>NC_133329.1:130681775-130989822 GCF_042186555.1 Aquarana catesbeiana
GTCATTTCTTCAGTGTTGTCACATGAAAAGATATAATAAAATATTTACAAAAATGTGAGGGGTATACATTATATATATATATATATATATATATATATATATATATATATATATATAAGCTGCTGTGTAATTTTTTTCTTTATTACATATCTGAAGTAATTCACAGCCTGGAGTTTGTATTCTTGGTGAATAAATTGGATGGAGTTGCAGTCTAATCTGAAAAGAACAAATTTTCCCAATGGGCGAAGAATCCTGTGCAAACTTGAAGCTCATCCATCATGTTAAGTAATTGACACCCACCATCATTCTTGTGTGTGTTGGTTGTAGTGCAGAAACCATGGAACACACTTGCCTGCATTTTCGGTTAGACCATACAAAAGACTTAAAGCGGCATTAAACCCAAAAGCAAACTTTTATTATATATAATTTACAAATTCTTAGATGTGATGTCTGCATTAGATTTCTTGTTTAGGCTTTCTTTCTTCTATTTTCATCCAGTGATCCACTCAGTAAGTTTGTTGTTCTTCAAAAGAACAAGCTCTCCTCCAGATGTATCAGTTTACAGGGATGGGACAAACCATTTAACACTGACAAGGGGTGCTTTTAATGGTCAGCTTTTATTTATTCATGTAAAACCTTATCACCATGTGAAAAAAGCCTAAAAAGGAAACAAATGCAGCCACCACATCTAATGGTTGGTAAGCTGCATTATATAAAATTTTTGTTTTAGTACCGCTTTAACCTCTCAGCTTTAACGCAGAGAGGCCGGATATATGCAGCCCAAATGTAAACAATTCTGTGCTGAGAGCATGCATTGTGCGCGCTTCCAGCACAGTTATTGGTGGGAATCGAAAAGGTCCTGATGCCTATTTGCGATTGGGAGCTTTCCGATCATGTGACCACTAAAACGGCTGCATTACCAGAATACCCACCTCTTGGCATTTAGAACCTTTAAAGGGCTAGGAGGCTGTCGGCAGGAAAGGGTTAAGGTTATTAGCAGCTGTGGAAGTTTAGCTATTAAGGCAGCCTGGGCCAGAAGAATGCCAGGATTGAAAAAAAATGTTCTCATCAGGTAGGCAGTGCCCCCTGACTTGGTTTATATGCGACATTTTCATACTTCGCTAGAATGCACTTTTAAGTCTTGCTATTTCTTGCATGGTTTAGGATGAACTGGCTTGTGCCACCAAGAATTTGGGCTTTGGACAGAAGACACCACAGCTATGAGGTTTAATGCACTGGTTTATCAGACATCAAGGAATTTCCGTTGAAAATCCTCCTGAGGTTTATTGCTCAATAATTATTTAATATTTGCTCAGCTGCTTTCAAAGCCACCACATTTTTCTGGCAACCAGAATAGCAGATTATGTAAATTGCGCAGCAGGAGCACTCTTTAATTTTTCTCAAAGAAACTGCCTGTCCTAAAATGCTGTTTTGTGGAGTGGAATTTTTTGCAGGTTAGTTAAGCGGAGTTCCACCCAAAAGTGGAACTTGCGCTCATCTGATTCCTCCCCCCCCTCTGGTGCCACAATTGGCACCTTTCAGGGGGGAGGGGGGTGCAGATACCTGTCTAATACAGGTATTTGCACCCACTTCCTGGAATAGACACTCGCAGGAGTTACGCCCCTTCCCACACCCCCCCCCCCCCGCTGTCTCCTGGGAAACACGCAGGTCCCAGGAGATAGCGGGGACCACTTAGGACGGGCAGCGAGACTCGGGCATGCGCAGTAGGGAACCGGGAAGTGAAGCCGCAACGCTTCACTTCCTGATTCCCTCACAGAGAATGGCGGTGGCAGCAGCCGAGAGCCGAGCAATTCATCGGCTTCGGCTGCCGACATCGCTGGACTCCAGGACAAGTAAGTAAGTGTCCATTTAATAAAAGTCAGCAGCTGCAGTATTTGTAGCTGCTGGCTTTAAATTTTTTTTTTTAGGTGGACTCCCTCTTTAATAACCACAGAATTGTGGAAAATGACACCTGATATAAAGATATCTGATCAAACAGCTAAGTAACAAACCGTGTAGGTTATTTTATTTTTACTTTTTATAGTTTGTATTAAAAAGAGAAGTATGACTAAAACTTTTTTTGGCTATACTTCTCTTGGGGGTCACAGGAATAAATTTTGCTTTCCTGTGACCCAGAGCCAGCTGGCAGAGGGCTATTGCCCGTTATCAGCTGACAGGGCAGAGCTATGCCAGGCTCTTGAAGAAACCCGACAATATTGTTGCAATTCCCCTGGCTTTCTGATTGACTGCTAGCTCCACCTTTCTGCTGACAGTCACTGCTCTCCGCTGCCAGCATGCTGAGAGCAGAGTGATCAGCAGATATGTCATTGCTCAGTTCTTGGTTTTAGAGCATGCATGAGACCTCTGACAAGGCTGGATGTTGCACCTGTCCCTCACGGGTGCTAAAATGCTGGGAGGGATGCACTTCAGCTGTATAGCCCTGTGTGCAATATGCCTAAAGGATAACTCTAGTTGCTGGCTAAAGTATACACAAGTGTGAATTTTGTATTGCTCTTAAATTGTATTCGCCCTAAAAGCCATTGGCTCCCACTGCTGTCTATCAAAGTCAGTTAGCCAATCAGGAGGGAGGGAATGGGGCCGAACCGCAGCTCCTTGTCTGAATGGACAAACGGAGCTGCAGCTCAACTCGGGTGCCCCTGTCAGAAACCATGAACCAGACCAAGACACAAGTACAGTGACATCACACTTGTATATTAATAAAAATAAAAAGGTAAATAGAGTAAGCGTAGTCAAAGCATAGCCAGAGTCCAGTAACCAGATCGGGTAATCAGCCAAGCCAGAGTTCCGTAACCAGATCGGGTAATCAGCCAGGCCAGAAGTCAGGGATCCAAGTAGAGGAACAGCAAGCAGGATAAGGAGCCAGAAGGGATGTCAGCAAAGCCAGTCTTTAAACAGGAATGCAGGAGATGGCTTCTTGTGATGTGACCAAGGCGAAGGCAGGAATGAAGTGAGCTGGAGATCTTTAAGTAGGCGGGACTGACAAGCAGATCCACAACAGCTGGGTAACTGTGGAGAGAGATGAGAGCTGGCAATTAGCTGACAGCTGAGCGGCCAGCTCAGAGAAGGAAGGGCTGAGCCCAGCACTGACAGCCCCATAGCATAGTGGGGGGCACTCAGCAGGAGGGAGGGGCCAAGAGCACATAAGAGGGACCTGAGAAGAGGAGGATCTGGGCTGCTTTGTGCAAATCCACTGCAACAGAGCAGGCAAGTATAACATGTTTGTTATTTTAATAGAAAAAAATGAGACTTTACAATTACTTTGAGCAGAGAAAACGAATAAAGACAAGAGGAAAGGGTGGACAAGAACAGTAAAGAGAGGATCACTTGTGTGGTCTTGCTTTGCTCTCCTATCCTATCTAGGAGATAGGAGCGCACAGCCAAACCTCACAAGTGAAAGGAATCAGGGTAGGAAATGCACTGCAGCAAGGAGTATCTA
Source organism: Aquarana catesbeiana (assembly GCF_042186555.1). Taxonomy (NCBI): domain Eukaryota; kingdom Metazoa; phylum Chordata; class Amphibia; order Anura; family Ranidae; genus Aquarana; species Aquarana catesbeiana. The sequence continues at coordinate 130,685,233 of NC_133329.1, forward strand.
GACGAGGAATGCAGCAAATTTGCCTGTGATGGTTCACGAACACTGAGGATCTTAGGAGAGTGTCACATTCCATGCTTTTATTGACCATCTGTAGTAGATGGTCAATATTATCTGGTAAGCCTTGTGTTAATCACTGGTTGGAGGTCTGGACACAGTGCAACTTTCCTTTGGAAGTTATTATCACAATACTGACACTAATGACTTGGATTACTGTACGGCAGGCTGCAGCAGAAACAGACAACCTGATGAAGTATCAAATTAGGGTACACTTACACTGGGACTGGTTTAACTGAACTGTATATATCTATAAAAGTGATCCGCACCACCGTTGCTGCTCTCAAAATTTTGTTTATTGTAGAAACCAAAAGTCAGACATACAGTAAGTTGACGCATTTCAGCCTACTAGGCTTTAGTCATAACTATTAATACAACATGAAACCACAGAATAAATAGTAACAAAGAAAAGAGGCTCTGCCTAACCATTTGTCTCATTAGACAGTAGTACAATCAGAACAGCTGGTGTTGTATATGCAGAGCCCATATGAGAGCCAACTTTGTTAACAAACAAATATAATAAAACACACATTAAACATACAATAAAAAAAAACAATATGTATCAATACAATGTATGAACAAATTACTGTATATTAGCTAAAGAGAGAAAAAAAGTTCGAACAATCAACTCTCATAAAGAGGTCCATGAGAAGAGGGGAGGATAATTCAACGTAAATGCCAATCTAAATCCCATCTACATTTACGTTGAATTTTTAAAAATACTTTGTCTCCCATTGCTTATACAAAATTTCTGTCATCCTTGTGCATTAGCTGAAATTTCAGCTCAAGCTTACAATGGGAGTGTCTGTCTCGACTGTTGAAATGCTAGAGAGTGGGATTGTAATATTGAGTGACATTAAATGGTTTGGGAGATTTGAGACTCTTGAAGTTCATTCGTATTTCAAGTGGAAAGTATAGCAAAATGGTCAATCTATGCCCCATTCCTAAGGAGTCTTCAGAGATTCATGTTTAGTTTTTGGCGGACTTGCCCTTTATCTGTGCAATAATTTTATTTCATAGACCAATCCAACCCAATAAATATAAATAAATATAGTATTTAAAAAGAATAATATATTATTTTACAAACATAGCATAAATATGTCTGGAATAAGTGAGAATCCTCATGAGATGCTGAACAGCTAATTGTCAATAATGATATATAGATTGCGGTTTGGATGTCATTAGGTAATAGCAACGGTGTGGGCTTCATCTTAGAAAAAAAATCAATTCTCTGAAACAGTGGGATAATTAACGTACGTTATAGTAAGTACTGGAAGTGAGGTTTTATCTGCTTAAATAAATCTACCTCTTTCTGCTCCTGAAGTAATTAGAAGTATGGGAAACGTCTTTTCTCTTGCACAGACCTTACTGTGCCGTGGACCTTAGAAGAGCAGAATAGTAAATAATATTACTTTTTTTTTTTACATGGAACGTTCTAATAAAAAGGAAACCTACAGATTCTAAAATAATTATACTTTAAAGTGGATCCACCATGTATGAATCAGATCGCAGTGTCACATAGAAGATAAAACCTATAAAAAGTGATTTAACTTTTTACTTTTTTTACTTTATTACCTTTGCTTTGACCTGACAGGGCAATAAAACAGGGTCACATGAATCCCCCCCCCCTCCAGGATCACATACTCAGATTTCCTGTACCAGTTGAGCTAGAATTTGTCTCAGACACTTTTATTAATTCCTAACAGTATGTTTTCAAGCTTAACAGCTTCCGGACCAGCCGCTGCAGTTTTACTGCGTGAAACCACGTAACTACACGTTGGACTGTGGGGTCCTCCGGATAACAGGCATGCGCGCCGCTGCACAGCGGGGGTGCCGATGCTTGTGGCCGACGGTTGCGATGACCGCCTGCGGCGACCGATCGTGACCAGGAGAGACAGAACAGGGACGAGTGTGTATAAACACCCACTTCCCTGTTCTGTTCTGACAGGAGTGACAGATCGTGTGTTCCTATTAGCTAGGAACCACGATCCGTCACTTCCTCTAGTTAGTCCCTCCCCCTTCAATTAGAATCACCTCCCAGGGAACACAGTCAACCCCTTCATCGCCCCCTAGTGTTAACCCCTTCACTGCCAGTGACATAATCGCACTGATCGCTGTATTAATGCCAGTGGTTCCAAAAATGTGTCAAAATTGTCCAATGTCCGCCATAATGTCGCAGTCATGATAAAAATCGCAGATCGCCACCATTACTAGTAAAAAAATAAATCGCTTATTGCGATTTTTTTAATTTTTTTTTTTACCAAAAATATGTAGAATACTTATTAGCTTAAACTGAGGAAAAAAATAGTTTTTTTTATACATTTTTGGGGGATGTTTATTATAGCAAAAATTTAAAAAAAATGCGTTTTTTTTCAAAATTGTCGCTCTTTTTTTGTTTATAGCGCAAAAATTAAAAACCGCATAGGCGATCAAATTCCACCAAAAGAAAGCTCTATTTGTGGGAAAAAAAGGACGTCAATTTTGTTTAGGTACAACGTCGCACGACCGCGCAATTGTCAGTTAAAGTTGAGGTTATTGGGGGCATATCCAGTAAGGCAATAAATGTGTACAGTGCATTACTCCACGATAATTAGGCAAAAATCATCATTTGTTGAAAGTAAATTGATATTTGACCTCTGTGTGTTACTCTACTCTGCCATGTATACAAGAGTAAAATATTGCAGAGATCAAGGTTGAAAAAGATATGTATTTTCTTTTAATTATGAAAGTTATAGGCCTGTTTTACAAAGGCTTCAGCTTGTATAACAGCAGTGTGAACTGCAAGGTTTGACAAAACATTTTTGCAGGGCTTTTAGCAAGCTTTGTTGATGCTTTTAAAGTACCATTCAAATCCAGTTTGTAAGCGCTTAACACAGATCCTAATGGGAGTGTTGAGTGCCACTTTAGTTAAAGTTTAGCAGCGCTGATTGTACCAAAACACTATTTATGACTTTAAGCAAGCTGCTAGCATGCTTCAGCACTTCTTGAAGATGGTTGAAAGCCTGTGGAAGCCTGCTAGCAGCTTGCTTAAAGAGGAAGTCAATGCTCCCATTAGGATCTGTGTTCAACATATACACACTGATTTGAGTTGATTGGAACTTTTAAAAGCTTCAACAAAGCTTTGCTGAAAGCTCTGAAATTGCTTTGTCAAAGCTTGCTGTTACACTGCTCTTATACAAGCTGAAGCCCGTGTGTAACAGGCCTTATGCCCTGTGCACACGGTCAGACATTGATTTTTTTTTCCCACGGATGTTGGCTCAAACTTGTCTTGCATACACACGGTCACACAAAGTTGTCGGAAAATCCAATTGTTCTAAACACGGTGATGTAATACACGTATGTCGGTACTATAAACGGGGCAGTAGCCAAAAGCTTTCATCTCTTAATTTATTCTGAGCATGCGTGAGACTTTGTGCATCAGATTTGTGTAAGCACGATCAAAATTTCCGACAACGGTTTTTGTTGTCGGAAAATTTTATAGCAAGCGCTCAAACTTTGTGTGTCGGAAATTCTGATGGAAAATGTGTGATGGAGCCTACACACGATCGGAATTTCCGACAACAAGGTCCTATCACACATTTTCCGTTGGAAAATCCGACTGTGTGTACAGGGCATAAGTGTGTTTTTAAGTATGATCTGTAAGGCTGGGTTCCCCGCATGCAATTCACAATAGCAGGAGATTTTGATCGGCTCTCTATGGAGCCGGTTCACATATCTCTGCAGCAGGTCTGGTGCGTCTTTTGGTCCGTTTCAGGTCCGCATTCAGCCCAAAATTCGGGCTGAAATAGTACCTGAAAAGGTGAACCACGACGCACTGGACATGGTGATGGTGTGAACCCAGCCTCAAGCATTTCCTGTTCAAGTTCTTCCCCCTTCTAGTGTGCATTCTACAAAGGCACTGGTCTGTTTCAGGTCCGCATTTAGCCCAAAATTCAGGCTGAAATCGGACGTGAAAAGGTGAACCAGGACGCACTGGATGTGGTGATGGTGTGAACCCAGCCTCAAGCATTTCCTGTTCAAGTTCTTCCCCCTTCTAGTGTGCCTTCTACAAAGGCACTGGATTGCATGTCGGGTAACCATGAAATATCACGTTATATTGTCCTCCTTTGGCCAGTAGATGGCAAGTGTGAGTTTGGTACTTGAGGGTTTTGAGGATACATACTTGAATAGCAGGATTTTGGTCTCTCACATTTAGATGAATGATTTAGTTAACTGTCACATAGAAAGATGACATACATTGCAGGAGCTGCAAACAAATTCAGAGATAGTGCTGGACTTTCCAATGAGACAGCCCAGCATGTTCTATATACACATAAAGTACCCTATATTGAAAAGACTCTGCCAGGTGTGTGTGTGTGTGTGTGTAAGGGGAAGGAGGGTTAAATGCTGCAGGTAGAGGTGCCTGAACTTATCTGCAGCAGACTCCCAAAAAGTATACAGTATAAGTTACAGCAGGTTTCATGCTTCAGTCCAGTTTTCACACAGATTTTCCCCCTTTTCCTCCCAACTACTTAGAATCCCTTTAGCAGTTACTGCCTCTATTGCAACATTTAAATCTATTAAAATACGCAGAATCACCTAACCGGTCTTCACCAGAGCTCCTGATGGTGGATGTGTGCTAGGGCTAGTTCGCAGTCCTCAGGATCGCCCCACCAGGTGGTGAGCAAACCGAGGTCCAGTAACAGATGTAGCAGGTAGGAATCAAGCAGAAGTGTAGTCAGTAAACAAGCCAAAGATTGGTAACAAGTGGTTGCAGGTTGGGATCAAGTGGAAGTGCAGTTAAAGGGGTTGTGTTTTTTCACCTTAATGCCTCCTATGCATGGCACCTGGCAGTGACTGGCCCCCCAGCCCCTCCCCCCCGTTTTACTCACCTGAGCCCCGTATTTTAGTTGGCGGAGACCCTCTCTCCACGGGGTCCTGGCTCTTGATTGGATAGATTGATAGCAGCGTAGCCATTGGCTCCCACTGCTGCCAGTCAAATCCAATGAGGCAAGCGGGGGGCGGGGCAGAGTCCGGCATGTGTGTCTATGGACGCAAATGCTGGACTCGGGAGTGCGCCCACAAAGTGCGCTTCTCCTAGGGGGTTATCTGATGTGGGGAGGAGCCGCGAGAACCGCCGAGGGACCTCAGAAGATGAGGTTCGTGGCCACTCTGTGCAAAACGAGCTGCACAGTGGAGGTAAGTATGATATTTGTTATTTAAAGAGAAAAAAAAACGAACCCTTACAATCACTTTAAGGAACAAGCCAAGGGTCAGTAACAAATGGTAGGGAAGATATGAACAGCTGTAGGTATGCAAGGAGTAAGATATTGGCTGGAGAAAGCACAATAGTCTGGCAAGCAGGAAATGCTGAAACATGGCTTAAAGTGATTGTAAAGTTTCATTTTTTTTCTGCAAAAATAACAAATATGTCATATTTACCTGCTCTGTGCAGCTAGCTGACTTTGACAGCAGCCACTGTATATCAGCCAATCAAGAGTGAGAATCTTGAACGGCTGAGACACTTGTGGATATCGCTTGACAGAGAGGGACCTCAGGTAAGTGTGAGGGGGGCTGCTGCACACAGAAGGCTTTTTATCTTACTGCATAGAATGCAGTAAGATAAAAAACCTTCTGTCTTTACAACCACTTTAAATCAGGAAGTTTTAGGTTCACCAGAAACTAAATACAAAGCAAGATTATCCAATGGATCAGACAGGGAGCTGTCCAACATCTCAAGTAGCACAGTGATTAGAGCTGCAGCCAGACACCACAGAGGTCCCAGATCTAGACCCTGACAGTTATGCATTAACCACTTGCCGACCAGCCGCCATCATTATACTACAGCAGGTCGGCACTTTCCCGCGAATCACCAAGCTGTACGTCTGCTCCTTTAAGAGCCATAGCAGGCATTTGCCTGCTGCACGGTGGGGGGCCACGCACTATCATGAGAAAGAGTGCCAGAACAGGGATCTGTCAGTGTAAACAGACAGATCCCCGTTCTGACAGGGGAGGAGAGAGAGATCTTCTGTTCCTAGTGCTTAGGAACAGTGATCTCTCCCCTCCTCCAGTCAGTCCCACCCCTACCCCAACCCACCCCACCCCCCCCACCCCCCCCCACACACACACACACACACACACACACACACACACACACACACACACACACACACACACACACACAAACAAACACCTCCCAGGGAGATTCCCCCACTGACAGCTGGAATAAAAAAAAAAAAATTCCGGAAATTATCAGTTGTTAAGGAGCGGGGCCTCCGCATCCTTAACAACCGATGGCTCATTCAGCTGTTAGTGGGGTTCCCCTGTTGACAGCTGAAGTGTTAAAGAATCCGGCAATTGAATCTGTCAAAAAAAAAAAAAAAAGAAGCGGACAATGTTTATCAACAACATTGCTCAGCTGCTGAAACACTAAGATAAAAAGAAACATTGTTTCTTTTTGTATTTTTCTGTTTCTTCATCTACAGATCAAAGGGATGAACTTCGATCTTCGATTTTTTTTGTTTGTTTACTTCTATTGTAGAAATTATTAATAATTAAAAATTTTTTTGTTTGTTTGCTTTGTTCATTAATATTTTTACACTTTAACATATATTTGCACGTTTCAAGTTGAAAAAAAAGCACAAAGTGTAAAAAAGTTGTAAAGAACTTTTTAATGCTTTGTATTATTGCTGACAGCTGAAGTGTAAACAAAACTGTTATGGTAGGTATAGGTAATTTTTATCAAAGAGTACTAAAAAAATAAAGTATCAGTACATCCCTAGTTATAACTCAACCTTGGTCTATCCAAAATGAAAAAAAAGTTTTCCCTATAGTTCTACTTAAGTGATAGAAGCAAGCAGTACATGAGTTGTATCCTTTTGTTTCTTTTGGGATTACTTCACCTATATTTGAAAAGTCTTCTTTATTAATACTTACTGATAAAATATTCAGTATGATACCAAAATTGCTTTGGACAGCAGGAAAATAAAAGCACTGACAAACTTGGAAACTTTCTTCTGTTAAAAAATTATGTTTTTTTGGGGGGATAATATTTTCCCATGCATTTAAATATTTGTTCAAAGTGTTGCTTGATTTTTTCCCTATAGAACGTCAGCTACTTCAATGTTCACAAGTCTAAAAATATACTGTGTTTGTGTATATCTTATCTATCAACAGTATCTTACAAAAGTGAGTACTCCCATCACATTTTTGTAAATATTTTATTACTTCTTTTCATGTGACAAAACTGAAGAAATGACACTTTGCTACACTGTAAAGTAGTGTACAAATTGTATAACAGTGTAAATTTGCTGTTCCCTCAAAATAACTCAACACACATCCATAAATGTCTGAACCGCTGGCAACAAAAGTGAGCAAACCCCTAAGTGAAAATGTCCAAATTGGGCCCAAAGTGTCAATATTCTATGTGGCCATCATTATTTTCCAGCACTGCCTTAACCCTCTTGGGTATGGAGTTCACCAGAGCTTCACAGGTTGCCACTGGAGTCCTCTTCCACTCCTCCATGACGACATCACAGAGCTGGTGGTTGTTAGAGACTTTGCACTCCTCCACCTTTCGTTTGAGGATGCCCCACAGATGTTCAATAGGGTTTAGGTCTGGAGACATGCTTGACCAGTCCATCACCTTTACCCTCAGTTTCTTTAGCAAGGCAGTAGTCAATTTGGAGGTGTGTTTGTGGTCGTTTTAATGTTGGAATGCTGGTCGTTATGTTGGAATGCTGCCCTGCGGCCCAGTCTCCGAAGGGAGGGGATCATGCTCTGCTTCAGTATGTTACAGTACATGTTGGCATTCATGGTTCCCTCAATGAACTGTAGCTCCCCAGTGCCGGCTGCACTCATGCAATCCCAGACCATGACACTCCCACCACCATGCTTGACTGTAGGCAAGACACACACAATCCCCTCCCTTCGGAGACTGGGCCGCAGGGCAGTATTCCAACATGATAATGACCCCAAACACACCTCCAAGACGACCTCTGCCTTGCTAAAGAAGCTGAGGGTAAAGGTAATGGACTGGCCAAGCATGTCTCCAGACCTAAACCCTGAGCATCCGTGGGGCATCCTCAAACGGAAGCTGGAGGAGTGCAAGGTCTCTAACATCCACCAGCTCCATGATGTCGTCATGGAGGAGTGGAAGAGGACTCTAGTGGCAACCTGTAAAGCTCTGGTGAACTCCATGCCCAAGAGGGTTAAGGCAGCGCTGGAAAATAATGGTGACTGCACAAAATATTGACACTTTGGGCCCAATTTGGAAATTTTCACTTAGGGGATGTACTCACTTTTGTTGCCAGCGGTTCAGACAATAATGGCTGTGTGTTGAAAAGTGTACTCACTTTTGTGAGATACTGTATCTATCTATTTGTACTGTGCAAAAGTCTTAGGTTGGTGTGTAAAAATGCTTTTAAAAATATGCTTAGTTTAGTTTTTATCAGTTTACAAAATGCAAAGTGAGCGAACGGAAGAAACAACTAAAATCACTATTTGGTGTGACTACCCTTTGGCTTCAAACCAAAATCGATTCCTACACTTGCATATTTTGTATACTTGCACAAAGTCAGGGATTTTGTAGGATTAGGTTCAGGTATATGATTAACCAGTTATACCAAGCAGGTGCCAATGATCATCAATTTCATATGTAGGCTGAAACACAGTCATTAACTGAAACAGAAACAGCAATGTAGGAGTCTTAAAGTGGTTGTAAAGGCAGAAGATTTTTTTATCTTAATGCAATTACGTTGCTCCTGCTAATAAGCAGTGCAGCATATCAGATCCCAAGTGCAAGGGGAGCAGTCCCGCTGCATTGGGTCTCTCTAGCTAATGATCCACTAACAGTTCAAGGGCAGCCTGCAGTGTTCCTCCCCAGGGACATGACACTGGCAGCATGGGTCAGTGGCCCACTGCTTGAGTCCTTACTCTCTGTGGAGTCTTCCTTAGCTCTGTCAGTTGTGGCCCCCTCCTCTACTCCTCTACCTTAGCTTGGGAGGAGTTCCCCACAGCTGTGCTAGATTTGATGGACCAGATTTCAAATGTGATTGCTGACTCAAAATGCAGAGGCTGTAAGTGCAATTCTACGCCATCCCCTCCAGATTCTTGTTTGACTTACCTGTGTCTGTAGTGGCCTCTGAGCCCTCTGTTGTAGGGCTGAAACAACTAATCGATTAATCGACAACTAATCGATTATGAAATTAATCGATTACTATTTTCATAATCGATTAATCGGCCAGTAACATAATGGGGTTAAAAAAGCTAAAATCAGCCCTATATAGTACAAAAAGAGCAAAAAATCTCTACTGTAAATATTACTTTCAATGTTGCACAGTAAAAAAACGAAGGGCTAATTTTTTTTTTTTTTTTTTAACTCCATTATGTTACTAAATGTCTTAGGCCTGGTTCCCACCCATGTGTTTTTGGTGCTTTTTGCAGAAATGCACTACAGTTCATTTAACGTTCACATCTATGCTTTTTTCAGCTGCTGTGTATTTGGAAAGGGTCAAGGACCTTTTTCAATGCAAAACGGTGCTTTTTTGGTTCAATATACTTCAATGGAGAAGCTGCAGAAAAGCATGTAATATTACAGTTCTGTTTGAAAATCTGCAAAACAGTCTAGAATTGTTTTTTTTTCTTTAAATAAAAAAAAATGATCTGAGTCTGATGATATTTACCAGATTCAACCTCTAATAGTTTATAGAGTATATCTCTTCTGTCTGTTATTCTCAGAGAGGATTAAAGATTTTACTCCCTAACCATATAGTTGGTTATTTATATTTACCACTGCATAGAGATATTTAAGAATAAATTGCCTTTACCACTGCATAGAGATATTTAAGAATAAATTGCCTTTTTTTTAAACTTTACATATTAACTAAATTATACACCACACTTTTTTTTAAGGTTATTAATCGATTAATCGAAACAATAATCGGCCAACTAATCGATTATGAAAATAATCGTTAGTTGCAGCCCTACTCTGTTGAGAAAGTTCTGTCTGATGAAAAGTCTCACATATTTTTGATGATTGAATTTGTTCCTGAGGAGCTGCAGGCAGTTGCCATAACTCCCAGACTTAAATATACCGTATCAATTCTTATTGACCCAGAGCATACCACCTTATAAACAAAACAGCTGCCTGTAGCTTCTTCTAGACTGTTACCAGCCTGGCATCCCTGAAAACCATCAAGACTGCAAAACGTAAAGCGTTTGTTACCGTTCTTTATATAAGACTATGCCAGCCCCTGTATTAGAGGCTGGCATAACACACTGTGTAAGCTGTTTTGAAAAACTAGTGTTCTAAATACCGAATTTTAGCTGTCTTTAGCCCGGTCACATGACTTGCCGCTTTATAGCTCTGAGGGGCCGTGATTTCCCTCTAACGTCAGCGGGGAGATCACGTGGCCGTTCGTATCCTCCACAAAAGCCATCCAATCGGAGCTGTAAAGAGGCCCGGGTCACGTGTCCGGCCTAAAGACAGCTGAAATTCGGTATTTAGAACACTTGTTTTTCAAAACAACTTACACACTGTGCTATGCCAGCGTCTAGTAGAGGGGCTGGCAGTGACAAATTTAAGTTTTTAGTTTTACAATAATATCGGCGGCGGAGCCTGGCCGGAGACAGACAGAGAGGGAGATGATAGGCAGACAGGAAGGAGGAGGTGAGGGGGGAGAGAGGAGAGCTGAGAGCAGGGCATGACGGAGGGGCGCACTCTGACCACGGTGGTCATGGCTCAGCAGCCATGATTTTCGTGGTCAGTTCAGAGAGGGCATGCAGGAAGTGGAGGATTCAGGTAGGTTTTTTTTACAGTTTAGAGGGGGCAGATTACACAGCACAAGCACTGTGCTGTGTAATCTGCTTTATGGGACCAGGATCTATATATATATTTTTTTTAACAAACGCTTTAAGCTGTACACTTTTTATTGGAAGGTGTCCTGTACAGAGAGTGGAAAACTCCTGATAACCTGTTCACTAGTCCCAAACATTTAACAGACCAATTCCTGTTTGAGGAGGCCTTTATCCAGAGGTGAACCATTTTCCTTTTGGATCTGGCAAATCCCACATTAACACTGACCATAAGGCTCGGTTCACACCTAAACCGGCTGCGGATCGCACAGCAATGCTGTCCGTCCCTGTTCTCCGTTTCAGGGACAAATCAGGGCAGAATCTTTGCCTGAATTCGGCCCTGAAACAGAGGCAAAGATGTCCAGCGTTTCTGTGCAGTGCGCTGGGGCCCGGGCGTGTTCGAAATCCCACATGCTCATCCCGCCAGGAAGGCAGTGAGACATATCCTGGTTTGCAGCTGCACAGATCAGGAAATGTCTCACTGCAGCGTGCAAACCTAGTGGAACTAGCACTACAACATATCCAAAGCTGGGGTTCCTAGCACCAAGTGGCCCCAAGATAAGGGGCCCAAATTTGTTTCGGAAAATGTCATTCTCTGCTGCAGAAAAGTGCCTGACTCGAGTATAAGCCGATGGGGGCATTTTCAGCACAAAAAAAGTGCTGAAAAACTCAGCTTATACTCGAGTATATACGGTATATAACATATGCAAATAGATACAATTGCCAGATATCCCTCAAAGTGTTGGGACAAATACAGCAATAAGCAGTAGCTTGCTGGTATTGATCTCTATGTGGTTCACCAGCAGTGGAATCAATGGGAGATGAGTACAGCGCTGCACCAATAATAGTGAAAAAATGGTTACACAGTAAGCAGCTGACACTCCTCTTAGACAAAGGAAAATAAAATTAGGAAGTGTATAAAGTGTAGCACTATATGTGTAAATATAATAAATGAAAAAACAAAGTGAACTAGGCCCAAACCATTCCTGGGGGGCCCACGAAAAGAATAAAATTAATCTGGTTCAAGATTGCATATAGATGACTAAATACAATCAAAATTAAGCAAAGTGCCACATACTGTCATATAGATTGGTACTAGTGGACCAGTGAGAAAACAATGTGAAAAATGATATAAAAGTGAAAAAATAGCAAAATGACCATAAATGTTAAGAATTATGATCTAAATGGAATTCAACACCCACCACCCAAAAGTCTCTGAGGGTTGAATAACGAAAACAATGGTGGAGAACTTCTGCCAAGTGGATAGATGGAACACCAGGTAAATAGAACGTCTAAATGAGTGTCGGGACCACCACCAAAGCATCGGAGGAGGCTTACCGGAACCAGGTGACTTGAAAAGACATAAGTCTTACAAGTCCCAGAAAGCTTGTTTAGCCACCAAGGCTGGCAAAATGGATCCTCAGATGTCCTCAACTTCCAATGGGGGGGGGGAGGAGAAAGATAGAGATCCCGTCACAGCTTCAGCCGTCCAGACTTATCAACAGGCCAAACCGGATAAAATTACATGCCATGGGAGAAATAAAGCTCACATGGCATGATATCGTTTAAAAGCATGAATTTATTGAAACAATAAAAAGGAACACTCACATTTTTGAAGATCAGAATAAGCTCAAAACAGTATAACAAACGCGGTAATCGTAGGGAGTCCACCCAACATGTTTCGGCTAACGAGCCTTCATCTGGGGTGTGGAGCCCCCCTACCTCACCGCTATTTAAACTAGAAATGACCCCCACTGATGTCACAACACAGGAAGTGCCCCACTGATGTCACTTCCGGTTCAATAGATAGGTATGGGGTATATATAAATTGTGGGGTTCTGATCAGTGGTATTAAGCCACTAATGCCAGTAAATAGCATTCAAGCATAGAAATGGTAAAACAAAAGAGACATCTATATTATTCATATGGCCAGCCGACCCGGAAGTGCTCGGAATATAACCAATCCTCGGTGTCAGCATGGCCAGATAGGCAGATCGGAGCGCCGTCGCCCTCCGCCCGCCGGGCGTGTCCAGGTGGCAGAGCCGTGCGCAATAGCGGAAGTCACAGAGGAGAGCCCGCATGCGCACCAAGCCTCGCTCTCAGTAAGCGAATCCGTAGGTCGGAGCGTCATCACGCTCCGCACCTCGGACTCAACATCCGGAAAATAGACAGAGCCCGTCTAGGTCGAATGCTGCGCACGCGCGCTCGCCGTTCGGGACTCAGCTACGTCACCACGCCGACAGCTCTCACACTTCCTGTAATTAGGGAGGAGGGCCCCAATAGGCCAGAGAAGGCCGGAATACCATCCCGGCGATCTCTTAACCCATATCAGGTGTCAGCAAAGGTGGAAAAATTGAAAACCTGGAACGCAATACAAATTGTGAACGTCTACACACTCAAAATAAAATATTAGTAAAATTAAAAATAGTGCTGATAATTATATGGGGGCAATAGCCGCAACCATACACCGTTAAAAAGTGACACTACCAATGGGGGGCATCCCAAACAATCGATAAATTACACCATAAACAAAGGGGACTACCAATAACAGTAATACCATTAAACCAGGGAACATCCACCAAGATACACAGATATATGAAGTAATGGTATAATGTCACGATATAGAATATATTAATGATCAAAAAACTACCTAGCATTGGTGTAAGAATTAAGTTAAAAAACACATATACACCTGAAAACGAAATATAAAAGTGGTATAAAAAATATAGATAAAAATACAATTAAGAGAGATCACGAATAGCTATGCCTGATTAATAAACGAATTAATGTCCCACTCCACGTTAATACCTTGTGGGAAGTGGCAACCTAATTCGTAAATCCAGTAAGTCTCACGACGGGAGACCCCCCTAAGGGTTGATCCACCCCGCCAGGGGGCCACATATTTGTCGATAATGAGAAACTGGGTACCTTCAGGGTTCCGATCGTGGGATTCCCTATAATGGCGAGGTACAGTGTGTTTGGTACTACCCGTCTTGATAAGGTTGATGTGCTCTGAAACTCTGGTCGTAAATGACCTGATAGTTCTTCCCACATACTGTTTGCCACATGGGCAGGTCAGGAGGTAAACTACCCCCGTGGTCGCACAGGTGCAAAACTGCTTGATCTTGTAGGAGCGGCCAGTCACCATGGAGGAAAAAGTGTGACTAGCTTTCCTACCATTGGTATTGTATTGACAGACCAAGCATTTTCTGCAGGGGTGGAAACCGGTCCAATTGTGAAAAAAGGAAGGTTTATTAGGGGGATTAACCACATTAGGTGCCAGCCTGTTACGAAGGGACGGAGCACCCCTGAAAACCACCTTAGGGGTTTCGGGCAACATAGGGCCCAAGATCTTATCTGTTTTTAGAACGTCCCAATGGTGTTCAAAGATCCTTCTGATGTGTTTATGTTGGATGGAGAAGGAAGTCATGAAAGTCCATTTAAAGTCCTCATTGACCTGTCTAGGTCTGTCTTCTAAGAGTGTTTGACAATCAGCAAGACAGGCATTATCTATCTCCCTATCCAAATCTGAGGGCTTGTAACCCTTCTCCAAAAATCTATTTTTAAGAGACACTGCTTGGGTCTTAAAGGTGTTGAGATCACTGCAGTTCCTGCGCAGTCGCAGGAACTGGCTTTTCGGGACTGATCTGATCCAAGGGGCATGGTGGCAGCTATCGGTAGGAATATATCCATTCCGATCGGTGGATTTAAAATAGGTACTGAATACAAATTGACCTTCCCTCCTCTCAATAGTCAGGTCCAAAAAATGGACAGAAGATAAGCTTGCTTCGAAAGACAAGACAATATTCATGTTGTTATTATTAGGGGTCGCAAAAAAATCAACCAAATTGTCCGAAGTCCCAGTCCATAGGAGGAGGACGTCATCTATGTAGCGAGCCCACAACAAAAGGTGCGGGCTCTGCATAGCATAGACGACATCCTCCTCCCATTTGGCCATAAATAAATTAGCCAGACTGGGAGCAAACTTCGCTCCCATTGCGACCCCTTTATGTTGCCGGTAGAATCTACCATCGAACCAGAAGTAGTTGTGCTGGGTTGCAAACTCAATTAGTTCGATAATGTAGTCCACCTGGGGTGTGGCAAGGGAAGCGTCTCTGTCAAGAAAGCATTTGACCGCATCGATGCCCCTGTCTTGTGGGATGCAGGTGTAAAGTGATGCAACGTCCGCAGTTGCCATGATAAGATCACCTGAGTAGGACACATTAGAAAGTAATTTAATCACATCTTTGGTGTCCTTCAAATAGGACGGCATCTTGGTGACTGATGGCTGGAGGAAAAAATCAATATATTTTCCAATTTTTGAGGTGACCGAGTCAATGCCACTAATTATTGGCCGACCGGGGGGATGTAGGGGGTCCTTATGAACCTTGGGCAGGTAATACATAACGGGTATGCGTGGAGCAAGTGGGACTAAAAATGATCTCTCTTTCTTGTTTAAAATATAAGAATTATACCCTTTAGACACCAGTCGTTGTAACTCTTTCTTGTACTTATGTGTAGGGTTACCTGGTAATTCAATATATGTCTCGTGATCTCCCAAAATGCGATGCATTTCGTGGATATAATCAGATTTGTTCAATAAGACAATGCCACCGCCCTTATCGGCGGGACGGATGACTAAGTTTTTGTTGTCGCATAGAGTCTTTAGGCCTGTTGAAGGTAAAGGATTGGGGAATTTGCGTTTTAATGGAATGTTAGGTAGATCTCTCAACACTAATTCCTTGAACAGATTAATAGCCGGTGAGGGCTGTGCTGGGGGGCTAAAAAGGGAGGGGTTGGATAGACCTGAGTGGACAGTGCCAGACGTTGCCGCCCTGACTACATTCCTGGAGGGATTAGAGATAATATACCTCTGGACGTTAATTTTCCTGATGTACTTCTGAATGTCGATAAAAGTATCGAATGGACTCTTAATAAAGGACTCAAATTTGCTCCCCCGTGTAAACTGAATAAGTTCAATACTTTTATCGACATTCAAACGTACATCAGGAAAATTAACGTCCAGAGGTATATTATCTCTAATCCCTCCAGGAATGTAGCCAGGGCGGCAACGTCTGGCACTGTCCACTCAGGTCTATCCAACCCCTCCCTTTTTAGCCCCCCAGCACAGCCCTCACCGGCTATTAATCTGTTCAAGGAATTAGTGTTGAGAGATCTAGCTAACATTCCATTAAAACGCAAATTCCCCAATCCTTTACCTTCAACAGGCCTAAAGACTCTATGCGACAACAAAAACTTAGTCATCCGTCCCGCCGATAAGGGCGGTGGCATTGTCTTATTGAACAAATCTGATTATATCCACGAAATGCATCGCATTTTGGGAGATCACGAGACATATATTGAATTACCAGGTAACCCTACACATAAGTACAAGAAAGAGTTACAACGACTGGTGTCTAAAGGGTATAATTCTTATATTTTAAACAAGAAAGAGAGATCATTTTTAGTCCCACTTGCTCCACGCATACCCGTTATGTATTACCTGCCCAAGGTTCATAAGGACCCCCTACATCCCCCCGGTCGGCCAATAAATAGTGGCATTGACTCGGTCACCTCAAAAATTGGAAAATATATTGATTTTTTCCTCCAGCCATCAGTCACCAAGATGCCGTCCTATTTGAAGGACACCAAAGATGTGATTAAATTACTTTCTAATGTGTCCTACTCAGGTGATCTTATCATGGCAACTGCGGACGTTGCATCACTTTACACCTGCATCCCACAAGACAGGGGCATCGATGCGGTCAAATGCTTTCTTGACAGAGACGCTTCCCTTGCCACACCCCAGGTGGACTACATTATCGAACTAATTGAGTTTGCAACCCAGCACAACTACTTCTGGTTCGATGGCAGATTCTACCGGCAACATAAAGGGGTCGCAATGGGAGCGAAGTTCGCTCCCAGTCTGGCTAATTTATTTATGGCCAAATGGGAGGAGGATGTGGTCTATGCTATGCAGAGCCCGCACCTTTTGTTGTGGGCTCGCTACATAGATGACGTCCTCTTCCTATGGACTGGGACTTCGGACGATTTGGTTGATTTTTTTGCGACCCTTAATAATAACAACATGAATATTGTCTTGTCTTTCGAAGCAAGCTTATCTTCTGTCCATTTTTTGGACCTGACTATTGAGAGGAGGGAAGGTCAATTTGTATTCAGTACCTATTTTAAATCCACCGATCGGAATGGATATATTCCTACCGATAGCTGCCACCATGCCCCTTGGATCAGATCAGTCCCTAAAAGCCAGTTCCTGCGACTGCGCAGGAACTGCAGTGATCTCAACACCTTTAAGACCCAAGCAGTGTCTCTTAAAAATAGATTTTTGGAGAAGGGTTACAAACCCTCAGATTTGGATAGGGAGATAGATAATGCCTGTCTTGCTGATCCTCAAACACTCTTAGAAGACAGACCTAGACAGGTCAATGAGGACTTTAAATGGTCTTTCATGACTTCCTTCTCCATCCAACATAAACACATCAGAAGGATTTTTGAACACCATTGGGACGTTCTAAAAACAGATAAGATCTTGGGCCCTATGTTGCCCGAAACCCCTAAGGTGGTTTTCAGGGGTGCTCCGTCCCTTCGTAACAGGCTGGCACCTAATGTGGTTAATCCCCCTAATAAACCTTCCTTTTTTCACAATTGGACCGGTTTCCACCCCTGCAGAAAATGCTTGGTCTGTCAATACAATACCAATGGTAGGAAAGCTAGTCACACTTTTTCCTCCACGGTGACTGGCCGCTTCTACAAGATCAAGCAGTTTTGCACCTGTGCGACCACGGGGGTAGTTTACCTCCTGACCTGCCCATGTGGCAAACAGTATGTGGGACGAACTATCAGGTCATTTACGACCAGAGTTTCAGAGCACACCAACCTTATCAAGGCGGGTAGTACCAAACACACTGTACCTCGCCATTATAGGGAATCCCACGATCGGAACCCTGAAGGTACCCAGTTTCTCATTATCGACAAATATGTGGCCCCCTGGCGGGGTGGATCAACCCTTAGGGGGGTCTCCCGTCGTGAGACTTACTGGACTTACGAATTGGGTTGCCACTTCCCACAAGGTATTAACGTGGAGTGGGACATTAATTTGTTTATTAATCAGGCATAGCTATTCGTGATCTCTCTTAATTGTATTTTTATCTATATTTTTATACCACTTTTATATTTCGTTTTCAGGTGTATATGTGTTTTTTAACTTAATTCTTACACCAATGCTAGGTAGTTTTTTGATCATTAATATATTCTATATCGTGACATTATACCATTACTTCATATATCTGTGTATCTTGGTGGATGTTCCCTGGTTTAATGGTATTACTGTTATTGGTAGTCCCCTTTGTTTATGGTGTAATTTATCGATTGTTTGGGATGCCCCCATTGGTAGTGTCACTTTTTAACGGTGTATGGTTGCAGCTATTGCCCCCATATAATTATCAGCACTATTTTTAATTTCACTAATATTTTATTTTGAGTGTGTAGACGTTCACAATTTGTATTGCGTTCCAGGTTTTCAATTTTTCCACCTTTGCTGACACCTGATAT
Organism: Aquarana catesbeiana; assembly: GCF_042186555.1. Taxonomy (NCBI): domain Eukaryota; kingdom Metazoa; phylum Chordata; class Amphibia; order Anura; family Ranidae; genus Aquarana; species Aquarana catesbeiana. Next base: position 130,703,692 of record NC_133329.1, read on the forward strand.
GGGTTAAGAGATCGCCGGGATGGTATTCCGGCCTTCTCTGGCCTATTGGGGCCCTCCTCCCTAATTACAGGAAGTGTGAGAGCTGTCGGCGTGGTGACGTAGCTGAGTCCCGAACGGCGAGCGTGCGTGCGCAGCATTCGACCTAGACGGGCTCTGTCTATTTTCCGGATGTTGAGTCCGAGGTGCGGAGCGTGATGACGCTCCGACCTACGGATTCACTTACTGAGAGCGAGGCTTGGTGCGCATGCGGGCTCTCCTCTGTGACTTCCACTATTGCGCACGGCTCTGCCACCTGGACACGCCCGGTGGGCGGAGCGCGACGGCGCTCCGATCTGCCTATCTGGCCATGCTGACACCGAGGCTTGGTTATATTCCGAGCACTTCCGGGTCAGCTGGCCATATGAATAATATAGATGTCTCTTTTGTTTTACCATTTTTATGCTTGAATGCTATTTACTGGCATTAGTGGCTTAATACCACTGATCAGAACCCCACAATTTATATATACCCCATACCTATCTATTGAACTGGAAGTGACATCAGTGGGGCACTTCCTGTGTTGTGACACTCCCAGTGGGGGTCATTTCTAGTTTAAATAGCGGTGAGGTAGGGGGGCTCCACACCCCAGATGAAGGCTCGTTAGCCGAAACATGTTGGGTGGACTCCCTATGATTACCGCGTTTGTTATACTGTTTTGAGCTTATTCTGATCTTCAAAAATGTGAGTGTTCCTTTTTATTGTTTCAATAAATTCATGCTTTTAAACGATATCATGCCATGTGAGCTTTATTTCTCCCATGGCATGTAATTTTATCCGGTTGGCCTGTTGATAAGTTTGGACGGCTGAAGCTGTGACGGGATCTCTATCTTTCCCCCCCCCCCCCCCCCCCCCCCCATTGGAAGTTGAGGACATCTGAGGATCCATTTTGCCAGCCTTAGTGGCTAAACAAGCTTTCTGGGACTTGTAAGACTTATGTCTTTTCAAGTCACCTGGTTCCGGTAAGCCTCCTCCGATGCTTTGGTGGTGGTCCCGACACTCATTTAGACGTTCTATTTACCTGGTGTTCCATCTATCCACTTGGCAGAAGTTCTCCACCATTGTTTTCATTATTCAACCCTCAGAGACTTTTGGGTGGTGGGTGTTGAATTCCATTTAGATCATAATTTTTAACATTTATGGTCATTTTGCTATTTTTTCACTTTTATATCACTTTTATATCATTTTTCACATTGTTTTCTCACTGGTCCACTAGTACCAATCTATATGACAGTATGTGGCACTTTGCTTAATTTTGATTGTATTTAGTCATCTATATGCAATCTTGAACCAGATTAATTTTATTCTTTTCGTGGGCCCCCCAGGAATGGTTTGGGCCTAGTTCACTTTGTTTTTTCATTTATTATATTTACACATATAGCGCTACACTTTATACACTTCCTGGTTCACCAGCAGTGGCTTCTTCAAGGCTATCCTATTTAAACTAAGAAATGAAATACAGTTATACACAAAGTATAAGCAAAAAATGAAAAATATAATCAATTTTGAGTACTCGCATACATAGAACCAGAGCCAGAACCAGAGCCTTAAGGTGCTTAGTCCAAAAAGCGGAGAGTTCCAGACCAACCCAAAAGTATGGAAGCTTTACATCGGGGCCACTACAGCTGAAAGAGAAGCCCTTTAAGGCAGCTTGGAGCCTACCAAATTATAATCGTATATACTGTCAAAACTTATTACTACAGCACACTCAAAAAGATGGGGGTTGAGTTCTTGTATAAAAAAGGTGAGAAGAACTAAAAACTCACTTTAGTGGATGGCGTTATGCATAAACAATTGATCAAAAATAGTTTGTCCTAGTAGGTGGATACAATCCACCACAACGCATAATTTGTGCTGAAATAAAACAAAGCATACAGAAACATCTGTGAAAATTTTGCCCCTGGGGAACTGCCAAACAAAGACCCGCAATAAGACAAGGACCACCAGTCACTTTCTGTGGGGACAGATCATGTTACCAACCTTAAAAAATGGACAAAGATCCAAAACGCCTGTCCGACATATGCCTCCACAACCCCCATTAGCCTGCGCGAGGCATCACAAATCTTCCCTATAAATAGGGGAAATATAGGTTATAGGTGGCAGCCAATAAAGTCTTTCATTTTTTCTTCTTTTCTCCTTTCTCCCAAGTAATGTTGACCTTCTTGTTCTATAGTGCTCCTATTGTTATTAGAATGTTATACTGTTTATTGGTTTTCTTTTTTATGGCTTCTTTTGTCATTTGTAAATTATTGAAAATTAGAATTAAAATGGCATATAGCTATATATTAAACTTTTAACAGCATTCAGCCCTTGGCATGGCTTTTGTTCATTTTCATTTATACAGTCTGCCCTTATTTCTCTATTTAGTTTGTATTGCAACTTACAATGAAAACTGCATGACAGCATAGTTGGTTTGGAGTGGCAATTGTGACAGCAGCTACCATAGAGTATATCATGGTAGCATTACTGGACCACTTATTATTATCAGTCTGTTAATGCAATCTGAAAAAATAGAAAGAATGGACAACATTGTGGAAAGATAAGAAAACAGATCAGCAACACTTACAAGTTATTTTCTTAAGAGTGATCTGTGGTTTCTTTCATATCTTGTACATGTGATGTGCGATTGGGTTTGTCTGAGTAATGTCTGTAAATAATGTATGCTTGGAAATGTTATAATAAAAGGCATAATTTTCATGATAAATAATGGAATTTTTATTGATGTAGCATACTCTGTCTAAGCCACTGGTCTTTGCTTTTGTCCTTTGGATTAATTTAAAGGAAAATAATTGTTCTTTTTTTGTCTTTTAGTCATATCAATGTGCATTAATTTTGTAAATAAATACCCATTAAAGTCAAATATTTCCATGGGGGAAGCCATATATACTCATGACACATACAGGCTCTGCTTCCTATTTAGTTCACAGTGCAGTTGTGCCTTTAGGGTCAAGGTATAATAGAAACTCTGTAGCATAAATTTGTATCAGCTACAGATTGCTCCGCTTACAATTTGGTGATTTGTAGCTGGCAACAGTACTTTTCTAGACATGTACAAATTTCTGGTTCGCCATAAACCATTCGCAGGTGATTTAGATAACATTGACGTGGAGATTTCTCTACACGCTATGCGTACTCCATGTCTCCTGCGCTACTAAGCGCCCTTTCAGCCTTTTGGTATAATGCATCTTAGTACGACCCTGTTTCCCATATCTTCCCAAGTAACACAGACATGACCACCATTCTTACATCCTCAGCTGCACAGCTCGACTGCCCCTCGAGCCTGAGCTTTGTTTATTTATAGTACTTAACATGGCCAATCAAGCACAGGCATTCCTTCAAACAGGAGGAGTTATACAAATCTCAACCAATGAACAGGGGAGTTTATGGGCAGGTCTGGGCGGAGGCAGTGTTTACGATTTCCCGCCCCCTGTTCCTGGAAGCCATCATCATGGCTGGGCATGGAATCATTGACACTGTCTCCGATCAACGCACCCACAAATTCCAGTTTTTACCGTTGGTGTGAATCCTTATTCTGCATTGTTTAGAGAACAATTCATACCCGGGATTATACTACTGTTCCTGTGGATGAGAGATTATCTGAAGGGCCCCCCCCAAATGTGTTGATCAGGCACACTGGGGTGACACGAGTGTACATTCGCTCATAACTGATAATGTCTTTGCAGAGTGAACACCCCCCCCCCCCCGACGATCGTCTGTGCATCGCACAGGGGCCCTTCGCTGGGGGTCATATCCCCACTCTGCAAACACTTCTCTGCAGACGGATCTCTACCAGCGTCAATCTGCCCCAGTTCACTCTTTAGAGCGGGCTGCGGGAGAACTAACACTGGGAGACACTATGACAATACATATAAATACATCTTCATAAAATTTCTACAACAACATAAGCCATCACTTTTGTGGCTAGCTCCAAATGAAGGAAAAACTCAGTGACTGAGCTAAAAATCACTTGGAATTTCTGCAACACATAACTTTTAATTTGTTTCTGTAGTTTCTATACGTCGCTGCTACAGAGCAACTAGTGTGACATGGCCTTTACAGTTCCTCTCTCAAATTCAACTCTTCTTCTGACTGATAAACACCTTTTGTGTGTGAACACCTTTTAGCGCAATACACATCCAGATATTAGATTTCATCCTGCTGTTGTATTTGCCATTTTTTCGACAAAAAAACGTTAAAATCAGCAAGAAACCTCTAGGGATGATCTTCTTATTTTTGCTTGAATAAAGGCATTGGAAAGGCTATAGGATCTCAGAAAGTGACCCTGCGTAGATTAATTATGGTTTCCTTGGTGGCAACAGAGTCTTAAACTTCTTTGAAGTTTTCTTTGGTCTGATATGTTGAACATTATGTACTCTGTCGCTCCGTTATTCATCCCAAAGGTTGCCAATTAAGAAGGCTGAGTGATTTCAGATCTCCCTCTAGTGGCTAACCTACAGATCATTTATATATGTAATATAATAATAGAAATATGATGCAGCAAACATAAAAAATGTGAGTCTAATCAAAAATTACCTAAAGAGGTATACATTGCAATAAAACTTTAATAAATACACTGAAAAGTACACTGTAGTTTTGACTCAAGTGCACCTTAAGACAGGTTAACTTAAAGTGATATTAAAGGATGAGGTTTTTTATCTTTTACTTACCTGCTCTGTCCAGTGGTTATGCACAGAGCAGCCCCGATCCTAGTCTTCTTGGGTCCCCCGTCTGTTCTCAAGGGCCAACCTCCTGCCCCCATAGCAAGCAGCTAGCAATGGGGCAACAAGCAGGCTTGCTCCCGAGCTGCTGCTCTGTCTGTCGGCAGAATGTCCTGCAGGTGTACGTATGGCGAAACGCGTAGGGTCAGGACGCTGACGCCAAGATGCTGTCCAGGATTGTGCTCGCAGATAGATCATAGCGGCTGGAGACCAGTGAGATACATTTTTATGCCTGAAATCCCTAGTGTCTAGTCTGACGCTTGAAAATGTGAGTGTAAATTTTAAATGTTTTAAATAAGTGTTTTACAAGTGGTATCACACTATTGGAGCATTCCTCTTCCTTCCTGTGCACATATATATATGGATATCACGGTATGATTCAATGGAGGTGACCTGATGTACTTGCTAAACGAATACCTCTGATTTGAGTACTGACTGCAAAAGGGTACAACTGCCGGTTTATATTTTGGATCAGGTGAGTCAGTTTGGTACGGCTGGTGGAGGATCACGCACTTGTTTGGGTGAAACTGTCAGTTTTTTATCAATAGACAAGACTTCACTACAGGACTCCTTTTCTGATTGATGTTTGAAGAACTGTTCTCATAGATACTTTTTATTTTTTATTGATCAGTTTCACATTTTTTTGATTATGCTTATGACTCTTTATATTTTTTGGAATATATTATTATAGACTTTTCACAAAACAATTTTGTTTAAATTCATATGTTGTTGATTCATAAGTACTGTGCACTTTAATGTTTTGTGTGTGTATATATATATATATATATCAAATGTGTGTGCATTTTTAATTGGGTATAAAATAGATGTTTTATATGATTTTTTTTCACCATTAGATATACATAGATACCCCATCCATTGGATCAGCGCTGTTTTACCACAATCTTCAATACAATTTTTTTGGTCCTGCCATTAATTTGAGCAGCTGCGATCTATAAGTCCGTTAATCACTACAGCTTTCTATTTGGTGCTATATTACATTTTGTTTTTTAAACACAGAGTGCGGCTCAGCCCCTCTCTCTTCTAATTGGCTCACTAGCTGTGATTGACAGTAGCAGGAGCCAATGGCAGAGACCACAGAGAGCTGCTGCTCTCATTCACTTTGCTGGATCAAGATGGGGCTCAGGTAAAAATATTAGGGGAGATTGGAGGGCTGCTAAACACAGAAGATTTTTTACCTTCATACATAGATTGCTTAAAGATAAAAACCTTCAGCCTTTACAACCACTTAAGAACTTTTGGTTCTTAGGTTGATTACCTCTCTTACCTGTTCTGCAGTTAGTTTAATGTTTCAGCCGATTTGAAATCCTTGTAGGAAATGCCTCCCTCTCGGGTCGCTGTCTTTGAATAGCTCCATCCCCTTGCAGGAACCCACAAAGCCACATTTGTGTATGTGTGTGCTCCTGGCACTGGCTCTGTGGAAGAGTCTCCTGATGCCCACTGAAGCTGCACCTGCCCGTTGAGAGCCACAGAAGGAACTGCTCATAAGCTATCCTTATTGTTCGTGTATTTTATGTGTGGCCCAAGACAATTTCTCTTTTTCCATTATGACTCAGGAAGGTCAAAAGGTTGGACACCCCTACATCACTCTGTCCAGCTATCTTCTACTCTGTCCATCTTTAGGCAATCCCTGAAAACTCATCTCTTGGAGAAGCCTATCCCACCTCCACCTAACATCTTTCATCAGCTCCTGTATAGTAATTATAATACTGACTTTTCCTCTCTCACAGAGTGCTGCTTTGCAAATGAATACAAGAGGCTGATGTCAAGGCAGATTCAGACGCTTAATTGTTATTATTTGTGTTTTTTAAACTTTCTTTCACTATAGGCTAGGTTTACATTGCCGCAATCTGATTTTAAACCCATTTTTCTGTGCGATTATGTGCGATTATGTAGTGCCACTTGCATGTGGTTTGCATATTCTTTGGGACCAAAATCACATTGAAATCACACCTAAGTAGTACAGGAACCTTTTCCAAAAGCGCACCCTGCAGAGTTGCATTGATGTGAATTGGCACCATTGAAAACATTGTGATTTCCATTGTCATGCAATTCTGTGTGACTCAAGTTGCATCTGAAATCGCACTAGTGTGAATGGAGCCATAAAGCAGGTGCAGTACTTGCACGTTCTAAAGATGTTTGCACGTCAAACTTTAACACATTTGTTACATTAATGTGAATCTGTTCTTTACCCATGTAGAACAAATATCAGGCTCACTTTAACCACTTGCTTACTGGGTACTTATACCCCCTTCCTGCCCAGGCCAATTTTCAGCTTTCAGTGCTGTCACTATTAGATTGACAATTGCACGGTCATGCAACACTATACCCATATGAAATTTTTTAATTTCTATATGGAGCTTTCTTTTGGTGGTATTTAATCACCACTGGGTTTTTTTATTTTTTGCTAAACAAACAAAAAACACAGAATATTTTGAAAAATTAAACAGTTTTCATAGTTTGTTATAAAATTGTACTAACTGGTAATTTTTCTCCTTTATTGATGTATGCTGAAGAGGCTGCACTGGTGTACAGTGCCTTAAAAAGTATTCATACCCCTTGAAATTCTCCATATTTTGTCATGTTGAAACCAAAAATGTAAATGTATTTTATTGGGATTTTATGTGATAGACCAACACAAAGTGGCACATAATTGTGAAGTGGAAGGAAAGTGATAAATGGTTTTCATTTTTTTTTTTTTTACCAAATATGTGAAAAGTGTGGCGTGCATTTGTATTCAGCGCCTTTACTCTGATACCCCTAACTAAAATCTAATGGAACCAAGTGCCTTCAGAAGTCACCTAATTAGTAAATAGAGTGTGTGTAATCTAATCTCAGTATAAATACAGCTGTTCTGTGAAGCTCTCAGAGGTTTGTTAGAGAACCTTAGTGAACAAACAGCATCATGAAGGAAAAGGAAAATGCCAGACAGGGATCAAGTTGTGGAGAAGTTTAAAGCAGGGTTAGGTTTAAAAAAATATCACAAGCTTTGAACATCTCAAGGAGCAATGTCCAATCCATCATCCGAAAATGGAAAGAGTATGGCACAACTGCAAACCTACTAAGGTATGGCCGTCAACCTAAACTGATAGGCCAGGCAAGGGCCTGGCATTAATCAGAGAAGCAGCAAAGAGGCCCATGGTAACTCTGGAGGGCCTGCAGAGATCCACAGCTCAGGTGGAAGAATCTGTCCACAGGACAACTATTAGTTGTGCACGCCACAAATCTGGCCTATATGGAAGAGTGGCAAGAAGAAAGCCATTGTTGAAGGAAAGCCATAAGAAGTCTCGTTTTCAGTTTGCGAGAAGGGGGACACAGCAAACATGTGGAAGTAGGTGCTCTGGTCAGATGAGACAAAAAATTGAACTTTCTTTATCATACATCACAGCCTGAGGTCTGACACATAGGGCTCCTCCCTTTAGGGTGAGAGCCCATTCTACCAGGGGTGTAGGAACCACCTGGGCTTTTTGCCATCAGGTATCTGTGGCTCAGATTTGTAAAGCTGCTACCTGGTCTTCAGTGCATACGTTCACAAAATTTTATCAAGTGGATGTTTGAGCAGCCAAGGATTCCGCTTTCGGCCGCAGTGTACTGCCGTATAAGGTCTGATGGCTATTGTTTGGCAGGGTGTCTCCCTCCCCTCAAGGCTATTGCTCTGGGACGTTCCAGTAGGTAATGAATATTAGCCTAACTCTGTGTCCCGTGATGTATGATAAAGAAAATAGTTTTTTTTTTGTCATGCTTAACTGTAAAATCCTTTTCTTTGAGTACATCATGGGACACTCTTTTTGAGGATTAAGTGCTTGCTACAAAACTGAAATTCTTCCTGTATGGGAGGCGTTATATAGGGGATCACTTCCTGTCTAAAGACCTTTGGTTTACCAGTGTCCATTCAATTGGACATGAAGTGTAACCCAGTAGGTAATGAATATTAGCCTATATCTGTCCCGTGATGTACTCAAAGAAAAGGATTTTACAGTTAAATATGATGAAAAAATCCTATATTTTGGCCTGAAAGCAAAATCCTATGTGTGGCGGAAAACTAACACTGCACATAACCCTGAACACACCATCCCCACCGTGAAACATGGTGGGGGCAGCATCATGTTGTGGGGATGTTTTTCTTCAGCAGGGACAGGGAAGCTGGTCAGAGTTGATGGGAAGATGGATAGAGCCAAATACAGGGCAATCTTAGAAGAAAACCTGTTAGTCTGCAAAAGACTTGAGACTTGGGGGGAGGTTCACCTTCCAGCAGGACAACGACCCTAAACATACAGCCAGAGCTACAATGGAATAGTTTAGATCAGTGTTTCTCAACCTTTTTCCAGTCGGGGCACCCTTAAAAAGTATTTTCAGTCTTGAGGCACCCCAGTCCAAGGCTTAGTTCAGGTTACTGTGTGTCGCGGAACATGCGCAAAATCACACTCGTTCCTGACACACAGACAAATGCTCTGCTCTTTAGGGGTGACATTAATTCTTAATGGTACCTTACACATTGGAAAATGTGGGGTGCTTTTGGTGCAGTGCAATTTAAAAAAAAAAAAGGTCGGGGATTTCCTTCCCTGAATTTTTGTGGTTAGGGAAGCCCATTGAAATGAATGGGCTGCACTACACGCAGCAACACAGATGTGAACCAAGGGCTTGTTCACATGTCGGGTTGGAGGGGTGGTAAAAGCACATGGTTAAGCTGTTTTTACCACCCCCAAATTCTTCCCCTTTAGCTGCAGAGACAACAGCTGGGGGGTGTACACATGTTGTGGCTGCAGCTGGAGGTATACCCAGGGTGAATGGGGCTGAACTGCAACTACCCTGCAACTGTGTACATTGCACGGTTGCGGTATAGTGATGCTGCATTAAAACAGGTGGTGAGGCAACATAATGCCTCTTTACCGCCTGTCAAATGCCTCTGAAAAGCGATCTGTGCATAGGTTGCTTTTCAGAGGAGAAGCAGTCCTTGCTGCTATCACAAACAAGACCTACAAAAGCAGTTCTGATGGTACAGGAATGGAGGGGGGGGGTGTCAGGATTAAAAGTAACATACACACACACACACACATATACAGACACATACACGTGCACACACGCATACAGACACATACATACAGACACTTGTACATACGCACATGCAGACACGTGCACACACACATGCAGACACATACAGACACACACATACAGACACAGATACAGACACATGCACACACACACATGTACAAACACACATACAGACAAACACATGCACACACACACATACAGACAGACACATGCACACACACATACAGACAGACACATGCACACACACATACAGACACATGCACACACACACATACAGACACATGCACACACACACATACAGACACATGCACACACACACATGTACAAACACACATACAGACACATGCACACACACACATGTACAAACACACATACAGACACTCACATGCACACACACACATACAGACACATGTGCACACACACACATGAACAAACACACATACAGACGTATACAGACAGACAGACACTCACATGTACACACACATACAGACACATGCACACACACACATGTACAAACACACATACAGACGTACACACACATACAGACACTCACATGCTCACGCACATACAGACACATGCACACACACATACATACACATGCACACATATAGACACATGCACACACACACATACAGACACATGTACACACACACACACACACACACAGACAGTCAGACACTCACATGCACACACACACACACACACATGTATAAAGCCCTTTTAAAACGAATCTAGCTTCTAGCACAGTACCTTTCCAGTTTCCTCAATCAGCCAGGTACTGCACTGTAGGGGGAAGCAGAGAGCAGAGCACACTCCCCTGCACTTTACTTTCACTTTGCTGAGGTTGACGGAGCTTCTCACAGAGCCAATGTACAGTTCGGCTGGGAGTCAGGAGATTGGGCTCTTCTGACAGTCCTTCTCTCCCCTGATCCCGCGGCACACCTGAGAACCTCTGACGGCACACCAGTGTGCCACGGCACACTGGTTGAGAAAGGCTGGTTTAGATCAAGACATATTCATATGTTAGAATGGCCCAGTAACGGTCCAGACCTAAGTCCAATTGAGAATCTGTGGCAAGACATGAAAATTTCTGATCACAGATGCTCTCCATCCAATCTGACAGAGCATGAGCTATTTTGCAAATAAGAATGGGCAAAAATGTCACTCTGTAGATGTGCAAAGCTGGTAGAGACATTCCCAAAACGACCTGCAGCTGTAATTGCAGCGAAAGGAGGTTCTACAAAGTATTGACTCAGGAGGGCTGAATACAAATACATGCCACACTTTTCACATATTTATTTGTAAAAAAATCTTGAAAGCCATTTATCTTCCACAATTATGTGCCACTTTGTGTTGGTCTATCAAATAACAATCCCAAAATATTACATTTACGTTTTCAGTTGTAATAAGACAAAATGTGGAAAATTTTAAGGGGTATGAATACTTTTTCAAGGCACTGTAGGCTGCACTGTCAGGCACTAATAAGGTGACACTGATAGGTAGCACTGATGAGGCGGCACTGGTGAGCACTGATCAGGTGGCACTGATGGGCACTGAGAGGTGGCACTGATAGGTTTCACTGATAGCCAGTACGGATGATGAGGCACTGATTGGCAGCACTGATGGACACTGTTAGGTGGTACTGGTAGGTGGCACCGGATAGCAGTACTGATGGGCCCTGGTAGTAGAAAACACACTGCTCCAGGACAATCACCAACCCCTCGTATCAGCTGTCTCTGCAATGAGAAAGGTGCTGGCCCTGTTTGCAACAGGATATAGAACAGAAATGAAGGCTGGATGGCCGCACTCCAATGCAATCTCCTTTATTCCGTGTAAAATAAAATATATACAGCACAAGTGGTGATCGAACAGTCCTAGCTAATGCGTTTCACACCTAGAACCGGGTTTTTATCATAGCTAAAGTGGCAACATACATACAGACATATATATATACACAAAGGACTAAATGCAGGTGTATGAGATGTTAATTAACAATCAACTAATTGAAACTTTGTATAGAAAACACACCTGCAAAAAAAAAATCAGGTATCCAAGTATCAGAAAGGTTAATTGACTAGACTGTGGAACATACCCATGGTAATATCCAAATCGTGTATAAAACATATCTGTAACATTGGTAAAACTCTTTAACATAATAAAAATATAAAATGTGTAAAAATTCATACATATACATCCATATACATGTGTAAATATAAAACAAAGAGAATAAACATCTCTATGTCTAGACCTCCATCCTACAGAAGGCGACACCCGTATAAATACAAAACACCAATAATATATAAACAGATATATGAACAAATATATATATATATATATATATATATAGATGGATATGGATCGAGACACAATGAAAAGGGGAACATAACTGGACCAATGGTCCTTAATTAAAACAATAGTGTGACATAACCAGATTTAATCTACATTTTAATTCACCATGGTAAGTTCATAGCATATCGGAACATAAAAACTATATAGCAAAATATGTAAAAACCTAATTTAATTAGTACCCAATACATAATATATAGGTCAATAAACTAGAAAAAATGTATACATATGAGCAATAAACTAATACTGATGATAAATAGCAGACAAATCTATATATTGTATCATTTGAGTGAATCACCACCCATCATTTGGTAACACCATAAAAATCATGCCTTTTACTATCGCCACCTAATACCACCTCACAAAAGGGAAAGGGGGGAAAAGGAAGGAAAAAGAGGTCTAAGATACACATACCACATACAGCAACCGGGGGGGAGGTCATTTTATCATCCCAGCAACAGGACTCAACCTAAAAAGAGGGTTAGACATATACAGCATAAAGGAAGAACCATGAGACTGAAAGCTAGATCGCCGGCAATTGAAAGGCAACATAGAAGCAATGTAAATGAAGGGATTAAGGAATAAATCACATCAATTCAATTCCATTAAAACCAAAATAAACCAAATAGATTAAATCAAGTAATAAAATTCAGTTAAACCCAATAATCCAGATTAGTTTAAATTAGATAAAATTAAAGTAATAATAATGAAGGAAATATATGAAAAAGAGGGATGTCAAAGTCCCCCTCAATGTAACAAATATTATATACAGGTGAACAACAAGTGACCAACATCCTCTTGGGGCTAGATATATAAATTAGAATCTGAAAGACAGTGTTACCAGAGGGGTAATTAATCATAGACTCATGTATAAAAACAGTGAAATCTATTTTATTCATAGAAATGGGAAACATCCCATTCAAAGTTAAGGCCGGCAGACTTTCTGGTATCCATATGAATATGATGGGCACTGGTAGGTGGCACTGGTTAGCAGCACTGGCTGTCACTGTTTGGGACTGATGTCCCATTTACACACGCTAGTAATTGTCTTATTTTTTTTCTCCTCGCGCTAACACGCTAAAAAAAACCCAGCAGATTTCCGGGTTCTGTTTACATCATGTGATCAGTTGTCATTGTCTGACAGCTGATCATGTGATAAAGGGCTGGGATTGGCCCCTTACTGCAATCTGTGATCAGCCAAGTCCCAAGCACAGGCAACGCGAGCATGGGAGAACATCCATGTATGCCTTCCAGGCAATCTAAGCCCACGCTGTAGCCGTCTTTCGGCTATAGTGCGGGCATCAAGTGGTTAAAGTGGAACTTCACTCTGTCAATCAACATTGACTATTTTGATTCCTTATGGGGCTTGCATTAGTAAATAGGAAGGTATATCTTTTTTACTTGTTTTAAACTTCTTTTTTACATTTCTTTAGTTACTTCCTGGTTTCCATGCCTAGGCAAATGATGTCATACAATGTTCATTTTTTTTTTCCCATCAGCTCATCCCCCACAGTTATTACCTTTTGTCTCCACTTGACCCTCCCTTCTAGATTGTAAGCTCTAACGAGCAGGGCCCTCTGATCCCTCCTGTATTGATTTGTATTGTAAGTGTACTGTCTGCCCCATATTGTAAAGTGCTGCGCAAACTGTTGGCGCTATATAAATCCTGTATAATAATAATTCCCAGGCGTCTTCAGGAGGGGGGGAGGGGTTTTCTCAGCTAAGTACACCCACCTGTCTGCATGCCTGGGCTAAGAGCAGATAGATTCCAGGAAGTAAATACTATATGAATCGTCTGCCTTTATTGGAGATGGCCACATCCAGAAATGCTGGAAGGTGTTTTTCATAGTGATTTCACATCAAAATAAAGCATAAGACACAAATGGATGGGGGAGTTTGCTTTGAATGTTAAAAATTAATTAAAATACATTTTTGGTTTGTGGTGCACAAATGCAGTGTAGTTCTGCTTTAATGCGGACCTTCGCTGATGCATATTCCTACCCTCTCTCTTATGTAATGGCTGCTGTCAAATATGAAGCATATGAACAATGTTTGTAAACACTGTTCAGAAGTGTGATTCGGAGATACAATATAACGTTGTTACTTTGTATTTACTGTTTCATTAATAATATCAAAGTAGTGGCCTTTGCAATGCATATGATGTCAGTTAAAGCAAACTATTATGAAAAAAATCAACGCTTTTTTAAAGTAAAATGTGTTCCTATTTAACCTCTTATTAATCCCCTAGTTCAGTGATTCTGAACACTGTCCTCAAGTACCCCCAACAGGCCATGTTTGGGAATTTCTTTCAGATAAAATAGCTGTCCAAAATACCAAGCAATTGACTCGGATTTAAAGCACCTGTGCAAGATAAAGGAAAACATGCAAACATGGCCTGTTGGGGGTACTTGAGGGCAGGGTTGAGAACCACTGGACTAGTTAACCTATTGCTGGCCATACACTATACGAAAAATCGGCCGAACCCATTTTCGAAAAACGAGCGTTCGGCCGTGAGTGCAAACGATGGTGCCATCATGTAATGACTGATAAGTCATTCAGTGGACATAAATAAATACATTTTTTGTTCGGTTTTTTACATATACCTAGTGCAGACAGTTCGGACGGGAAACACATTAACCTTTCAATTTATCATTCGTTTGGCAGAAAATTTCCAAACTTGTCCTTCGCTTTTTTCGGCTCAAAAACCTCCAAATGATTATCAATTTTGTGCCCATTAACTGGCCGAAAAACGAACGAACAGTCTAAATGACCGAATCCGATTTTTCGTATAGTGTATGGCCAGCATTAGTCCCTTATTAACTCCTTCGCCGCCTCCTCCCACTAGCTTTCTGATGATTTTTTTTTATTCCACTTTTTTAATCATTATTATTTAAACATTTCATTTGTTTATTCAGGCATTCAAGCTCTGTTCTGGAATTGTGAATTTAGTGTTATAAATGGGACAAATTAGGAAAAGAAAAAATCTACTTTTATCTTTAGTAACACTTTTGTAAACCAATATTGACCAAGGAATAAATGTTTTAAAATGTATTTTGTCTTTGATTCATTGATTGCATAGAACATTTAAAATAATTTTTGCAAGACAATAAATATCCTTGAAAAATGTTTTGCTTGTCATGAAAAATTATAATCTATATGTATTCCTTTTTTTTTTTTATTTTAAGTAATGACAACATTATTGCCCAGCTAAAATGTAAAAAAGATTTTGTTCATAAAGGGTATATAGATGTGAGAGCTGAAATGATTATTGATATGTTATTGAACCCAAAACCAAAAATGTCAAATATTGCAGCTTAGCAATCATTAGATGTGGTGGCTGCATGATTATTATTATTTTTTTATTGGCCTTTTTCCCTCTGTTTTGACCTGGTTATCTGGCCGATAGCACACTTTCTATATTCGAGTGCCCCCACTCTGGATGAAGAAGCACCTTTGGACAACAGCATTGTCAGATTGGGCAGGGGAAGTGTTAGATGTACTGGCAGATTTAGATACACTAACAATTTGAAGCCAAACTCCAGCTCACACTTTATAAGTAGTTAAAGCAAACATTTTCTTTTCTTTTGGGATAAAGATTTTACAAAAATAAAAATGGATCATTATAAGCACCCCTGCAAGTGTTAAATGGTTTGTCTCATCCCTGTAACTGAAAACTAATGCAGCCATCACACCTAAAAAATTGTTAAGCTGTAATATAATAAATGTCTCCTTTTGGGTTTAATATCACTTTAATGATTTATCTTGCTAAATTGTGCATTTGTAAATGGCATGTCCTTCAGAAACAAATCCATGCCATTCGAGGGAAATGAAATATGCAAAGCCCACACATTGCTATTTTTCAGTCTGCACAATGTTTTATAATGTCCAGAAGATTTATTATTATTATAATCATTCCTAGCTCTGAAATTAGTGTTTTTTTAATCTAGGTATAAAACGTTCTTTCTTATCATCTTTCCCCCAGGGGCTTAAAGTAGAACTAAAGGCAAAACTTATTTTTTTTCATTTTGGATAGAACAAGAGAGGGTTGCCAGTTTTTTTTCCGCTCATCTGTGTCCCATTGTGAAGATTTCCCTTCACTTCCTGTCTCATAGCCAAACAGGAAGTGAGGGGAAATCCCTGCAAATTAAGGACATTCCTTGGGGCCCCCCAGATCACCAGAACTAGTGTCCCCATTAATAAATGTCTCCTTTTGTGGGGACAACCCAAAATTTGTGATTTTCTTTTACTTTCACTTTCAACGATAATGGTAAACAGGATAAATAGAGAGGGGAGATCTCCCTAACGGGGGCACAGACAGCAATAAGGGGTTCTAATTCCTCTCCAAAAAAGTTTTGCCTTTAGTTATATTTTAAGTGATCTTATTTGTGAGTCATTCTCTGAATATTGGAGTGGCCAGGATAGGAAGCTCTCGGAATTCCTTGTTATGTAATTTGAATGCTTATACATATACATATACGACACTACCTGTCTGGAGTTTGCATGTTCTCCCTGTGTCTGCGTGGGTTTCCTCCGGGTACTCCGGTTTCCTCCCACACTCCAAAGACATGCTGGTAGGTTAATTGGATCCTGTCTAAATCGGCCCTAGTATAGGTATGAATGTGAGTTAGGGACCTTAGATTGTAAGCTCCTTGAGGGTATAGGGACTGATGTGAATGTATAATATATATATGTAAAGCACTGCGTAAATTGACGGCGCTATATAAGTACCTGAAATAAATAATAAATAAATAAATAAACATGTTAATGTTTATTAAAATTAAACATTAAGGGCTCGTTCTTCACATCATACACGCTGGCACCCTATTGTGGGTGGCTTGCTGGCTGGCACCCTGCTGTGGGTGGGTGGCTGGCTGGCCTAGCACCTTGCTGTGGGTGGATGGATGTGTGGCTGCTGGCTGGCACCTTGCTGGCCCCTTGCTGTGGGTGGGTGGCTGCTGGCTGGCCCCTTGCTGTGGGTGGATGGGTGTGTGGCTGCTGGCTGGCACCTTGCTGTGAGTGGGTGGCTGCTGGCTGGCCTGGCTGGCACCTTGCTGTGGGTGGGTGTCTGCTGGCTGACCTGACTTGCACCTTGCTGTGGATGGGTAGCTGCCTGCTGGCTGGCACCTTGCTAAGGGTGGGTGGTGCTGGCTGGCACCTTGCTGTGGGTGGCGGCTGGCATCTTGCTGTGGGAGTGTGGGTGGCTGGCCTGGCACCTTACTGTGGGTGGGTGGCTGCTGGCTGGCCTCAGTGGCCTGGCACCTTGCTGTGGGTAGCTGCTGGCTGGTCTGGTATCTTGCTGTAGGTGGCTGCTGGCGGGCTGGCCTCAGTGGTCTGGGGGCTGACTGCAGGCTGGCCGGCTGGCGTGTCCGTCCGAGTATCGAGGCGAGGGAGACACAGTGCGCGGAGGCGTAATGACGTAGTGTGCCGCGCATTGGGTCTGCAGGCTTCTGGGCTCCAAAAAGATGGCCGCGGCCCGCGGAGACCAATATCGGTCGAGTTTGTGACCGATACCAATTTTCCAGAAAATGCTGATATCGGCCACTCCGATAATTGGTTGATCCCTAATACATAGGGTTTTGACCAATTCCGGACCAGCGTCATAGCTATACATCGTGCGTGCCCCCCAGGTGGCCGCGATGATCGGATTCCGTTCAGAACCGATCAATCTCCAGACCCAGGCCAATGATTTCTGGCCTGGACCTAGTGATCTGTCCTGGCGAATGAAATCCTTCCCCTGCATGTGTAAAGCCCCATACACACTATCAGAATTTCTGCTGATTTTTGTCTTCAGATTTACCAAAACCATGTAGTGCAAGGGCCTGCCTGATTGCATACAAATTGAAACTCCTAAGGTTTGACCTCATATTATATTGTTTTGGTAAATCTGAAGACAAAAATCAACAGAAAATCTGATAGTGTGTATGGGGCTTTAGTGTAAACACAGCTGGGGAAGTGATGTCATCTCTCCTCGTATAACTCTTCCGTTCCAGAGAGAGGAGAGAAGACATCTCATAGTAAGTGCACCAACACTACACTGACACCAGTTCACATAGGTACACTTGTCACCTCTCGATCGCCCCCCAGTTAACCCCTTCACCCCCTGTCACTGTCATCCAGTACAGTGTTCATATTTTTTTTTTGATCACTGTACTGGTGTCAGTGACAAAAATCAGTGTTAGGGTACTTAGTGGTAGGCCCAGATGGATCTAGGGACCCCCCCCCCCAATAAAGGTTTAACCTTTGATCACCCCCTGTCACCAGTGATCACTGTATTAGTGTCACGGGTGACGCTGGTTAGCTAATTTTTTTTTATAGCGTCAGGGCACCCACCGTATATTACCTAAATACAGTTTTAACCCTGTGATCACCCGACGGGTGATATCAGTTAGGTTTTGGTGTCAGGGTCTGCGTTGCCCCAGGCAGCGTCAGATTAGTGCCAGTACCGCTAACACCCACGCACGCACCATACACCTCCTTTAGTAGTATAGTGTCTGAACGGATCAAAATCTGATCTGATCAGATCTATACTAGCGTCCCCAGCAGTTTAGGGTTCCCAAAAACGCAGTGTTAGCGGGATCAGCCCACATACCTTCTAGCACCTGCATTTAGCCCCTCCACCCAGCCCACCCAAGTGCAGTATCAATCGATCACTGTCACTTACAAAAACACTAAACACATAACTGCAGCATTTGCAGAGTCAGGCCTGATCCCTGCGAACGCTAACAGTTGTTTTTGTAGCATTTGAAGCAGTCGCTGACAGTCAGGAGCTCTTTTTCCTGTGAGTCTCACTAGTGTACCAGTAAATTTAGAGACCAAAATGTCAAATCGAAGGTACACTAGTGAAAAGGCCTACACGTTTCTGAGCATGACAGATAGTGAAGAGGAAGCCACCCATCTGTCAGATTCAGGCTCAGAATACGATCTGGTAGACAACAGCGGCACTCTGACAGATAGCTCTGACGACGTAGTAGTGGTCCCTGCTAAGGTCAGATGTACCCGACCCCGTCGTTCTGTTGTCGTTGAGGTGCAAGAACCGCAGGGCTCTCGTATGGAGCAGAGAGCCAGTACTAGTGCCGCTCATCCTTCTGGTGAACTGGCAAGCACCAGCGGCCTAGTACATCCTGGTCGTACATCCAGCACTGCAGTAACACTTGGTGACGTGGCGAGTCCCATAAGCGCAGTTCAAGCTGGTGAGGTGGCTAGCACGAGTAGTGTCCCACAGCCACCAAGAAGAAGACAAACACAGGCCCGTCAAGCCCATAGTGCCCTTCTTGCTGCATTTGCTAATCCTAATTGGGAGCCCACCACTTCTGCAGCACCCGTACTTCCCCCATTCACTGGCCAACCAGGAATTCAGGCAAAAAAAAGTTGATTTTACGTCACTTGATTTCATTGCCGCTAATCCCCAGTTGACCCTTGCCAGAGATTGGAGACCTATTACGGTCTCCGAATTTAAGACCTTCCTGAGCCTATTCCACCTCATGGGCATAACTAAAAAGAGTGAGTTGCGATCATATTGGTCCACTGACCCAATTCACCGTATGCCCGTGTTCTCTGCCTCCATGACCAGGACACGATACGAGCAGATCTTGCGGTTCATGCACTTCAATGATAATGAACTCTGTCGTCCTCGGGGTGACCCTTGATTTGATTGGCTCTACAAAATTCGGCCCCTCGTAAACCACTTCAACCAACAGTTTGCAGCCTTGTTTACTCCCAATCAGGTTGTCTGCGTTGATGAGTTGATGGAAAATACATAATTTGTGTCATTTTACACAACAAGATTACAACACGGGCGGCACAGTGGTGTTGTGGGTAGTACTCTTGCCTAGCAGTAAAAAGGGTCGCTGGTTCGAATCCCTACCACGACACTACCTGCCTGGAGTTTGCATGTTCTCCCTGTGCCTGCGTGGGCTTCCTCCGGGTACTCTGGTTTCCTCCCACTCTCCAAAGACATGCTGGTAGGTTAATTGGCTTCTGTCTAAATTGACCCTAGTATATGAATGTATGTTAGGGACCTTAGATTGTAAGCTCCTTGTGGGTAAGGACTGATGTGAATGTACAACGTATATGTAAAGTGCTGCGTAAATTGACGGCGCTATATAAGTACCTTAAATAATAATAATAACAACACTAAATTGTGTGAGGCCTCCTGTGGCCCTCATGCAAACTTTTTGAGACCCTAGAACATGTGGTGGAGCGGAATAGGAAGTTTTCAGCCTCGCTTTCTGTCAATTCATCTTGTTGTGTAAAAAGACACAAATTATGTAAGTATTTTCCATCCTCTACAATTGTTGATGTTTTGCCATGCTTAGAAAACGGTGAAGAAGCGGCCACTGTTACTACATATATTGTTATACTTCACTCATTATGAATTTTTATGAATTGAGTTTTGTTATTATTCTGTTTCTCTTTTGTTAATAGAAAAAACAGCATACCTCAGCTCAGCCCCTGAAGAAGGAAATAAATACTATACCGGTTTTCCGAAACATGTCGGGTATACTGTAAACACATTTTGGTCGACTACATGTCTAGATCTCATGTGTATATTAGTAAATCTTTGCTGTTTGTCATTTGTGTCATATACTATTGTTTTTATAGGTATTCGTATTTTTGTATATCAAGCTTATGCTCATGTGTACTTCCAATAAATTTTGTACTTTTTTACACTTTTTGTATGATCTGGTTTTACCTCCCATGCCCATATAATCCCTGGGCCATTTCCCTTTTGCAAATTTCTATATATGGGATGTGGCATGGGTTTCCAGCTCTGACTCTCAATAGAGGTTTATCTTAAACAATTTTCTCTGTACTCAGGAGAATCTGCAGAATGTATTTTGGGGTGTAATTCCACATATAACCATGGCATGTTTGAGCAATATATCATTTAATGACAACTTTGTGCAAAAAAAAATTTAAATTTTCCCGCAACTTTGTGGCAAAATATAAAATATTCCATGGACTCAACATGCCTCTCAGCAAATATCTTGGGGTGTCTACTTTCCAAAACGGGGTCATTTGAGGGGGTTATGTGCTATCTTGGCATTTTATGGCCTTCGAAACTGTGATAGATAGTGAGGAGTGAAATCAAAAATTTACGCCCTTAGAAAGCTTGAAGGCAGTGATTGGTTTTCAGGGTCCTGTACATGGCTAGGCTCCCAAAAAGTCACACATGTGGTATCCCCGTACTCAGGAGAAGCAGCAGATTGTATTTTGGGGTGTAATTCCACATATAACCATGCCATGTGTGAGCAATATATCATTTAGTGACAATTTTGTGTTATTTTTTTTTTCTTTGTAATTTTTCAATCACGTGACAAAAAATAAAATATTCAATGGGTTCAACAAGCCTCTCCGCAATTTCCTTGGGGTGTCTGCTTTCCAAAATAATTTAGGGGGGGGGGGGGTTGTACTGCCCTGCCATTTTAGCACCTCAAGAAATGAGATAGGCAGTCATAAACTAAAAGCTTTGTAAATTTAAAAAAATGTACCATAGTTTGTAGACGCTATAACTTTTGCGCAAACCAATAAATATACGCTTATTGACATTTTTTTTTACCAAAGACATGTGGCTGAATAACAAAAAGTAGAAAATATAATTTAAAAAAAAAAATTTCGGTCTTTTTCCGTTTATATCGCAAAAAATAAAAATGCGGAGGCAATCAGATACCATCAAAAGAAAGCTCTGTTTGTGGGGAAAAAAGGGACACAAATTTTGCTTGGGTACAACATTCAATGACCATGCAATTACAGGTTAAAGCAGCGCAGTGCCAAATTGTAAAATGTGCATTAAGCAGCCTAATCTTCCGGGGCTGAAGTGGTTAACCTAGTAGCTGCTGATTATGCCACATTCTGGCACTGGGAATGTTGAACCATTGTTGGGCCGGGAAGGAAGGACTGGAATAAACAGGACACATCCTCACAGTTTTCATCACACTAATTACTGCTTACAGTCTGTGTAAATATACCCCTGTGCTTGTCTGTTGGAATTGAACACACATACTATAGCTGGCTAATTTAAAGTAAATCACTCGCATGTATTCTATAAAATACCTGTGAAAAATTAATAAAAACATTACTTCAGCCTCATCTTTCTTTTCTAGAGAGGAATTTTCTGCTACGAGGTCAGAGTCCTTGGGCAGGATTTCAGGCTTTGTTGAGGCCATGGGCAACAAAAATCATACTCATTCCACCATTTTCTTCTCTCCTAATTCATTTGTTCCATAGTCTATTTCTATTAGTTAATATTCCTTTATCTTTATTTTTATGTATATGTATGTCTTGTTTAGCCTTGGAGCAGCCTGAGTCTGCTCACCCCAAGGTGTCTAGTATTGGATATCTAAGGTTCCTTAAACCAATTAAGACCTCTCTGGTCCATTCACTTGTTGAACCTCTCCTTAACGGGAACTTGCCTCCTGTGGAGAAGATATTCTTTGCTCCAAAGCATTTTACCCGGCAATATCCTATTCTGCAAGTGATAGATGATCTGTTGTGGTATATCCTGCCATTTTCACATCTCTGATGGAGGATAATCCTGTGTTTTAACCTACAGATGCACTAAACAAAATGTTTCCCCAACTTCACTCCATTTCAATGCAACATTCTGGCAGCATGGGGCAAACTGACTCTGTCATTGGACTATCCCATAAGTCTGAATCCCAGAGCCAGGCTCTCCTTAGTATAGTGGATTTGCAACCCAACACTGGAATTAAGAAAGCCCTTCCTCTCTCATTTGTGGAAAGTTCCCACAATGGATGCTAGCATGTCGGGCTGGGGTACAGTTCTGGAAACCCTTTCTGTGCAGTAACCATGGTCGCCGGGTCAGCTCACCTTCCCATAAACATTCTGGAACTCAAGGCGATTTGGTTGTCCCTTCAATAATGGAGTTCTTTACTGAGAGGACACCTGACAAGAATCCAGTTGGGCGTGGCCTGTATAAAATATTAAAGCTTACAGGGAGCCTAAAAAGAAGTGGACTTAATCCTCATGTTTTGGTCCTGTCCCCCATTCACATCTCAGATGTAATAAACTGGCAGGCGGCCTTTGTTAGTTGTCAGTATCGGGATTGGGCTCTACATTAGGAAGTATTTCAGAGCTCATAGGTAGGGGACACTGGATGTGGATCTATTGGTATCCAGATTCAACAACAAACTGGACAGGTTTGAGACCAGGTCTAGGGACTAGTGTGCATTCATAGTGAAAGCTCTATGGAATCTGTGGCATCAGTTGAACCTGATCTATGTGTTTCCGGACCACCAGATTGTTCCTTCTCTACCTCTGGATGGTTTAGCTGTTAGCTGTTCTGTCCCAAGGCCAGAGTTCAATCCTTCATCAAGGTTGCTTACTTTGACAGCGTGGCTGTTTAATCCACAGAATTCAGGCACAGAGGCCTTTTGAGTTTCTATCATACCTATCATTTTAAAGGCTAGGAAGTTGAATTCTAGCAAGGTATACTATCGTACCATACAGCATAACTAAGCCCTCTACAGCCAAAGGTTACAGTTGTAATGGGTGAAGATCACATGTAAACTCTAGACCAAATAGATCCATTGTCCAAAAGAGCATATATATAATTAACTTGTATAACACTAGTTAGCAAATTAGAGGTCTCTTCCTAATTTTACAGTAGAAAAATTATAAGTCTATATCTAACACAAACTATGAACCAACAGTTATAACAAAGTAATTAGAATTTACATGACCATTTTAGAACTAAGGTCATCTCCAGGAACTTATTTTGTCAGCCAGAGCACTATGCCAAAGCACCTTGTTCTCAGTATTGGAGTAAGATCGGCATAGTCAAAGATGTCAACCGCCTGAACAGATGTCCGAGTTCCATAGCTTATTGAATTTGTGCACCTCTACGTTGGAAAATTGCACTCTCTTTTTAGAAGGGTAGCGTCACCATATGTTTACCACTCTTTCAGAGTGGGAGGATTAGGGAGATCCACTTTACAGCAATTAATTTGTGAGCTACAAAGAGGAGTCTATAGATCAGCACCCCCAATCTTCCAGTGGGTACATTTCCTCATCTAAGTATCCCAATATACAAACTAAAGGGGGAAGAGCAAGCTTTATTTGATACACTCTATCAATAGTCTCCACCACAGATTGCCAGTAATGTACTGACTTGGGGCATTTCCAAAGCATGTGTTTCAAGTCCGCCAGTGCTCCAAGGCATCTAGCGCAGTCTTGATTTTCCCTCCTATGCCACTGAAATAATTTAAAAGGAGTGCGGTTTACTCTGTGTATTATAAAAAAAGCTGCGATAGCCTCTGTGTAGGTGACAGGGATACCAGCGGAAATTTTTCCAGATGTCTTCTGTTAACATCACCCTCCCAACCTTTCTTATTAGGGGTAGGGAGGTTAGTTGAGTGTAGAGTCAGAAGATAAGGCCCTTCTTCACCATAGTTTTAGCTAAGGTTTTAGGGAACCTTTCTTGGAGTTACACAGGGACAAAGTTGTTTTGAGGCCCAAGGCCTCTTTTTTTCCCCATGGTGGTTTTCTGCCTTCCGCCTTAACCAGAATATTGTCCTTTTCTTCCTTATGTTTGACCCCTAAGGAAATTGTCCTACACTGTCAGGATGTGATGCAGGCTATACGAGTTTACCTTTCTGCTACTGCTTTCTTTCAGAAATAATTTCCTCATTGCTCTGTGTGAGAGCTTATGCAATGGTCATCTGTGTATCGTTTCACTATTGCTAGGTGATTTACACAGGTTCTTGTGAAGGTCTATGGTCTGAAGGTTTGGGTGCCTCCTTTCCCTGTCAGGGCTCATTCCACCAGATCTGGTAGTGCTTCATGGGCTTTTTTAGCATCAGGCATCTGTTTACATTGCCTTGCAAAAGTATTCACCCCCTTGGCTTTTTACCTATTTTGTTACATTACAGCCTTTGGTTCAATGTTTTTTTTATCTGAATTATATGTTATGGATCAGAACACAATAGTCTAAGTTGGTGAAGTAAAATTAGAAAAATATATACATAAAACTATTTTTTTCAGAAAAAAAAAAAACTGATAATTGCACGTGCGTATGTATTCACCCCCTTTATGAAGCCCATAAAAAGCTCTGGTCCAACCAATTACCTTCAGAAGTCACATAATTAGTGAAATGGTGTCCAACTGTGTGCAATCTAAGTGTCACATGATCTGTCTGTCATTACATATTCACACCTCTTTGAAAGGCCCCAGAGGCTGCACCACTAACCAAACACTGCCATGAAGACCAAGGAACTCTCCAAACAAGTAAGGGACAATGTTGTTAAGAAGTACAAGTCAGGGTTAGGTTATAAAAAAAATATCTAAATCTTTGATGATCCCTAGGAGCACCATCAAATCTATCATAACCAAATGGAGAGAACATGGCACAACAGCAAACCTGCCAAGAGACAGTCACACACCAAAACTCATGGACCGCAAGAAGGGCATTAATCAAAGAGGCAGCACAGAGACCTAAGGTAACCCTGGGGGACCTGCCGAGTTCCACAGAAGAGACTGGAGTATCTGTACATAGGACGACAAAAAGCTGTACTCTCTATAGAGTTGGGCTTTTTGGCAGAGTGGCCAGAAGAAAGCCATTACTTTCAGCAAAAAACAAAATGGCACGTTTTGAGTTTGGGAAAAGGCATGTGGGAGACTCCCAAACTGTAGGGAGGAAGGTGCTCTGGTCTGATGAGACTAAAATTGAACTTTTCTGCCATCAAGGAATATGTCTGACACGGACCCAACACATCACATCACCCAAAGAACACCGCCCCTACAGTTAAACATGGTGGTGTCAGCATTATGCTGTGGGGATGTTTTTCAGCACTCGGGACTGGGAAACTGTTCAGAGTTGAGGGAAAGATGGATGATGCTAAATACAGGGATATTCTTGAGAAAAACCTGTACCACTCTGTGTGATTTGAGGCTAGGACGGAGGTTCACCTTCCAGCAGGACAATGACCCCAAACACACTGCTAAAGCAACACTTGAGTGGTTTAAGGGGAAACATGCAAATGTGTTGGAATGGCCTAGTCAAAGCCTAGACCTCAATCCGAAAGAAAACCTGTGGTCAGACTTAAAGATTGCTGTTCACAAGCGCAAACCATCCAACTTGAAGGAGCTGGAGCAGTTTTGCAAGGAGGAATGGGCAAAAATCCCAGTGGTAAGATGTGGCAAGCTCATAGAGACTTATCCAAAGCCACTTGGAGCTGTGGGGGGTGAATAGTTATGCACATTGACTTTTTCTGTTATTTTGTCCTATTTGTTGTTTGCTTCACAATAAAAAAAAAAACATCTTCAAGTTGTGGGCATGTACTGTAAATTAAATGATGCAAATCCTTAAACAATCCATGTTAATTCCAGGTTGTGAGGCAACAAAACACGAAAAATGCCAATGGGGGTGAATACTTTTGCAAGGCACTGTAACTATACCTAAAACCATCACACTCTGCATTCAGAAAGTACAAAATGGATACAGGAAGTAGGAAGTGGGTAGAATCTGAGTGAGCTTCAATACAAATGGCGGTAGGTATGCTGAATGTGAAGGTGATATACAGATGAATAATCTAGACATTTATTTGCTAAATCGAATCATATAAATAAAATACGGAACAGAAAGCTTGTAAAAATGCAACTGTTCCATCAACCACCTTCCATGTATCCTCAATAATTAATCAAATTGTGTACTTGCTAAAATGACATTTTCTAAACTGGGCAAAACATTTGGGAATTGTGGTGTATGTTGTTGAACAGATATATGTTCCCTATAAATAGGTTCTGTCATGGCCTTCTTGTTTTCTTATATTATTACTTCTAAGCTAAAAATATAGTCTTGTATGATTCATTTCTCCCACACACATGGAAGTGATTCTTGTATGTGTTGTCATTGCTTCTGTATATTCAGGACCACTGTATATACCCTTAGTGGGCTCTAGGAGCAGAGGTCACGAGTGCGACCCATATCTTATTTTCTCAGGAAGGCAGAGCCCTGATGTATTGAAATATGTATGGTTTTCTAATGTCAGTACAAATGGATGCTACAATGTTTTTTTCCTACTTGATATTACATGAAGTCACTTTTAATGGATCTTACTTATACATTAAAGTCCATGTCTAGATTATTTTTTACCTCCCTGCAGTACTTAAAATTACAATTAAAAAAGGTGGTTTCGCTGCAGTACTCACTCTGGCTCTTTTCACCGCACACACTGGATCACACTAGTGTGATCCAGTGCCAGCCCTTAAGGAAGACCCAGTTTTTAATTACTCTGCACCATCTGTTAATGGTGCCATACATCAAGGCTACTTTAGTAGGTTAAAGGGAGTATCTTATTGCTGCTACATGTGTTAGGGCTCATGCACACTGCAGCTCCAAAACAAAAATCTTCTTTTACAGGCATTTGAGCTTTTATTTCTCTGCCTAAAAGCTTGAAAAAGCTTGTGCTTTTTTGTGCTCTTTTGCACGTTTTTATTGAGTTTTTTTAAGCATGAGCGTTTTATTTTTCCTGTTTTTTTCCTTTTTTGTGTCTTTACATGCTTTTTCACACTTTGTCGCATGTTTTTGGGCACATAGGTGTTTTTTCTGCTTGAAAGCTCCTCTCAAAAATGTGAGTTTGGTTGTTTTTTTTTTTTGCCTGTAAGAGACACAAGATGATAGTTGCTAAAGACCAGATAATGAAATCATGGCATGCCTATGGACACTCACCTCTGCAGACACTCCTGGATAATGTTTATTGGGAAAGATTGTTTAGAATTTATTTTCCTGAACAGTCATTTTGGTTTCCTTGGGGAAAGTCTGGTACCAGGAAGTTTTGGGAGATCCATAAATGTTTCTTCATACGTTGTGTATGTTTATGAAAGGATGTTTTGTAAGAAAGGTCTTTTAGTTGGATGTTAAGTCACCATCATATATGTATGCTTAGGCTTCAAAACACCATCTATCCTCTGATAGTTGCATGCTTCATTACCCTAGAATGGCAGAATTGGAGAATGGCCATTACCTTTGGAGGCTGGAAGCTTTCTCTTCCACATGTATTCACAGTACTGAGACATTCCCACTGAGTATTTAGCTGCTTTTGTTATATAATAGTTCTGAATGTGTTCACCCACTGCACACGTTAATTTTCTGGGGTCTTCTGATTTCTTCCAAAATGTAGCTTTGAAATTTGTAATTAGTGAAGATATGCATTACACATATCTCTCTTTCACCCATTCAGACATTTTCACATGTAAACAGCTGCCACACTTCAGCTCTGAGGGCTGGTTGGGCTTTGCATTCCTGTGCTTGCGATTCACATGCAGTTCTGTGAGGTGCGATTTCCGCTAATTCATTTTGAATGGGCCTAAATCGCACTGCACCAAAAGTAGTGCATGTACTACGTTTTGGAAACTTACCAAAACCACATTGCATGGTACTTCTGTACCTAATAATCCAGTTGTGGGCAAACACATTGCCTTTGTGACCTGTGTTTGGGGTGTCATCAACTTAAAGAATATGTATTCCCAACATTTCATATTCCTGATATGTGCCTGCTGTACCATGTACTTGTATGAAAAAAATACCCTGTTCTCTTTGTATTGCTTCCTTTGTGTGATCACTTATAAAAAGGGAAAAAAGTAGTGTATATATGTGTGTATGTATGTGTATATATATATATATATATATATATATATATATATATATATATATCCACACAAATGTTTTGCCATTCATTTCTGTTTTTAGCTGAGGGTTTACAAGTTGAGGGTTTACATTTAACTTCCCGACCACCTACTGTGGATATACGTAGTTACTTTGACATTAAATACCGTTCTTATGGCAGCATATAGCTGCCATATCCCCAGTATATTTCACCACGGCCGGCGATTCTCTTTCACTTAAGTGGTCTTAGCGGCGGATTTTCTGCAAGATCACTTTTATATGTGGCAGGGGAGTTGGCCCCCCCCCCCTTGCCGTGTCCCGGTACTCTTCGCTGCTTACCGGCGTGTACTGGCAGCGGCAGGGATGATCCGTTCCTGGATACAAATGGGCAGAAAGTCGAGTGAGGGCAAGATGGCCCCCACTCGACTCTATGCCTTTGGAGGACCGGAGTGACGTCAAATGTCACTTCAGCCTTAAAGGGCCCATTTTTTTTTCCATTGACAAAAAAAAATTAAAACGCTTGCCGACCAGCCGCCGTCATTATACTGCGGCAGGTCGGCACGATCCCGCGAACTGTTGTAGCTATACGTCGGTTCGTGGGATCGAGATAGCAGGCATGCGCCCGCTGCACAGCGGGGGTGCCAATGCTGGTGGCCGACGGTCGCGATGACCGCCGGCCACGAGCGATCGCGAGCACGAGGAACAGAACACAGAAGTGTGTTCCTATTGTCACTTCCTCCAGTCAGTCCACTCCGCCTTCAGTTAGAATCACCTCCCAGGGAACACAGTTAACCCCTTGATCGCTCCCTAGTGTTAATCCCTTCACTGCCAGTGACATTTTTACAGTAATCAATGCTGATCGCTGTATAAATGCCAATAGGACCAAAAATGTGTCATAATTGTCCAATGTATCCGCCATAATGTCGCAGTCACTATAAAAATCGCAAATCGCCGCCATTACTGGTAAAATAATAAAAATGCTATAAATCTATCCCCTATTTTATAGACGCTATAACTTTTGTGCAAGCCAATCAATATACGCTTATTGTGATTTTTTTTTTTTTTTTTTTTTACCAAAACAATGTAGGAGAATATATATCGGCCTAAACTGAGAAAAAATTAGCTTTTTATTTTTAAAAAAAAATGGGGACATTTATTACAGCAAAAAGTACAAAATATAGGTTTTTTTTCAAAATTGCCGCTCTTTTTTTGTTTATAGCGCAAAAAATAAAAAACGCAGAGGCAATCAAATACCACCAAAAGAAAGCTCTATTTATGAGGAAAAAAAGGACGTCAATTTTGTTTGGGTGCAACATCGCACGACAGCGCAATTGTCAGTTAAAGCAACGCAGTGTCGAATCGCAAAAAATGGCCTGGTCATTCTGCAGCCAAATCTTCCAGGGCTGAAGTGGTTAAAGAGTCCCTGTCATGCTTTTTTTCTATTACAAGGGATGTTTACATTTCTTGTAATAGGAATAAAAGTGATCCAATTTTTTTTTTTTTTTTTAAAGGGACAGTGAAAAAATAACAAGTTAAATAAATGAGACAAAAAAATAAAATTTAAAGCGTCCTGTCCCTCCGAGCTTGTGTGCAGAAGCGAGCGCATATGCAAGTCGTGCCCACATATGCAAACGGTGTTCAAACCACACATGTGAGATATTGCCATCGTTAGAGTGAGAGCAATAATTCTAGCACTAGATCTCCTCTGTAACTCAAAACTTGTAACCTGTAGAAATTTTTAAACTTCGCCTATTGAGATTTTTAAGTGCAAAAGTTTGTCGCCATTCCACGAGCGGGTGCAATTTTGAAACATGACATGTTCGGTATCAGTTTACTCGGCATAACATTATCTTTCACATCATATAAAAAAAATAAGGCTAACTTTACTGTTCTCTTATTTTTTAAATAAAAAAAAGTGATTTTGTTTTCCAGAAAAACTGCGTTTGTAAGACTGCTGCGCAAATACAGTGTGACATAAAGTATTGCAACAATCGCCATTTTATTCTCTAGGGCAGTGGTCATCAACCCTGCCCTCAGGACCCACTAACAGGCCAGGTTTTATGTATTACTGTACCTTGGGGAGATGCAGACTAGAAAACTTCAATCGCTGAGCAGCAAATAATATCAGTGCAAACCTGGCCTTTTAGTGGGCCCTGAGGACAGGGTTGATGACCACTGCTCTAGGGTGTCTGAAAAAAAATATGTTTGGGGGTTCTAAGTAATTTTCTAGCAAAAAAAAAAATTATTAAAAATTATTTTAACTTGTAAACAAGAAGTGTGAGAAATAGGCTCGGTCCTTAAGTGGTTAATATGGACAACCACTGCAGGTCAGAACTGCAGTTCGTTTTGAACATGGTGCAGGAAGCGCACGGGAAGACAGGATTCCTGATCCGCGTTCTTGTGTGAACCGATCTATAGTGTTCTAATTTCCCTTTAACCAGAATTTGTTATCTTCCACTTATGAGTCTATACGGGTTTTCGCCGAAAACTGTTTGCTTGCAAAAGGGTACATTGAATGCAGAAGTGAACCAGCAGGAAAACTTTACACCCCAAGATCTCTGGATTTTTGATATAGCAGTGTGAGCGATACATATTAACTTACCTTACCCTGATCTATAAAACCTGGAGATCTTCTATAAACCATATCTATTTTTCATTGTATTTCTCTTCAGTTATCCATCACTGAAACTGGAGTATGTAAGAAGGATCTAACCTGTAGATGAAAATCACTGCTCTGTTAAATATGTATTGATCACTACGTGGATTGTACCTCAAAGTTCTATTCTTGAAATATTCTATTGAACTGAAAGAACTGGTCCTGTGTGTAGTTTTGCCGTTTATCTTTATATTATATTGTGACTGACTTTTTAATAGCGATATTAGCACGGCAATAGTTATACCATTATTAGCAGAGCTGTAACTGTAAAGCAGTAGCTTACAGTATATGCCAATCAGAGCAGTTCTTCAAGAGCTGGCTTGTGTGCGCCCATTCTGTTTGTATACAATCACTGTATTGCCCAAAAGGAATGTCATTTTCCGTGCGATTCCAGTCTAACACAGATGTTGCCTTCCTTTCAGCCTTCTTTTCCAGGGACTAAGTGTGGATGCTGAGATGGCATCGTTAGCCATGCTTGATAACAATGGCGGCAAATACAGGCTGGCGTTTATCAACTTCACCGATTTTCATATATGAACACTACTTTAGAATTTCAGTCTTGCTAAAAAATCTTGAACCTTGATAAAAAGTTCAGGTTTTATCAAGATGCAAGTTAAAATAACAGAAATAGATATGCAATCAGACCGACATTGTGCTAAAAACCTCTGGTCATACCTCCACGTTCCTGTTTCTGCAGGGTGTCTATTAGGTTTGCAGCCCAATAGGCACCAAAGTGAGTGGCCTGTGTAATTAGCTTTTAGTAACAGAACTGGGTTGACATGTTCCTGTTCCTTCTCAACAATACAAGGCTGTGTGAGGACACTTGTACACTTGTTGCTCTTAATCAGTTACGCCATCCTAGAGTGTGACGGTAGGAAGCTATATTTTACTGAAGGGAAAAATATATTTTAAAGCATTTGCAAATGAAATCAGTCACAAATCATAACACGTTGAACTATGAAATGATAAAACTTGTCAGAGCTGTCAGAAAATAGGGGGTGGAGAACTGAAATTACACATTGCAGAGCTCAGTGAAGAGAGCCCTGAGAGCTGATTGGAAGGAGGGTACACCCCCCCCCCTTCATACAGCACACAGGAACAGAGCTGAGGTTGTCAGTCACAGGCTGTGTGCTGGAGATCACTCCCCTGTCACCTTTTTTCTCTCAGTGTCAGGAAAACTTGTCAGAAGTGACTCATGCAGGTAGCAGGGGAACAGGGCAGCAGACATATATGACACTTAGTGCTCTGGATTGAAACAATTACACACTATAGAGGGATATGCTTTGTTCGTATTTCATATCTGAGGTTTACAACCACTTTAAAAGGGGATATGATTACATTGTACAACTGTATCAAAAGTGACTTTGGTAACTGTAGTAAACTGTTTAAGCTCCCTAAAGAGAACATGCAGTATTGAGGTTAGAGGAAAGGAGGTTTAATCGTAGATAGCAAAAAGGTATCTTTACTGTTAGAGCAGTTAAAATGTGTAACTCTCTTCCTCAGAAAGTGGTACTAGCTGTGAGGGTGTGATAACTTCTAAAAACTTTTAGATGTCTTCCTCTGGAAGCAAACTTTCCTGTCGAATGCACCTGTAAACACTGCCTTGTTCCCGATTGTCCCCCAATGTCCAGTGCGAGTGTTCATCTGGGTCCATGTTGACCTACAGGACTCATATGGGACTTATGCCCTGTACACACGATTGGACATTGATCGGACATTCCGACAACAAAATCCTAGGCTTTTTTCCGACGGATGTTGGCTCAAACTTGTCTTGCATACACACAGTCACACAAAGTTGTCGGAAAATCCGATCGTTCTGAACGCGGTGACGTAAAACATGTATGACGGGACTATAAACGGGGCAGTAGCCAATAGCTTTCGCCTCTTAATTTATTCTGAGCATGCGTGTCACTTTGTGCATCGGATTTGTGTACACACGATCGGAATTTCCAACAACGGATTTTGTTGTCGGAAAATTTTATAGCCTGCGCTCAAACTTTGTGTGTCGGAAATTCCAATGGAAAATGTGTGATGGAGCCCACACATGGTCGGAATTTCCGACAACAAGGTCCTATCACACATTTTCCGTCGGAAAATCCGACCGTGTGTACAGGGCATTAGAGGTCAGCAATATGAAGCAGTGAGAGCTGCTGGGGGCCCACGAGATGGACACTTCCCGGAAATGTCAGTTTCTCAAAGTTCAGGGGACCATTTTTTTTTTTTTAATACAGTGAGCAGCATAGGCAACGGGAAAGGCAAGTACTCTCACTCTTCTTTTACAGCTATGCCTTCCTTGGGAATCTTTTGTATTGTTTAGGGTTTCTTTAAAGTTTACTTGTCATAATAAAAAATACATGAAGGCTGCCATATTTATCTGCTCTTAAAAAAGCCAATTGCCTGGCTGTATCTAGATTCAATGCTACTTCTTGCTCTCGGTCAGTGACCAGAAGCAAGAATGTAGCAAAAAATGAGACACAGGAGAACATTCCTTATGTTTACCATTGTTATGTGTCCTTGAACTCAAATCGAAGGTATCGGTATTCCTAGGAGCTAACATTTTCAGAGAGAGAGACCAGCAACGGAAGCCCTCTTACGTCTCTTGTTACAAGTTTTATTTAAAGCTAACCAGTTTCATTTAACCTTCTAAAAGTGACAGGACAAATTGATCATTGCACTATTGTATGAGTTCCATATTCGGAGCCTAGAAATTATTTCATTTTGATATGGTCATTATACTTCAGGTTTATCATTGCCAGTAATTTAGCATCTTGTCTGTATATAAGCATCAAATTTGTGTTGCATAGTAATAGCAGCAAGAAGAAAAAGCTCATCCAGTAACCTGGGTCACAAGAAAAGATGTTTCTCATTAGGTAATCAACATCATTAAAAGATTAACTTTATTAAACACCATGTTCTCTGATTTTTTTTCTCCCTCTCTTTTTTTTCCCCTCTGTGAGTCTCATACATCCCAAGGACTGAGAGACAGATTTAAATGAGTTGCATAGATTTGTTCTGGCACATTACAGTTTCAGTGTGTTAGCATTTATTGCTGTGCATTTGGTGATATTATTAGGGGTTAAGTAGATTTTGGTTAATGGTTTTTGGGATAGGTTGTGGTTATCTATTGCTTTTGGGTGTGATAGTGGTTGGGACATTATGCACTCCAAACACCTATGTCGATTTTCGGAAGCAAGAAACACATAAATGCCTGAATATCAATGGAAACCACATTAAAGACAACACATTTAATACTGCGCCTTTATTTACACACCGCTGTTATATTTGACTTCTGATTGTTCCATGCTGTCAGGAATGACAGATTTAAGAGAAACTTGACAGAATCGATTGAGAGAAGACATGCTTCTCTTATCCCTAATATATAAGCGCAGCTTATCTCTAAAGGTTTCTCCTAGAAAGCTGTAAATCAGTGGGTTTAAGCAACTGTTGGAGAATGCTGCCAGATTTACAATGTGACCTGTGAGTGGGTGGTTATGCCGGAAAGACTGATTGTTCTGCTGGTTATCATCATTTTGGAGAAGTCCAATACTAATAAATACATTCTCCGGCAGCCAGCAGATAAAGAACACCAAGACAACAACTACAATCATCCTCATGGCCTTCTGCCTCCTTGGTCTTAGGTTTCGCTCTTTGTGAGCCCTTACCAAAACGCGAATGATTAATGAATAGCACAGGCCAATAATTACAAAGGGAATAATAAAACCAAGTGTAATTTCCAACCACTGGATTGCCTTAACGTCTGCAAAGCAGAAATGCCTGTCCTCTGTGTGCTGCACTTGAACCGCTGTGAATGGCAGCAAAGTGGCAGAGATGGACACCATCCAGATGAGTCCACAACTTATCCTGGCATGCTCTTTAGTCCTAAAGATACTGGATTTCATGACTTTTGTCAGTGCAATATATCTGTCAAAGCTCATCCATGTGAGGAAGAAGATGCTGCTGTACATATTGATTTGAAGGAAAAGGGACATGAAAGTGCACAAGATGGTAATATCATAATATTTCTCGCTGAGGTTGAATACTTCAATGAGAGAGTCTGCCACAAGGATAAGGTCAGCCACCGCCAAGTTGATGAAATACAAGTCTGGGATGGTCATCTTTTCTCGAAAACGGATGTTTACCACCAGGATCATAATATTTCCAATAAATCCTATTGGGAAAAGCAGAATAGTGTAAACGCAGGATAAGATGAGCCCAATAAAATAATGCTTGTTCATATCCAATAGTCCATTTGCAGCCAGGCTTCCGTTGCTATAATGTGATACGTTCAACTCCATTAACGAGAAGTTCCAAGTGACTGATGGTACTTCGGTGCCATACTCATCCATCATGGGACTTTAATTAACAGAAAATATGTGCCATAAAATAAAATGAAAGCTATTTTATTATCCATAGTGTGGTCAGCACAGAAGACTGCCTTACTGTATAGCCATGGCCTTCTGGCAGCAGTCAATTACAGTAGATCATTTCACGGCTGCTGCCTCCTCCCTGGACCACATCTGAAGCTCTGTGTTTACATAAAAGCATGAGACCACTGCAAGCCACAGAACTCCCGTTAAGTCTTCTGGTTAGCTGCATTTTCATAAATTGACTGATGTACAGCTTGAGAGGCTTATATAAATAATATAGAGAGTATGTTCTTAGAATTGCATGTTCTGTTCTTCAAAAGGCTGTGTGTTTTTCCTACGAGTTAGTCTGCTGAAAAAGACAAATGTATTTTTAGTTTACATTTTTTCCGAGTACTAGACATATTTTTGCATTAATGGCTTACCTTTTGACCTTTTAATTTTCATGAGATTGTGAACTTAGAGATAGGAAATATTACTTGGGTGAGCAAACCCTTGAATCATTGTGTTGCCACCTTTGACGTGTCCTGAGAGCTTAGAGCCCAGAGACACATTTTTCAATCCTAGTACATTGCTATTTCATTTATTGGGATGTGGGCAGCTACTCTGGTTAGTCATATGCGACCACTGTTTCCTTGTGCCCAATTTACAGCCTCCAGTTCAAGTCTAGAGCACAGCAGGGTAAATAGATTAGATGGAGTTTGGGTTTAACACACATTTATTAACATTAAAAAAATGTCCTTCTTTTGAATTTCACAAGCCAATCCTTTGTATAGTGGGTGGCTCTCAATTTTGTCACCAACAGCTCTGGGCCCCCCACTGATTATCAGGAACAGTTGGCCATGCAGCCTTTAGGTGTCAGCATTCTATCTTCTTAATATTGGTATTGCCTGATACAATCCCATTAATAAAAAAAACAAAAAAAAAAAACGTGTACCAAATAAAAGCCTTAACCACTTAAGTACCAGACTGTATTATCCCTTCATTACCAAGCAATTTTTAGTTTCCATTGCTGCAATACTTTGACAATTATTTCATCGTCCAACACTACCCAATTGAACTTGATATTTTTAATAGTATTTATTAGGCATCAATTTCTTTTTTTTTTTTTTTTTGTTATTCTACAGTACTTAAAAAAAACACCAATATGTTAAAAAGAATTATTTCCCTACTTCCTGTTAAAATAAAAATGACAGGACATTGCCAACCCGCCCTAAATGACCTCCTTTGTGGAAAGTAGAAACCCCCAGTATATTGAGAAATGAAGAAACATGCTGGTATAAAGGGGGTGATGGTGCACTAGATACAGCACATACAGATCATACACAGAAGGAGGAGTTGGTAAAGAGGTTAATTTATAGGTCACATACAGTGAGATAATGGAGATCAGGGGGTTAATGTACAGGATAAAGGAGGTGAAGGGTTAATATACAGGTCACTTACGAGGCTGGAGGTCAGATGTGTTGGGGTGGAGTGAAGGGTTAAAAAGATACTTTTCGTCTGCTGTTGTCATGCTCAGTACAGTGTTCAGGAATTAATTAATGACTCATTTATTAGTTTTTCTATACTGTTTACATCTGTTTGTCACAGCGATACCAAGGTACAGAGCTGCTTGGATAAGCTCTGTATTCAGTGTCCATGAACTGAGGAGTTTGGTTTTAACCTCTTCAACCCCATAGGACATACCTGTGCATTCTCAGGTTGAAATGGTTATACCAGGATATTAGCTGTAGCTGCAGACATCCTCCCGGTACCAAACTTTTTCAGCCAGCGATGGCTGAAGTGATTGTAGAAGTGATTCAAGGGCTCGGCCCGGTACCACCAGTGCTCAGTGCACTTGTGAAGTGAGAGGGGAGGAAGGTACATCCTTATCCACCTCCCCTCTGTGATTTAAGAAACTGGAAGCGATGATGATTTCATCTATTCCAGTTTTGGTTTATTTGTTTAAAAGCCGTTACCAGCTTTTAAAGCATCCGATCAAACCATCTCGGTTTGATCAGATGGCTTTGGGGGGAGAGGAGAGATCTGGGGTCTTATATAACCCAGATCTCTTAATAAAAGAGTACTTGTCACTGGCCATGCTATCAGAAGGGATGTTGTTCATCCCTTGTTATCCAAACTATTTTTTTTTTTTAAAGGGACAGTGTAAAAAAAATAGTTTTAAGTAAAATAAATAACCTTTTTTTTAATATTTTAAGTGCCCCCGTCTTCCTATGCTAATATGGACATGTGAACACATACACAAGTCCATATGTAAATGGTGATTGCACCACATTATCACTGTGAGACCTCGTTCACACTGAACACGGCTCTGAAATCGTGAGAGTTCATCTGAACTTGCATGATTTCAAAGCTGAATTTCAGTCCGACTTCGAGGGCGACTTGAAAGTCATCTGTGCGGGTTTATGTACAGATATCTATTGAAATCGCCCCCGAAGTCGCCAAAAGTAGTGCAGGAAATACTTTTGGAAACCGGTGCAGCGCTGCAAATTCCACGTCGCACCAATTAGGATGCTCCTATTGTCGGCAATAGGCTCCAGTTTAATGTGAACGGGGGCTGAACGTCAGAGTGAGAGCAATAATTCTAGCACCAAAACTCCTAATTAACTTTAAACTGGTAACCTATTAAGGCATTTAAAGCGTCTCCTATGTGGATTTTTTTGTACTGTAGCTTGTCACCGTTCCACGTGTGTATGCAATTTTAAAGTGTGACACCAAAAATTGGGTATTATATTGTTTTTGTGTGCCCTAAAATCCATTAAAGTATTTATTTTTTTCTTGTCATTTAGCATCTTAAAAATGGCTGCACCTATATCGTGCAACATAAAAAAATTGCAACAAACAACATTTTATTCTCGTGGTCTCTGCTTTGAAAAAATATATGTTTGGGGGTTCTACTTAGTTTTCTAGCAAATTATTTTTTTACACGTATGAGAAATGTCAAAATTGGCCCTGGGGTCAGGTGCTTAAACTGCAGAAATAAGCATCCGCCACTTTGTTATTTAAAGCTGTAACAGCAGTAGTAAAGTGGATAAAAAAATGTAGGTATGCAAATTAATCATAAGTTTCTTTCAACTTCACTGACTTATGCTGACTGATGCTGTTAGTTTGATATGGGCATCTAGCTATCAATGATCCCTGGTCAGGAAAAGGTTAACACTAGGGCTGCAACTAACGATTATGTTCATAATCGATTAGTTGGCCGATATATGGCTGATATATTGTTTTGATTAATCGGATAATAACTTTAAAGTGTGTTTTATAATTTAGTTATTATGTAAAGTTTAAAATAAAAGGCATTTTCTTCTTAAATATCTATATGCATTATTAAATATTAATAACAGACAGAAGAGATATACTGTATATACTATTAGAGGTTGAATCTGGTAAATATCAACAGACTCGGAGAGCAAATTTTTTATTTAAAGAATAAAAAAAAAATTAAAGACAGTTTTTTCGATTTTTAGACAGAAGTGTAATATATACTATGTATGACAGACTACCTTGTCATAGGCAGGTGGCTTGATAAAAGCTACCTGTGCCTGCCGTCACTTATGCTGGCCATACAAAAACCAATGTCTTCCTTCAAAAGAAAATTTATTTTAAGAACATTTTCACAGAGCAGCCCTAATTCTCCTTTTCTGGGGTCCTCCTCCTGCCTTCAGAGTGCCCCAATAGCAAGCTGCAAATTATAGTTTAGAGTGGCCCTATAACAAGGTAAAAAAAAACTTTTGCCTTTAGAACTACTTCCAGCCCAGGACTACATGTTCCATGAAGCATTGCTTCTCACACATTCACAAGTACTCAGGTACTTACTGACATGTATGTATGTACTGAGCTGTATGTGTGCTGCACTGTATTTCCTGATATGTAAACAAATAATGCATTCTTTATGTAGGTCAACTAATCGGCTGGTCGAATTTATCGATTATGTAAATAGTTGACAACTATTTTCATAATCGATTAGTTGTTGATTAATCGATTAGCTATTTCGGCCCTAGTTAACAAAACGGAAGTCAGCGATAAAATTGAAATACATATGCTATTTTTTTTTCTACCTGCCAACATTTGTATTCCTGTTCATCTGCTCCTGTAATTCACCAATTTTCACACTATATAACACATTGTATAACCAAGGAGTAACGCCACTGTCTGATGTTGCACCTGTCTTTTTCTGTCATTATACAAGATCCATTCTTCTCATTTGACACACACTGATGCTGCTTGTGCTCTCACCTCCTAAAAGCTTTTTGAACAGGTCTCTCCCATGCCGATGATTGGGATAAAAACGTGTGGCAGATTACACATAATTATACAGGGAAAGACCGCTCAATTGCCTCTGCCAGCTATATACACAGGTCTCAAAGTTAGCTTTTCAAAGCCAAAATAAACCCAGGCTGTAAAACAATATGTATATTAATCTTTATGGTGGTTCATGTATTAAAGTAGAACTAATGTCCACAATAACCTCTTCAACAGTCCGAGGTCTTTTGCCAGTGCCACCATCTTCTTCTGGCTTTTTCCAGGTGCCAGTCTATGGCTGTCTTTATTGGCCAGTGTGTGATGACGGCGCTCCTGGGCATACTTAGGAGTGCATTCATCTAGGCACAGTAGGTTTATTTTATTGCAGAAGAAATGTGTCGTCTGCAATAAAAAGCCTAAATTCTTACAGTTTTCTTATCTAAAACTTTAGTACTGCTTTAAATTTCTGCAGTGTTGCTAATTTTGACCTGCTGCAGATATTTGCCAAATCCAGATGTTTGAATATGTCTTGCGGAGTGCTCTGGATTATGTCCCGTAGTGACATATCAGCTGGTGGGATGAACCATAACATATGGTGGCAGTAGCAGGTAGTCATACACAAGAAATTTCCCCCCCTGGAAAGCGAAGTAGATAGCATTTAGTCTTACAGGTTAGGTTTATTTTAGTTCCAAGTGACAGGATCACTTTATAGGTAAATCTGGTGCCGCTAATACACTAGTTTTACAACATGGTGCTTTGCCACTATCCCAAAATAAAGAGTATACACCTCTTGTTTTGGGTCTTTTTGCTGGAGTTGATGACATGTAAGAAGACTGGCCGTAGGCTAGCCTGCATTTGTGGGAGGAGCCTGAGGGGTACATATATCTCCTCCTCCTCTGCCTGATTCACGTCGGCTTGTGTTAAGGGTTTCCATGGTTACGGCCGTCGAGCGTAATTTCCGGTGCGCCAGCTGATGGCATGTCCGCATTCACAACTGGCAGGGGAATCGTCGGTCGGACAGCATCGCTTCTCCCAGCACTTATCACAGTGCTCCAGGTTTCGGTCGGGGGGGGGGGGGGGGTCTATGGGCTGGGGGGGCCTCGTTTGACATGGACATGTATGCTGTTATCGGCATCGCCATGTGCATACTTGTCTGTGTGTTTCTTTCTTAGTGACAGGATAGCTATCAAGCTCTCCACATGCTGTTACTTGTCCATCAAGACACTAGGCTACACTGGTAGGTGTTTCCTTTCATCATTATAGGGTGCAAGTTTCATCAGCGGTTTTCATTTTGGGGTTTGGCTAGTGCTCAGTGTTCATGCAGGAGCTTCCTTCACCCGGGGAGGAGTTTGGCAGGGACTTTAGGGTAGTTCCACAGCATTTTCTGTCATAGCGTTTCTGTCATAACATGTTCAGCCATAGCGGTTCAGTTTTAGCACCTCAGTCTTAGTGTTTCAGTCACAGAGGTTCTCATAGCGTTTCAGTCATAGCGCTCCTGTCACAGCTTTTTCAGTCATAACAGTTCTGTCATAGCAGTTTCAGTTTCAGCGTTTTTCAGTCATAGCGGTTCTGTCACAGCATTGTCAGTTTCAGCGTTTTTCAGTCATATCGTTTTCCAGTCATAGTGGTTCTGTCATAGCGTTGTCAGTGTTAGCGTTTTTCAGTCATAGCGGTTCTGTCCAGTGTTCATTTATATTATTTTAGTTTAACGGTTCACTCATAGCATTTTAGTCATACTGTTGCAGTCATAGCGGTTCTCTCACAACGTTTTCAGTCACAGCGGTTCTCTCACAGCGGGTGCTGTCATGTGTTCAGCCATAGCATTCCAGTCTAGCAGGTTTAGTCATAGCGGGTGTCCAGTCTCAGGCTCTTGGTCATAATGTGTTCACTCGCAGCGTTCCTGTCCAGTGTGTTCTGTCTGAAGGGGGCTGCCACAGCGTGTCACAGTCACAGCGGGTACTGTCATAGTAGGTGCTGTCAGGCATTCAGTCATGTTGTTCCAGTTGCAGCGGGTTCCAGGCGCAGTGGGTTCCAGTTGCAGCGGGTCCTATCACAGTGGTCTGCGTTTCTGTCATAGCAGTCATGTCCTGCATGTTCTGTTTGTCGGTGCCATACTGTTTCCATGTCTCATCGTACCTTCATTCTGTGTTCTTCGCACACCTGGGTTTAGTTAGCAGCGCTATAAAAAGTAGTAATAAATTCAGCGCTGACTAGTATATGGACACAACAAGATAAATGCAAGCAGGCACTAAGGTCAATTCAAAAAATACCTCAAAAGCATAAATAATATAAGAAGTGCTGCGCAAATAAAAAAGTCCTTAAATCAACATATGAAAAATGTAGTGACAGGATCAGAAGACAGGGACCACCAGTGACAATATGCACGCTGAGATCAATATCTGGATAGTGACTATTATCCCTCCACCGGGCATGGATGGCCCCTCACCTCAAATATTCGACCTGAAACAGGTCACACCACTTAAAAACATAGATGGATCAATCTGTATGGTTGGTGATTCCTCCTTCACTTCCCAGCACTCAGTACAGTAACGGATGGTACATATAAAATAAAGGGCAAAACATAGTGCTCTCCGTCGCTAATTTATTGAATAATAAATGGTAAAAAAGCAAGTGGATAAAACACTCACAGAGACCGGCACTCCGATCCGAGTGCCGGCTGACAGGCTTGTGATCGTGTCTACCGAATGACCGCGGGTGACGTCATGCGCTCCTTCCCCCGTACGCGTTACGTCCTATGGGCGGGACTTCATCGGCGTGGGGCGTATGGTTGGTGATTCCTCCTTCACTTCCCAGCACTCATATGACGTCCAGCAGGATAATATGCCGGCGCGTGCCCGCGGGAGCGCGCAGCGCGGCGATCGGCGGCGGCGCCGCGTGTCCCTCGGACACAGCGCTTCCCCGATCTAGGTAAACAGCCAATTTTATTGGCTGTTTACCCCGTGATCGGCTGTGTCAAAGTCACAGCCGATCACCTGTCACAACAGACTCGGCGGCGCGCAGAGCAGTGATCGAGGAAGGCGAGTGTCCCTTGGACACAGCGCTTCCCCGATCGGTAAACAGCCAATGAAATTGGCTGTTTACCAGGTGACCGGCTGTGTCCAATCACAGCCGGTCACAAATGTAAACAAAATAGTAGCTGTTACTATCTGATCCCTGCTCTCTCCTCACACACCGATCGTGAGAGGAGAGAGCAGGGATCAGTGAGTGAATCAGTGTCTGTCTGACATAACTGTATTGTTCTGTACTGTGCACAACACGGCCCCCCCAATAAAGAGGACCTGTCACACAGCCCAGCCAACCAGCCCATCAGTCAACCAGCCCATCAGTCAACCAGCCCATCTGTCAACCAGCCCATCTGTCAACCAGCCCATCTGTCAACCAGCCCACCGCCATCGGTACCGCCACACAGGCTACCAGTACCGCCATCGGTAGCACCACCAGTAACGCCACTAGTACCTCCATCAGGCCCACCATCTATACTGCCACACAGGCCGCTACCAGTATTGCCACTAGTGCCGCCATCGGTACCACCGTCAGTACCACCATCGGTACCGCCATCACCACCTGTACCGCCATCACCACCTGTACCGTCACTACCACCGCCACCGGTACCGCAATCACC
Source organism: Aquarana catesbeiana (assembly GCF_042186555.1). Lineage (NCBI taxonomy): Eukaryota > Metazoa > Chordata > Amphibia > Anura > Ranidae > Aquarana > Aquarana catesbeiana. The sequence goes on from NC_133329.1 coordinate 130,747,391, forward strand.
ACCTGTACCGCCATCGGTACCACCCGTACCGCCACCGGTACTGCCACCACCACCTGTACCGGTACCACAATCACCACCTGTACCACCACCACCTGTACCGCCATCGGTACCACCACCCGTACCGCCACCACCATCACCACCACCCGTACCTCCATCGGTACCACCACCCATACCGCCATCTGTACCACCACACAGGCCTGCCAATAAGAATTGCCATAATGTCCCAAAGGGTTTACACACCTGAGGAGGCATATGAGGTTCTTACCATGTCGGATGATGAGAGCAGCGGGGAGCTCACATCATCTGGTTCGGAATACGAGCCAGTGGAGGATAGTGGATCAGAGTTCGAGTCCGCGGAGGAAACCGTCCCTCCCAAAAGAATCAGATCAGGACCAAGATCAGGACCAAGATCAGGAGATCTGCCCACCACCAGCAGCGCCAGACCCCAGAAAGAGGAAGAGGAGCCCAGTACAAGCACTGGAATTACCACCAGCAGCGCTAGACCCCAGGAAGAGGAGCCCAGTACAAGCACTGGAATTACCCGCCCAACCCGAAGAACCCAGCCCCAGTCCTACCTTCCCGATGCCCTGGCAAACCCCTTATGGTTGCCTGCCAACTCAGGACCTGCTATCATCCCCCCTTTCATCGCACAGCCAGGTGTGCAGCCCGACACTACAAATTTTTCTGAATTCGATTATTTTACTTTATTTTTCCCACAAGATTTTCTGCAGAATATGGTGGATCAAACTCATTTATATGCATCCCAATTTATTGCTGCCAACCCCAATTCTTCCTATGCCCGCATGTTCCAGTGGCGATGTGTCACACTGGATGAATTTAAATTGTTTTTGGGCCTAACTTTTAATATGGGGCTTACAAAAAAGAACGAAGCCCATGCATATTGGTCCACCCACCCCATCCAACACATGCCCATATATTCCGCTGTCATGTCCAGGACAAGATACGACATGATTATGCGTTTTCTCCACTTCAGTGACAATTCCCAGTGCCCTCCCTGAGATCATCCCAACCATGACAAATTGTACAAGATACGCCCCCTAATCAATTCCTTTTCCCAGCGATTTAGAGAAGTTTTCATCCCAGACCAAAAAATTTGTGTGGACGAGTCCCTCATACATTTCACTGGCCGACTGCACTTCAAGCAGTATATACCAAGCAAGAGATCCAGGTATGGGGTGAAGTTAAATAAATTATGCGATCGAGCCACTAGATATGTCTTCACATTCCGGATCTACGAAGGCAAAGATTCCCAGCTCCAGCCCCATGATTGCCCCACATATATTGGAACCAGTGGGAAAATTGTCTGGGAGCTGGCATACCCCCTATTCGACAAAGGATACCATTTATATGTCGACAACTACTATACCAGCCTGCCCCTTTTTCGTCACCTTTATAGTAAAAAAAACCCTGGCCTGTGGTACCTTCAAAAAAAACCGTAAGGGATTCCCACAAAATCTGTTGGCAAAAATATTAAGGAAGGGAGAATCGGCGTTCATGAGGAACGAGGAGGTGTTGGCCATGAAGTGGAGGGACAAGAAAGATGTCCACATGCTCTCTACCATCCACAATGACAGCGTGGTGGAGATCCAAAGAAGACGTGGCCCCATTGTAAAGCCCGAATGTGTCCACGACTACAATATGTATATGGGGGGGTGGATTTAAACGATCAGATGCTACAGCCCTACTTATCAAACAGAAAGTCCCGTTACTGGTACAAGAAAGTTGCCTTTCACCTTTTCCACATGGCCCTTTTTAATTCGTTTGTCTGCTACCAAAAAGCAACTCAAAACCAACAAGTCACCTACCTCAAGTTTTTTGAATCGTTCGTCACTGCCCTCATTTACCAACAAGGTCCCGCCCCAGGAAGCATTCGCTCGGATGCTGTGAGTAGACTTCACGAGCAACACCTTCCCTATAGCATTCCCCCCACAGAATCTGGAAGAAGACGCCAAAAAAAATGCCGTGTATGCAGCAGAGGAGGAGTAAGAAGAGATTCCAGCTATTATTGTCCCCAATGTCCTTCCCAACCTGGCCTGTGCATCGGCGATTGCTTCAGAAATGATCATACATTCATCCAATATTAGTTCCCTGTATTATTACCAGACTGCCGTTTCCCCATTTGCCTGCTACCATGTTAATTAACCGACCCTGGCCTGTTTACCGACGATGTCTTTGCTTGCCGTTTCTGCACGTTTCTGACTTGCACGTGTACCAACCTCAGCCTGTTTACCGACGATGCCTCTGCCTGCCGATTTAAACCATGTTTCTGACTTGCACGTGTACCAACTTCAGCCTGTTTACCGACGATGCCTCTGCCTGCCGATTTAAACCACGTTTCTGACTTCCACGTGCACCGACCTTGGCCTGTTAATCGACCATGTTTTTGCCTGCCACTTGGACTGATCTTTTGGCCATCTACTTTAGTACACAGGGGTCTCACATATGTGAGGGGCTTCAGAATAGCGTTCTGAGTAGAGAAAACCAGTTTTTCGTTTTCTGTGCTCCCAGAACAGGGTCTGGTTGCCCGGAGGCTTCAAAGCGATTTGGGTGGGAGAAGCCTCTACCCCTGTCCCCCTGGCCCTAAGCTTGATGGTCCTTTCTGCTGCCTGGACCAATACTTTGGCTGTGCTGACCATATTGCTGCCTGTAAAGGCCCATGACATTATGGACCATGTTTCTTCCTGCTGTTTGGACTAATACTTTGGCTGTGTTGACCATATATCTGCCTGCTGCCTCTACTGACTTTGGACAGTATTTCTGCCGGGACACCTCTGCCTGCTACCTGGACCTGTGCTTTGGCTGTGCTCTGGCTGTGCTGACAGTATATCTGCCTGTATGAACTATGGACAGTATTCCTGCCTGCTGCCTGGATGATTGCTTTTGCTGTCGCTGACCTCATTCCTGCCTGCTGCCTGGACCGATGCTCTCCTCTGTGGACCACTGCACTTCTAAAACCACAGGTAATCTTTTGTTATTTGGTATGTACCTGCTATGTGTTAGAAATATGAAGGGCCTTCAAAAATGTGATCGGTAGTCAGAAAATGATATGTGTAATTAATGCTGCTAGAATGCCTGGAGGTGCTACTTGGATTTTGGGACTCTGTATGTGGCCAGGCTGTGTAAAAGTCTCAAACATGAGGTATCGCCATACTCAGGAGGAGTAGCAGAATGTATTTTGGGGTGTCATTTTTGCTATATACATGCTCTGCGTTATAAATATCTTATAAAGAGACAACTTTGTGTAAAAAAAATGCATTTTCATTTTTTTTCCACTTTTTTCAAAACCTTCTGGAAAAAAATGAACCGTTCAAAAGACTCATTATGCCTCACAGATTATACGTTGGGGTGTGTGCTTTCCAAAATGGGGTCATTTTGTGGATAATTCCATTGTTCTGGTGCTCCAGGGCCTTCAAAACTGTAATAGGTGGTTGAGAAAGGATATGTGCAATTTATGCTTGTAAAACGCATGAAAGTGCTACTTCAATGTTGGGCCTTTGTATGTGGCCAGGCTGTGTAAAAGTCTCACACATGTGGTATCGCTATACTCAGGAGGAGTAGCAGAATGTATTTTGGGGTGTAGTTGCAATTATGCATATGCTGTGTGAGAGAAATAACCTGTTAATATGACCAGTTTGTGTAAAAAAAAAAAAAAAAATCTTAATTTTCCCAAGAATTGTGGGGAAAAAATTACAGCTTCAAAAAACTCACCATGCCTCTTAGTAAATACATTGGACTGTCTACTTTGCAAAAAGGGGTCATTTGGGGGGTATTTGTACCTTCATGGCTTGTTGGTGTCTCAAGAAATGAGATAGGCCTTCAGGTGAGATAGTACATCAGTGGTGATCAATTTTCAGTGATTGGCACCATAGTTTGTAGACTCTATAACTTTCACAAAGACCAAATAATATACATTAATTTGGGTTATTTTTAACAAAGATCTGTAGCAGTATAAATTTTGGCACAAATTTATGAAGAAAAATGACTTGTTTCTAAAATTTTACAATAGAAACTAAAAAAAAGTATGTTTTTTTCAAAATTTTCGCAGTTTTTTTGCTTATATCGCAAAAAATGAAAAACCCAGTGGTGATTAAATACCACCAAAAGAAAGCTCTATTTGTGAGAAGAAAATGGTAAACATTTTGTTTGGATACAGTGTAGCATGACTGAGTAATTGTCATTCAAAGTGTGAGAGCGCTGAAAGCTGAAAATTGGTCTGGGCGGGAAGGTGCATAAGTGCCTGGTATTGAAGTGGTTAAAGGGTTAGTTCACCTCAAAAAACATTTTGTGCAGTCACTATACACCACTGCATCACCCGAAGCGATTTAGGTTTTAACATTATGCCTCTCTTCTAACATACCTGTGATCACATCTTCCTCCTGTCTTGTTACTAGGACAGAGCAGCTGTTAGGGCCAGCACTCCCTAGTGCTACAGGAAGGAGCACTGCCTTTTTCCTGAGGGCTGCACATGTGCAATGCGCTCTCTCTCACTCTCCTGTTGCAACCATTGAGTTCATCTGAGCTGACAGGAGAGAGAGTGCAAGTGCGGCCTTCTGGAAAAGGATGGTGCTCCCTGCTGTAGTGCTTGGAGCGGACCTATGATTGCAATGTGATTGGGCAGTGCAGATAATAGGCAAAAGGTGTGTAGAGCTGCACGATTCTGGCCAAAATGAGAATCGCGATTTTTTTGCTTAGAATAAAAAGATTACCATTCTATCATGATTCTCGCAGCATAAAATCTTTCACATTATACAAAAAAAATTGGGCTAACTTTACTGATTAGTTTTTTTTTTTTTAATTCATTAAAGTGTAATTTTTTCCTAAAAAATTGCATTTAAATGACTGCTGCGCAAATACGACATAAAATATTGCAACAACCACCTTTTTATTCTCTACTTAAAAAAAAAAAAAAAAAAAAATTATATATATATATATATAATTATATATATATATATATATATATATATATATATATATATATATATATATATATATATTAATGTTTGGGGTTTTAAGTAATTTTCTAGCAAAAAAAAAAAAAAAATGATTTTAACTTGAAACCAACAAATGTCAGAAAAAGGTTTAGTGTTTAACTACTTCCTGCCCGGCCAATGTACATAAACGGCCAGGTGGGCGTTCTCTACTTCTAAGTGGATGTTCAGGGACGTCCCTCAGAAGGAGCGTGATCGCACGCGCGCATGCCCGCACAGCGGAACGATCCCAATGCGCTCGTGTCACCCGGACATGGCGCATCTCCAATCGACAGGAGGGCTCTGTGATTGGCCCTCCTGATCACATGATGGCCATGTCCAATCACAGCCGTCATGTGATGTAAACACAGAGCCGGTTGCTAGGTGATCAGCTCTCCTCTCCTCACACAGAAGTTGTCGGTGAAGAGAGGAGAGGGGATCGCTGCAGTCGGCTGATGATCAGTGAGTATGAGCTGCTTTTTACTCACTGATCACCAACCTAATGTCACCACACATGTCCCCACACAATGTAAAACACACATGTCCCCACACAATGTCCCCAAAACACATGTCCCCAAATAATAAAAACAGCTGTCCCCCACATATGTCCCACTAAAATCACATGTCCCAATGATTATCTGCACACATATGTCCGTGATCACCTGCGCACATCTGTACATTATCATTTGCGTCAATCTGTCCGTGATCACACGAACCAATTATTATACACTTAACGGAAATTTTTTTACCAAAAACGTAGCAGAATACATTTTGGCTTAAATTTATGACAAAATCCAATTTTATTAGATTTCTTTTAAAACAGAAAGAAGAAAATATTGTTTTTTTCCAAATTTCCGCTCTTTTTGCGCTTATATCGCAAAAAATAAAAAACGGAGTTGTGAATAAATACCACCAAAAGAAAGCTCTATTTGTGCAAACAAAATGATAAAAATGTCATTTGGGTACAGCGTAGCATGACTGAGTAATTGTCATTAAAAGTGCAAGAGCGCTGAAAGCTGAAAATTGGTCTGGGAAGGAAGGGGGCGAAAGTGCCCAGTATTGAAGTGGTTAAACTTCCCTCAGTGTATTCCTTTGATCTAAAGCACAAATTGTTACAATGTTTATACTTAAGTTCCACTGCTAAAGAATGTTGTGATTCTTGGCAGACTGCCTGTTTCAGCAGAGCAGAGAGAATTCTCTGCATAGAAAGAATCTGGAAATACTTTGTCAAGATCGCAAGGGGAAAAAAATTGCGATAACGAATAATCGTGCAGCTCTAATGTGTGTGTGTGTGTGTGTGTATATATGTGTGTATATATATTTATATATATATATATATATATATATATGAGAGTGGCTCTGTGTACCATGTGATCACTGTTACCATTCAGTGCTAATCATGGGCAGAAAGGACATAGCCAATTAGCAGCTCCATACCTTAAGATAGCTGTGGTCAGCCACAGTGTTCAAAAGTGTAAAAACTGGCTATAATGAGTAGCCAGCACTCTCCTTCCTGGTCCCACACACAATTCAATTGTGGGAGGGGAGAGCTGGCTGCTCATAGTAACCAGTGTTCCAATTCAGTTTACAGCACAGCGCTCCAGTTCAAGTCAATCTACCTAATCGCAGTGCCCCAATGCACTTGATCACAGTGCTGATTGAAGCCAGAGTGCAGTTCTAGGGGAGCACTATGCACAAAGTGTAGAGTTTAGGGGTGCGCTACTTGGAGTGCATTACACTATGTACAGAGTGTAGGGTTTAGCAGTGCGCTTCGTACAGTGTGCAGAGATCAGGGGTGTGCTGTGTACCAAGTGCAGGGTTTAGGCGTGTCGGCTACAAAACTGGGTGTGTGAACCACATGACCAGGCCTAGCTGGCCAGATTCGGCCCTTGAGCCTTGTGTTTGACAGTTTTCAGTACTGTGGTGGTTTACCAATTACTTGATCATGCAATACTGTAGACTCTATAACTTTCACCCATACTAAATAATTTACACTTATTTGTTTTTTCAAAGCACAATACATTTTAGCCTAAATGTATGCAGAATGATTGTTGATACATTTTATGACCGTAAAGAAATGTATTCTTTGACATTTTTTTGGTCTTTTTCTTTATATAGTAAAAAATAAAAAATGCAGTGGTTTTTAAATCCCACCAAATCTTCTAAAAAAAAATGTATAAAAAAAGATTTTGGGTACAGTGTTGCACGATCGAGTAATCATTAAACCATCACAGCACTTAAAACTGTGGTGACAGAGTGTAAAATGCTGGAATTTAGTTGATTAAACATCCATTGATGGATGGACGTTATCTCATTAAGAATCCTTTCACATGCCAGTCTTCTTTCATCTATGTGCTTAACCACTTCAGCCCCGGAAGATTTAGCTGCTCAATGACTAGGCAATTTTTGGCGATACGGCACTGCGTCACTTTAACTAACAATTGCACAAAAAAAGACAGACAATTTTGAAAAAAAAATGATTTTTTTGTACTTTTTGCTATAATAAATATCCCCATTTTTTTTTTTTTTTAAAAAAAAGCTATTTTTTTCCTCAGTTTAGACCGATATTTATGCTTCTACATATTTTTGGTAATAAAAATTGTAATAAGCGCTTGTGCAAAAGTTATAGCATCTACAAAATAGGGGAAAGATTTATGGAATTATTATTATTATTATTTTTACTAGTAATGGTGGTGATCTGCGATTTTTATCGAGACTGCAACATTATGGCAGCGAGATCGGACACTTTTGACACATTTTTGGGACCATTGGCATTTATACAGCGATCAGCGCTATAAAAATGCACTGAAAACTGTGTAAATGTCACTGGCAGGGAAGGGGTTAACTGTGTTACCTAGGGAGTGATTCTAACTGGGGGGGAATGGGACTGCCTGGGTGAGGAGAGCAATCGTTGTTCATACTTAGTATGAACAACAGATCGCTCTCCTCACCCCTGACAGCACGGCGATCTGTCTGTTTACATTGACAGATCTCTGTTCTGTCTCTGTGGAGTGATCGCAGGTGCCCGGCGGTCATTGTGACCACCAGGCACGCGCATTGGCTCCGATGTTGCGCCGCGTGCCGCCAAGTGGTCAAAAGGCGAACCAGCGTACAGCTACTTCGGTTCGCCCAGGGGAGCCAACCTGCTTCAGTACAACTGTGGCGTCTGGTCATCAAGGGGTTAAAGCGGTTTTTCACCCTCCCACCCCATATTTAAAAAAAAAAAAAACCCTGCTTATCTGGTGGTAAATTCAGCACATTTAGATACTTACCCACCCAGCAGATCCAGCAGTCTCCAGTTGAGATCCTTTTCCCTTCTGGCAATGCTCAGTCTCATTCTGCCATGTTTTCCTGTGATGTCATCGATAGGAAAGAAGAAGGGGTGGGCCTATCAGCGCATCATTGATAGGCATGCCAGCTAAACCCAGAACAGCCGGTGTGCCTATCAATGATGCCCTGATAGACCCAGCCCCTCCTCCATTCCTCAGCAGAAGGCTGTGCCTCCTGAGATATGTGATGTGCATATCCCAGGAGGCAAAGTGAGCACATTGTACATCATTCGCCTAGACGTATGACATGCAAGAGGTGGCAGGACCAAATATAAAAAAAAAAATAAGTAAATAAAGAAAATGGAAAAAAGAAAGCTTGCTAATCGTGTACAGGAGCGGAGGAGGGATGGAGAGAAGGGATAACATTTTGGAAGCTGAAGATCCATTTGAATCTAAACTATGTGGGAGAAACCACACAAAAATTTAAGGAAAGGGCGGCACAGCATCATTTTTCTATAATTTTAGAGACACTTTCCAGAAAAGGGCATTTCGACAGCAATTTAAAGTTCACGGTTATAGATGAGATGAGGTGCCCCCTCAGAGGAGAGATGGGCACTGGGTCATTACATTGAAAAAGAAGCAACTGTGGTGGATCCACAAATTATCAGCATTGCACCCAGTGTCTGAATAAAGATTATAACTTATGTATTTTGTACTTGGAATATGGTTTGAAGGAATTTACTAAAACTAGAGCAGACAGAATCAGAATGTGCATAGTAACCAATCAGCTTCCAAATTCAGCCTGTTCTGTTAAGCTTTAAAAATGAAAGATAGACACTGATTGGTTGCCATGCACATCCGCTACAGATTCTGGCTACACCAGTCTAAGTAAATTCCTCTCCGTGCCTTTATATTTTCGTTTCAGGGAGCCTTTGAAATATACAAGACTATGAATATATACAGTTTATAGTTTTATTTTAAGAGTCTACGAGAGTTAATTTGTTTCAAGTTTGTATATTATCTTGGTTACTATATATATGTGGTGGATGATGTGTTTCCTGCTCCTTGTGTATAAGTGAAGGCAAGTTGCTCACCCCCTAGCAGTTTTTCAGGCAGGCCTGAGTGGAAGTTCAGTGTCAAAGAGGAACTGCAGTCTGCTCACATAATTTGTAATAAAAACATTTTTGCCATTCTGAAGCTTCCCTCCAACCACTTTACATATACATTTTACATATACTGCGATTCTGTACTTGGCAAATAGGCTGCAGAAATCTCCCTCCACTAAGTCTGGCTGCATCCATTTAACTGTGGGCAGCTGAAGGTTCTGCCTGTTCACTTCCTGGATTTACACAGACACACAGAAGCACACCTTCAGCTCTGCAGCTCTCATTGGCCCTCTTATGGCTCATCTCCCCTCCCTTCCTGGCAAACTCTCTCTCTCTCTCTCTCTCTCGAGAGAGAGAGCTGTGCATGATGTCCTAAGCCTAGGCTTTTTACCAGACAAGAAACAGGAAGTGGGTTGTATAAGGTATTTACTGTCAGAAAAAAAATGTTTTACTATCCAAAGGTAAAAGACAAGTATGGGTTTTTATTTTTTTCCCCCCATCATGCTCACCTAGGTGGATGCAGCACTCCGAGCGGAGAGCTGCTGCCTGTTAGTCAGCAGCTCTCCTCTGCTCCTCCACTCTCATTGGAGCGCTGAGCTGCGGAGGGGCGGGTAGTGCCCCTCTCAGGCTCTCAGCGGCTCGTTGAGAGGCTGAGACGGGCATCAGTCCAGGCACCTGGTGGATCCAGACTTTATTGTCGTGATGATGCGGTGACTGGACTGATTCCAGTGACGTCAGCAGAGAGTGGAATTCAGACCGCTCTCTGCTGAAAACAGGTCACAGGTGTGCAAAACGAATTGCACTCCTGTGACCCATAGGAGAAGCCCAGCAAAATGAGCTCAGGCTGGACTTCTCCTTTAATCGCTCGCCGACCAGCCGCCGTCATTTTACTGCGGCAGGTCGACGCGATCCTGCGAACCGTCTTAGCTATACGTTGGCTCGCGGGATTGGAATAGCAGGCACACGCGCACTGCACAGCGGGGGTGCCGATGCTGGTGGCCGACGGTCGCGATGACCGCCGGTGTCTTGCCGAGAAAGTTCCCAAGGAGGATAAGGACCCCCCTGTACTGCGCTTGCACAGTACGAATGACTACGGAGCCACCGAAAGACTCCAAACCTGAACAGCTGATCATCAGCTCTACACGGCGCCTGCCAGTCCAGGCTCAAGCCCCACCATCCAAGTGGACATAGAGTTTGAATAAAACTATGCCGAGCGAAGCGAGACCGCGCCCGAAGCGTGGCGAGCGAAGCCAGCCCGCGAGGGGCCCTGTTACAGGCGCCGTGTACAGCTGACTCTCAGCTGTTCAGCTTCGGCTATTTTCGGTGGCTCGTACTACGCAAGAGCTGTGCCTGCGTGGTACAGGGGAGTCCTTATCCGCCGGGGGGAACTTTCTCAGCAGAACACCAGCCACTAGTGATCGCGAGCACGAGAGACAGAACAGGGACAAGTGTGTCTAAACACAGACTTCCCTGTTCTGAGAGGAGTGACAGATCGTGTGTGCCTATTAGCTAGGAACCACGATCCGTCACTTCCTCTAGTCAGTCCCTCCCCCTTCAGTTAGAAACATGTAGCAGGGAACACAGTTAACCCCTTGATCGCCCCCTAGTGTTAACCCCTTCCCTGCCAGTGACATTTTTACAGTAATCAGTGCATTTTTATAGCACTGATCGCTGTATAAATGCCAATGGTGCCAAAAATGTGTCAAAAGTGTCCGATGTGTCCGCCATAATGTCACAGTTCCGATAAAAATCGCAGATCCCCGCCATTACTAGTAAAAAAATAATAAAAATGCTATAAATATATCCCATTTTGTAGACGCTACTTTTGCGCAAACCAATCAACATACACTATACGAAAAATAAGCCAAAATTCAGTCATTTAGACAGTTCATTCGTTTTTCGGCCAGTTAATGGGCACTAAATCGATAATCGTTGGGACGTTTTTAAGCCGAAAAAATAAAGGACAAGTTTGGAAATTTTCTGCCGAACGAACGATAATTTGAAAGGTTGTGTTTCCCATCCGAACTGCCTGCACCAGGTGCATGTAAAAAAAATGAACAAAAAATGCATTCGTTTATGTCCACTGAACGATTTATCGGTAAATACATGATGGCACTATCGTTTTGCGCTCACGGTCGAATGTTCGTTTTTCGATAATGGGTTCAGCCGATTTTTCATATAGTGTATGGCCAGCATAAGGAAAGGGACAATTTACTATAATGTGGGTAAATGCACTGCCTTGAGGTGGTCGAGTATATTTTCTGTATCTTTATACAGTATGTAGTCAAAATAGATTTTTCCTGTAGTTATATGTGGTTGATTTCACCTCTCTTGTAATTATTCCATTCGTTGCTCCAGCTGAGATGCCTTGAGAACTGGACAGCTCTTTTTTTTTTTCATGTAAAATCAAATCTCTGTTTATTTACATTGGACGGGACAGACTTCACCCCCCATGTTTTATACGTTCCTAAAAACCAGAAAAACAAACTTTTTGTTTAATCTTTAGCCTGGATGTCCCCAAAGGACTGAATCATGGTTTGTTTAACCTGACCATAGACTTCAGACATATAAATGCTGCACAACTGTCTGTAGATTTTCTTTTTTAAATTGACGTAATCATGCATGCTGCGATTGACCAAGCATGTGCAGGTGTGGGGAAGAGCACAAGCAGATACCCTGCTACTGCTTTAAAACAGCATCAGTTAGACCGGCCATAGACGATTCGAATCTCAGGCGGAACAGCAGGAATCGTCCGAGAGTCAAGCCATGTATGGGCAGGCTGAATGTACCAAGTTGATTGATCGATCAATTTGGGTCCAACCAGCCTGCTGCATTTTATGTACGATTATCGCTAGCGGCAGCTATAATGGCTAGCAATAATTGGCTTTACCTGCCCCCCTCCCCAGGAGAATACAATGTCTTGGCAGAAGGGATTCCCCTGTCAGCACTGTCTGCGTTGGTGGGGGAATCGTGCAAATTGAAAAGAAATTTGCACCGTCTATGACAGGGGTCTTCAAACTACGGCCCTCCAGTTGTACAGGAACTACAATTCCCATCATTCCTAGTCATGTCTGTGAATGTCAGAGTTTTACAATGCCTCGTGGGATGTGTAGTTCCACAACAGCTGGAGGGCCGTAGTTTGAAGATTCCTGGTCTATGGCATGCCTTCATTTGGAATGATCAGCATGGCTGAATACTGTTATTACTCGAGATTAGATAGCTTGGGGCAGCCATTCCTAACTAGGGTTTCTTCCAAAGGTTGCTCGGGGTTACTTGAGCTGGGGCTGATTTACTTATCTAATGGTGCCTGGATAGCTCCAGGGAGAAAACCAGCAACATGATACCAATGATGTATCTCTCTCAAGAAATCACAATAGTCTTATTGGAGATATTAAATATCACAATTCAAAACTCAAACTAAAATTCATAGAAAAGATCATGCAAAGTCCCAAAAGTAATATAACCAAATGAAGTGGCAGTTATCCAATCGTGCAGAAAAGATGTTGTGAATGCGCCACTCCACAATAACTACCTCGAGTGCTCTCCCCCTGTGAGTCTCACTCACCAGATAGTTATGCCTTACATATACAGTATATGCTCCTCCACATTAGGGGTCAACCAATTATCGGTGCAAGTGATATTCACTTTTTTTGAATCATCGGTATTGGTCACAAACTTACTGATGTTACTGATATTTCTTCAAGGGGTTGTAGCAGGGTGATGTTTGCAGCACCCTTATGTGTTCCCAGCACAGATAGAGAACTGACCATGGTGTGTTTTCCTGCTTAGTGTAGTCAGTTTTTAATAGGAAAGCAGAGGGACTTGCAGGAACACCAGGGATTTCACATAAAGGAAGTAATACAAAGAGAACAAGATACTTTCTCATACAAGCACATGGTACAGCAGGCACATATCAGGAATATGAAATGTTGGGGTAGCAAACGCTTTAAGGCTTCATGTACACTTGGCTGTCAGTTTATGTGGCTGCGGGAAAACGCAGAGCGTGTCAAAATCGCACCACAGTTTTGCAGCATTTTGCATTTTTCCCATGGCCCGGCGGTCAAAACATTCCTATCCTGAATGTGACTCTTCTGCATTCAGGAGAGGGAGGTTGAACCTCACCTAACCGCAGCAGCTCCTAAACTCTGCTAAATGCATTGAAACATAGGCTTTTATAGAGTAGCTTTGACAAAAAAAACGCCAAAAGCTCCTAAACTTAAGTTAGTCTGCTCATTCTCCTGTGACCAAGGCATTTTCAGCCACACAACTGCCACTTACTGTATATTTTCTCTTTCTCTTCTCTTTTTTGGACCATTCTCTGTAAACCCTAGAGATGGTTGTGTGTGAAAATCCCAGTAGATCAGCAGTTTTTGATACTCAGACAAGCCCCTCTGGCAGCAGCGACCATGCCACATTCAAAGTCACTTTAACCCCCCATTTCTTCCCCATTCTGATGCTCAGTTTGGTCTTCAGAAAGTCGTCTTCACCACATCTAGATGCCTAAATCCATTGAGTTGCTGCCATGTCATTGGCTGATTAGCAATTTGTGTTACCAAGCAATTGAACAGGTGTACCTAATAAAGTGGCTGGTGAGTGTACTACGCACAAGCAAAAAGAAGTCACAGGCACTTCACATCTCAGAGTAAATCTATAGCAGCACAGTTGACTACCCAACATGTCGCCCGTTAGTGTGCTGATGCTTTGGCGTCTCACCCAACTCATAAGCGTAACTGAGTCCTGGTGTCACTTTTGGGATGGCGTGTGACGTCACTTTCAGTCGCCGCGCGGCTGCGACCTTATGATTGGATCACTGCTATTTCATTTGGTTATACTATATTTGAGACTTTGCACAAACTTTCCTATGAATTTTAGTTAGCGTTTTCAGTTGTGATATTTAATATTGATATATTGACTCCTAGTATCCATTAATACTATTGTGATTTCTTGAGAGATATACAGTGCATCCGGAAAGTATTCACAGCGCTTCACTTTTTCCACATTTTGGTACGTTACAGCCTTATTCCAAAATAGATAAAAATCATTATTTTCTACAAAGAATACCCCATAATGACAATGTGAAAGAAGTTTGAAATCTTTGCAAATTTATTAAAGCCGTAATGCTACACTCCTGGGTTCCCTTAACCGCAATGGCGGCGGCAGCACCCGACAGCTGATAGATGCGGTGCCGACATCGCTGGACTCCAGGACAGGTAAGTGTCCTATTCTTAAAATGTTTGCAGAGGTGGGCGGACCTCCTCTTTAAGTGGTGTACAGATGATGCCAATGATGTTCTTAGTTGTCTGTAAGGGCAGCATTATTCCTACCAACAACTATTATAGGTGTGTTTTTTTTTCTATTGACCCAGAATAACTCGTTTTATGAGTTCCCTGAGACCTGAAAATTATTTTAGGGGTTCCTCTGGGGTAAAAAAGAGGTCTATAGCAGTCCTCTGGTTCCAGTAGACATGAGACTTATCTAGTGCATCATATGATCATTACATACTGTATATGGGAGCGCCTTTAGACACATATGCTTGCCTCAATGTAGAACGAATGATTCCATCTGTTGAGTTAGACACCCAGCCAGACACACTTTTGCCACAGATTCTTAATGAGAATGTTCTGAACATACAGTATTTGATGGTTTGTCAGCAGAAGCCCCTTCACTTATGTTTCATCTCATTGATTTTTCTGAAGCTTATTATAGCTCTGCTTTGTTTATCCCAGGTCTTCAGTAAGATCGTCTGGGTGAATGAGGGGTTCCAGGTGTTGTATTGTTGCTAGAACTGTCTGTGTAAATGTATCTGAATGGGTCTGTGTGTACACAGCAAAACATGTACATCTCATCAGTTAGAGGTGATGACTTGTTATGAGCTGATCATTTTTGTGCATTCTTGATATAATATCAGCTTTATGCAACAAATAATTGTAAATGTTTCACAAATTTTAACATGAAAAGTCATTTTAGAAGACCCCTAAACTGTGCACTATAAATGTGTGGTGTGTGTGTATGTATATATTTATATATAGATATACATACTGTATTTATTGGCGTATAACACTCACTTTTTCACCATGAAAATTGGGTGCAAATAGTGCATGCGTGTTATACGCCAATACTTCAATTTTAGCTGCCTCGGAGGGGACAGGGAAGGAGGCGGGACGAGCGCCATCAGATTACATACAGTGAGAAACTCCTGTTTACTTAGTGGCCTCTGTAATAGGAAGTCCCGTCTCCTGGGCCGCCATTGGACCACTGTTCTGTCTATCATAGGAGATTCTCACTATAATCTGTCGGTGCTTGTCCCGCCCCCCTCCCTGTCCCCTCTAGGCTGCAGATGGGTATCGATCAGGCTGCATTGATGTGGACTGGTGAGGCTGCATTGATGGCACTTGTGAGCCTGCAGATGGGCACTGACCCTCATTTTGCTTCAAAGTTCCTTATTTAAAATTTAAGTTTTTTTCCTAAAACTTCCCTCTTAAAATGAATGTGCGTGTTATACGCCTGTGCGTGTTATATGCCGATAAATACGGTAGATATCTAGAGATATATATCTAGATCTATATATATCTACATATATATATATAGATCTAGATATATATATATATATATAATGTGTTTTACTAATTGCAACATGGAAAGTAATTTTAGAAGGCCCCCTACCTGTACTGACCCCACGTCACCCTATTGCATCAGAACACATTAGTCCTGTCCCTAGCGTGCTGTTTGAGATATGCTGACCATGCACTAATAGTTTTTTTTTTTTAAATAAACGTTTATACAAATATTCGATGACACGATGAAAAAAAGTGAATCTCGAACGAAAACCACGTTTACTGTAAAAAATAATTAATTTCTTCAAGATTTTTCATCCTGATCCTTTGCATTTTTTTGGTTACTGCGGTAAAAAACTATTTAACTTCACCAATAATTAGAAAATCAAATGAGTGTTCTTAAAATGAAAATTTTCAAACAATGAAATGAGGATGAGGTGTATAGTCCATTTAGGCCTCATGCACACTGCTACTGTTAACCGCTTCAGGCCCGGAAGATTTTACCCTCTTTCTGACCAGAGCACTCTTTGCGATTTGGCACTACGTCACTTTAACTGACAATTGGCACTACGTCACTTTAACGTCGTGCGACGTTGCACCCAAACAAAATTGATGTCCTTTTTCTCCCCACAAATATAGCTTTCTTTTGGTGGTATTCAAATCATCTCTGCGGTTTTTAATTTTTGCGCTATAAACAAAAAGCGACAATTTTGAAAAATGTAATATTTTTTACTCTTTGCTATATTAAATATCCCCCCAAAATACATAAAAAACTATTTTTTTTCCTCAGTTTAGGCCGATATGTATTCTTCTACATATTTTTGGTAAAAAAAAAATTGCAATAAGCGTATATTGATTTGCGCAAACCAAAGTTATAGCGTCTACAAAATAGGGGATAGTTTTATGGCATTTTTATTATTAATTTTTTTTTTACTAGTAATGGCGGCGATCTGCGATTTTTATCGGGACTGCGACATTATGGCGGACACGGACAATTTTAACACATTTTTGGGACCATTGGCATTTTTACAGCGATCAGTGCTATAAAAATGCATTGATTACTGTAAAAATGTCACTGGCAGGGAAGGGGTTAACACTAGGGGGCAATCAAGGGGTTAATGTGTTCCCTAGTCCTAGTGTGTGTTCTAACTGAAGGGGGAGGGGACTGTGTAGGGGAGATGACAGATCGCTGTATATACTCAGTATGAACAGACAATCTGTCATTTCTCCCCTCAGAGAACTGTAAACTGTGTGTTTACACACACAGATGCCGGTTCTCCGTGTGCCCCGATCGATCGCGGGCGCCCGGTGGTGATGGCGACTGTTGGGCACGCACATTGGCTCCATGGGCGAGCAGGGGGCGCGCCCCTAGTGGCCACAGGGCAAAGCAACGTTACAGAACGTCATTTCGCGAAGCCGAGCCATCCTTGTACTGCGGCGGCTGGTCGGCAAGTGATTAAACTCACATTTTTGTGAGTTTGGCCGTTTTTTTTTCTTCCCTTAAACTCCCCTCTGTTATCCTATGTGTTCATGCACACATGGACATTTTTAGCAGTTTATCAGCAGAGGAGTTTATAGGCTGTTTTCTGAATGCCCTAAAATTGCGCGCAGGAACTGGAATTCTGACCACAAAAAACTCCGAACACTATTAAACGCTCATAAATGTGCAATAACAAGCGAAAACTCTAGGCACATTTAGCACTTCAGCGTTTGTTTATTTCAGTGGACAGCATTAATGAATATTCTGGCCAATGAAATAAACTCCCAAACACAAAACTCTGATAAACTCATTTAGATTGTTCTGAAAAAAAAAATGCTCACTTAGGCGAGTTTATAACGCTTTACTCCTTTCAGGATAAACGGCGATTACAAGAAACCAGCGTGCATGAGGCCATAATGTTTTAAAAAAAACATGATCTTCTGAAAGCCCTAGGGCTTGTTTTATTTCCTGGGTCACCTTTACATGACGGAGAATCTACAAACATACGTTCTTACAATGCTTGGCAGTACATAAATGCACCTTGGCAGTGAACCACAATGTGACCCATCTTTATTTCTGGTTTAATATGTGTTGGCATCCAATAAAAAAATGAATGGGCTGCCTAATGCAGTTCAGTACGTTAAATACACACGCGTTGCAGTAAGCTACATTTTTGGAACTAATGCATGGAATCAAAAATAAAAAAGCAGAACATAGGTTTTACAGTCTGCATCCATTTGTTAATTTATGGGTGTGAGATATATATAAACCACTTGCCGACCAGCCACCGTAGTTATACTGTTGCAGGCTATCTCTATTGCACAAATCGCCGTAGGTGTATGTTGCGTCGGGCAATAGATACAGTGTCTGCCAGCCAAGCGCGGTCGTGCCACAGAGAGTCAGAATAGGGATCTGTCAATGTAAACAAACAGATCCACATTCTGTCTGGGGAGTATAGAGTGATCGTTGGGTGCTAGTGATCAGGAACAGCGATCTCTCTGTACTCCCTCAGTCCACACCTCCCAGGGAACACGTTTAACCCCATGATCGCCCCCTAGTGTTAACCTCTTCCCTGCCATTGTCATTTATACAGTAATCAGTGCATTTTTATAGCATGAATCGCTGTATAAATGTCACTGGCCCCAAAAAAGTGTCAAAAGTGTCCGATTTGTCTGCTGCAAACTTCGCAGTCCTGCTAAAAATTGCTGATCACTGCCATTAGCAGTAAAAACTTTTTTTTATCAAAAATATGTAGACGAATACATATTGGAATAAACTGATTAAGAAATTATTTTTACTTTTTTTTTTTTTTTTTTTGGATATTTATTAAAGCAAAATGTAAAAAATATTGTTTTTTTTTTCAAAATTGTCGGTCTTTTTTTGTTCATAGCGCAAAAAATAAAAACCGAAGAGGTGATCAAAACACCAGCAAAAGAAAGCTTTATTTGTGGGAGAAAAGGGATGTCAATTTTGTTTGGGTACAGTGTCGCACCACTGTCAGTTAAAGCGACACAGTGACGTATCGCAAAAAATGGCCTGGTTATAAAGGGGGTAAATCCTTCTGGGGCTGAAGTGGTTAATAATATGTATACAGTATACATATATAAACATATTTTTACCTACATTCTCAGATTGTAGAGGTTAAGACATAGGACATATGGAGGTGTAGGGGAAACGCTGTAATCTTATGCTAACACGTTACTGTGATTTTCTTTTTGTCAAGCACTAATGCCGCGTACACATGGTCGGACTTTTCGACCGGACTTGTCCGACGGACCAAATCCGGCGCACAATCCGATCGTGTGTGGGCTTCACTGGACCTTCAGCGGACTTTTCCAGTCGCAAATCTGACGGACTTTAGATTTGGAACATGCTTCAAATCTTTACGTCGTAACTCCACCGGACCCAGAAATCCGCTCGTCTGTATGCTAGTCCGATGGATAAAAACCGACGCTAGGGCAGCTATTGGCTACTGGCCATCAACTTCCTTATTTTAGTCCGGTGTGCGTCATCACGTACGAATCCGTCGGACTTTGGTGTGATCGTGTGTAGGCAAGTCCGGTCGTTAGAAAGTCTGTTGAAAGTCCGCCAAAAGTCCGTCGAAAGTCTGTCGGACGGGCTGTCGGACTTTTGTAGCTGAAAAGTCTGACCGTGTGTACGCGGCATAACACTTTTTTTGTTGCGTTGTTTTACCATACCAAAAAGAGCAGAAAATTAAAAACACTAAATATATGCTGTTTGCATATATATAGAATCTCAACACTTTACATTTTTGTAGCTTTTACAGTAGTAGCAGGTGACAGCTACGTGTTTTGGTATATTCAACCAAGAGTTTCCACTAGGATAGGAAAATATTTGAACATTGTACCATTTTCCGAAGTTATACATTTGGATGTTTTAATGAGTTCCTCAGTTTAGTTGCACCCTTGTCACCTAATAAAACAATTTTGTGCACAAGTGTCATCCGAGCAACTTGAACCAACGCAGCTAAAACTTCATAAAAGAAATAGTAAGTCCTAAATATGAGTTAGAGCTATTACATGCTTTATCCAAAACACTTAACGCTGAACTCTGGGCAGATACGGTATAAAAGGAATGTAACATTAATGCGGCTCAGTAATCATTTTTGGCCATTATTTATTGTATTTTTTATATGTAAGCAGTGTAAGTACAATGACCTAGTATCAGCGCCATTAATGTAAGGCAGCATTTTGAACATATAACTGTACATTAACATACTCTGGACCCCTGTATGCTTTGTTACACATTCTGAACCGCTGTCCCTTGTACCATGTGCTGCATTTTACACTTCAAAAACTGCTACACTTTGTACAGTCTGTATATTCTGTATACTGCACACTCCTCACTTCTGCATATTACGTAATCTGAAACACTGTACCATGTAGCAGACTGCTGCTTGGTGTACATACGTATATTTTACATACAGTGGACAACCTTTTGCATAGTTATAGTTGAACTGCTGTGTTATGCATGCTGTGCTGTATATAACATGTTTTGGATCACTCCAAACTTTATGCTGTGGGTATACACTACCTATTTTAAACTCTTTTAATTACTGTACTATGTGTATACTTTGCTATGTGCACATTGTGCTATACACTACACTCCTCAGACCACATATCTTGTTATGCTGTTCTGTAAGCGCCACTTTTTTAAAATCTAAAATTGCATCCTTTTCAGTGAATGGGCACGCTTGTGCTAGTAATATGTGAAATAGACAGGTAGTTGGACAGACACATTAACTCATGCATGGGCATGTATGAAAACAGAACTGCAAAATAGGTACAGCACATGCATTGATGCCTCTTTAGATCTATGCATTGCACACTACCATACAGTGCCTTTAAAAAATATTCATACCCCTTGAAATTTTCCACATTTTGTCATGTTACAACCAAAAACATAAATGGATTTTATGTGAATGACCAACACAAAGTGGCACATAATTGAGAAGTGGAAGGAAAATAGTAAATTATTTTCATTTTTTTTTTTTTTTTACAAATATCTGAAAAGTGTGGCGTGCATTTGTATTCAGCCCCCTTTACTCTGATATCCCTAACTAAAATCTAGTGGAACCAATTGCCTTCAGAAGTCACCTAATTAGTAAATAGAGTCCACCTGTGTGTAAAATATAGCTGTTCTGTGAAGCTCTCAGAGGTTTGTTAGAGAACCTTAGTGAACAAACAGCATCATGAAGGCCAGGGAACACACCAGACAGGTCAGCGATAAAGTTGTGGCGAAGTTTAAAGCAGAGTTAGGTTATAAAAAAAATATCCCACGCTTTAAACATTTCTCAGAGCACTGTTCAATCCATCATCTGAAAATGGAAGAGTATGGCACAACTGCAAACTTATCAAAACATGGCCGTCCACCTAAACTGACAGGCTGGGAGAGCATTCATGAGAGAAGCAGCCAAGAGGCCCATGGTAACTCTGGTGGAGCTGCAGGGGTCCACAGCTCAGGTGGAAGAATCTGTCCACAGGACTACTATTAGTCGTGCACTCCACAAACCTTTATGGAAGAGTGACAAGAATTAAGGCATTTTTGAAAGAAAGCCATAAGAAGTCCAATTTGCAGTTTGTGAAAAGCCATGTGGGGGACACAGCAAACATGTGGAAGAAGTTGCTCTGGTCAGATGAGACCAAAATTGATGTTTCTGGTCACAAAGCTATGTGTGGTGGAAAACTAACACTCCACATCACCCTGAACACACCATCCCCACCATGAAACATGGTGTTGGAAGCATCATGTTGTGGGGATGCTTTTCTTCAGCAGGGACAGGGAATCTGGTCAGAATTGATGGGAAGATGGATGGAACCAAATACAGGGCAATCTTAGAAGAAAAAGGCTTGAAACTGGGGCGGAGGTTCACCTTCCAGCAGGACAACAACCCTAAACATACAACCAAAGCTACAATGGAATAGTTTAGATCAAAGCATATTCATGTGTTAGAATGGCTCAGTAAAAGTCCAGACCTAAATCCAATTGAGAATCTGTGGCAAGACTTGAAAATTGCTGTTCACAGACACTCTCTAGCCAATCTGACAGAGCTTGAGCTATTTTGCAAATAAGGAGGATGGGCAGCAATTTCACTCTCTAGATGTGGAAAGCTGGTAGAAACATACCCAAAAAGACTTGCAGCTGTAATTGCAGTGAAAGGAGGTTCTACAAAGTATTGACTCAGGGGTCTGAATACAAATGCACCCCACACTTTTCACATATTTGTTTGAAAAAAATGTGAAACCATTTATCATTTTTCTTTCACTTCACAATGATGTGTGACTTTGTGTTGGTCTATCACATAAAATCCCAATAAAATACATTTACGTTTTTGGTTGTAACGTGACAAAATGTGGAAAATTTCAAGGGTTATGCATTCTTTTTCAAGGCACTGTAACACAATACGTTGTATGGCACATGTTCTGCAGCACACAATAATGTTCATGCCATGAGTTGTGCTGAAATCTGTGCACAAAAAAAGGGTTGTCTAATGCAGTTACACAATGCAGCAACATCCACACGTAGGACACCCAACGTTAGAGATGATTTATTCTTCCAAAGAAAAATACACTTTTGCACACTGGTACTGACTTGTATTCCAATGTGTCTCTTATCCCTCAATTTCTCACCATCAGTCATTTTGCCACGGCACCCCTGAAGATACCTTAAGGCACCCTGGTTGAAAAATGCTGGTCTAATGCAGCATGCAAAATACCACATATTATTGCCCTTTCGGTAACATTGCAAAAGTCTAGGGGGGCTGCATAAGTGATGAATTAAATGTGTACACTTTTCTATTCAATTAGAACATTTAGAAAATCATATTGAGAATCATCCAGTAAAAATAATTTGCAAGAAACACATACAGTATATGCACATTTAAAAAGCGAAAAGAACTGTGTGGCGTGTAATAGCCTCGGGGAACCAATTTGCCAGCCTTGTCTTTTATCTAGAATTTTCATTACTGTCTGATATGAGATACACTAGTGCAGCCATCACTAAATGGCGGCCTGCGGTCCGAACACGAACTGAGCGATGCTCCTGTCTGGACCGTCAGGCCACCTGTGTACAGTACCACATTCCACTTTTCTGTTCAGTAGTCATTGTTTGCTGGGGACACGAATGTCCCTGCAACCAATGATGTTGCATGTGTGCCCCGCCCCCTACTACTTACTATCTCGCGTCTCCCGGCTGGGCTGCGAGATACGCTGTGAGGTCACACTCCCGCCCCATGTTGTTTGTCATCTCGCGGCTCTTGGCTCTTACTTGGCCAGCCGCGAGGTATGCTGTGTATGCATGCCCCATCCCCTTCAGCAAGACTCTCGACGGGGGCGCAGCTCTTTCCCCCTGCAGCTTGTTACCACTGCTGGCTCCCGATCCCTGCCTGCCTCAAGGTATGTGGGGTGTTTACCACACTGATGGGCACATTTAATGTAATGTTCACTCTGATGGGCACAAGAAAATGTGCCCATTAGCATGCCCCTTAACATAAAATATGCCCATCAGTGTGCCCCTTAACATAAAATAAGGGGCACTCTGATGGGCACATTTTATGTCAAGGGGCACTCTGATGGGCATATTTAATGTTAAGGGGCACGCTGATGGACACGTTTAATGTAAGGTTCACACTGATGGGCACAACAAAATGTGCCCATTAGCATGCCCCTTAACATAAATGTAGGGGCATGCTGATGCGCACATTTTATGTTAAAGGGGGCACTCTGATGGGGACCCCTGATGTGATGGGGACACCCGATATAAAGATGCACTCTGATGGGCACACCTGATGTGACAGAGACACATGATGTAAAGAGGCACTCTGATGATGGCATCTAATGTAAAGGGGCACTCTGATGGGGACAAATAATGTAAGGGGCACACTGATGGGAAACACCAGATGTAAGGGGGCCTTCTGATGAAGAAACCTGATGTAAGAGGACACTCTGATGGGGACACCTAATATAAGAGGATACTCTGACGGTGGCAACTGATTAATGGGGGTAGTCTGATGGGGGCACCCAATGTACTGAATTACTCTGGTAGGGACACCTGATGTAAGGGAGAACAGTATTGGGGACATTTACAGAGAGCATGGCTTGCGCCAGAAAAAGGAAAGTAGACACGTACGATCTTTCATGGCACAGTCTTATGGTTCGGACCTTGGCCGAAATTTTTTTTTTTTAGTTTCCGGACCTCCTTGAATTTTAATTCACTACCCCTGCACTAGTGCTTTTTGCAACTTGTTTGCACACTTTGTGTTCAAGGTCCATTTTACCCTAAATTACTTTTTGAGCTTTCAGTTGATGCTCGTTAGTTGTCTCTTGGCAACACCTGATGTTTGAAATAAGGTAAGCATTTCTGGTTATTTTGGCACCCCTAGACATATCAAGATTTCAACTCTTGCAGTGTGGGGGGGGGGGGGGGGGGGCTCCACTGCAAGAGCATTTTTTGTTGTTGGCCTTTAAGCTGGCCTGCATGATTAAGATTTTGTTTGAAAATGCTTTTTTTAATGGTTAATGGGGGCAATTCAACGATTGTTTTTGACTGTAATGAAAATTGACAGTGAAGGATAGAAAATTGTGCTTGTTTCTTAACTGAACTGAATAAACTGTAACTGGTTATCTTTTTTTTATTTGGAAAAATAGTACTTATTGTAAATCGGGCTGGGTAAAGTTTCCTCCAGAATAAATAGATATAGATAAAAATAAAATAGATATAGAATCGAATAGATATATAAAGATATAATATTAGTTGGTGGGTTGATGAACTTATGTATTTATAAATATATTTCTGTACTTATCAATCTGTTGGTTATGTCATAAGTAATAAAATATACCAGTTTAATACATTTGGGAATCCATTCAAGATGCAGGTCTTGGCAAAAATTTTAAGGGCCTTCAAACAATATTTGTTTTCTTAGTTGCTCTGATAAATAATTTAGTTCAAGGGTTTGAATGAAAATCTAGCCATATGTATCTAGCTTTAAAGAGGTCTAATAGCTCAGTGGGTTACTAAGCCAAACCCACAAGCACCTACCTAAAACCTACCTAAAACCAAAATTATAGTTTTATCTGGATTGGCATTATTATGCAAAATACTCCTAAGCCTCGTACGCACGATCAGATTGTTGGCAGGGAATTGTCTGTTGACAGACTGTCCTAAAATCTGACTCTTAGTACGCTCCTTTTGACAATTGTTGTCCAACTTTCGGCCAACAAATGTTGGATGGCAGGCTAATAAATTTTTGGCGGTCCGTTGTCTGATTTTCTTATCGTCAGTACACAAGTCGGTTGCACAAAAGTCGAAAGTGCAAACACGCATGCTCAGAATCAGTGCTCACCAAACACGAAATTAGCAGAAGGGGACCAAAGGGTGGCACTCAAGAGCTGAAATTCCTCGTAGTATGCCACTACGTTGGTGTTTGTTGGCCGACAATTGTGACATACCGTTAGTATGCAAGACAAGTTCCTGGTATTCGCCCTTAAGACAAAAATCAGACGCTCGGTTGGCCAACAATCAGATCGTGTGTACGAGGCTTAATTGTGCATTTTTCCTGAGCTTGTACTCTTGTAATTACAAGGTTCACCAGTTGCCGGCTATAGTCAAGACTTGTTTGTTAGTCAGTATATATTATCTTTTTACTTGCAGCAGCAGTAGATGAAATTGTAAATGAAATAATAAAGTGGGAAGTTAATTGAGAAGGAGACGTCAACTCTGTTTGCTATACTACTGCCTTGCTTGCATTGTTTTCTTGCAGTGCCTCTGCCACGTTAACCTCAGTGTCACTTTTTAATTCTTGCGCCAGCAGTACAAAACAAAATTAAGGAGCTTTGTTCTCTTCTATTGATGTTTACTATTTACATGGTCAGTACAATATCTGTCACAAACCATGTTCTTTGGGGTGAGTGGGTCTTTGAATACATGCAATTATTGTCTCTGCTCTTGCATTGTTAATTGCCGACTTAACCTCTCCAGCCTTGTCCCTGTGGAGTTAGGTTATAAGCTGAATAATAAGCAGCCAAGGTGTGAATAAATTAGAATAAGAGCAGTTTTGATAGGATTAAAATGAAATCATTCTCTTGGTCTGAGGAATCTTGTTTGCAGTTTTAAATTGTCCATAATAAACAGCTTATATAGGGCAGGGATTATACAGACACTGATAAAACTTTCTACTATAAATCTATATTGTTGAAGTCCTTTTAACTGTCTCTGCCCCACCAATAATAAAAGCTGTATTCCTGTTTGTTTTCCTTGAACGGGTGGAACGCAGGTTAACTTTTCTAATAATTGGCCTTATCAACCTCTAATTTGTAGGTGGCTA
Organism: Aquarana catesbeiana; assembly: GCF_042186555.1. Taxonomy (NCBI): domain Eukaryota; kingdom Metazoa; phylum Chordata; class Amphibia; order Anura; family Ranidae; genus Aquarana; species Aquarana catesbeiana. The sequence goes on from NC_133329.1 coordinate 130,773,630, forward strand.
CTTCTAATTGATTTATCTAGGTCATGGGAAGGCTGATTTTAGTAAAAGCCTTGAACAGTAAACTAAATCTAAAACACCAAAAAGACAAAAAGGATGGGATTTACTATGGTGCCATAATTCTCAGGAATAGGGTCACAACCTAAAAATTAAATGTTATTGTGTACAAAAGATTAAAATTAAAAAAAACAAGCAGCAAAATATATGTTTGCAAGGGCCCCTAAGCTGAGCCACAGGGTTGACCCCTATATCTCCCTGCTAGTAGACCAGACCACCTTTTCTCAGTACATCATATTGATTTCATATAATTGTTAGGTCACATGAAAATATGACAGTCTTCAAAGGCAGGAGGTTCTGCATCTGTAAATTTTACATGAAGGTCCTGAAGGGTCCAGCGCGTTTCGTGGCGTGTCGCTTCCTTGGAAGACCTTAGGGTAATATCATATACAATAGAATGTGCCTAAAGATGATGCTGCATATTGATCAACAGTGGCAAGGACACCTCAGGGGCTATAGTTCAAAGACCAAAGAGTGGGTAGCAAGGAGCTTAAAACCAGGGGTCATCCATATATATGGAAACAAGACATATCATTAGTGGATGCCAGATATAGAAAGTAGTGTCCCAAACGTTGCCCCCCCCCCCCCCCCCCCCCCGAGCTGTGCTTAAGGGGCCTGCACCAAAAGTCTTCTCACTATTTATGAGCCAGCTGGTACTAGTTTCTTTTGTTATTTCTGAAATCAACAATAGATTGATAAGTATAGTAGTATATACTTATCAATCTATTGTAGCATCATCTTTAGACGCACTCTATTGTATATGATATTACCCTAAGGTCTCCCAAGAAAGCGACAAACTGTAAAACACATTGGGACCTTCCTGTATATTTTACAGGTGCAGAACCTCCTGCCCTTGAAAATTGGCATATTTTTTTATGTGATCAAAAAATGATATGATCTCAATAAGATGTACTGATGGAGGTCTGGTCTATTAGCAAAGGGATGCAGATAGGGCTGAAACAACTAATTGATCGACAACTAATCGATTATTAAATTAATCGATTACTATTTCCATAATCGATTTATCGGCCAGTAACATAATGGGGTTAAAAAAAACTAAAATGAGCCCTTTATAGTACAAAAAGAGCAAATAATCGCTACTGTAACTATTACTTTCACAGTTCTACAGTAAAAAAAATAACCCCTTACAGTAGCGATTATTTGCTTTTTTTGAACTATAAAGGGCTAATTGAATTTTTTCAACCCCATTATGATACTAACAGGTCTTAAACCTGGTTCACAGCTATGTGTTTTTTGGTGCTTTTTGCAGAAACGCACTACAGTTCATTTACATTATTCCCTATGGGACACATTCACATATATGCTTTTTTCAGCCACTGCATATTTGTAAAGGGTCAAGGACTTTTTTTAACGCAAAACGGTGCTTTTTTTGGTTCAATATACTTCAATGGAGAAGATACAGAAAAGCATGTAATGTTTTTTTGCAGCAATTTGTGTTTTTTAATCTGTCCAAAAACAAATTGGCCCAAAAAATTGCAAAACCGCAAATCGCAGCAAAATCACGTGCGCAAAAATCAAAACGCACAGCAAAAAGCACTGCAGAAACAGATCAAAAGCAAACGGCATAGGTGTGTACCGAGCCTTATGCTGGCCACACGGATCAATTTTCAGACGAGAATATTCAGACGAAAAATCTTTGTACATTCGCTGAATGAAAGAATGTTGTTTGAAATTTTTACTTGTTTTTAACATTCTGTTTTTAAAATGAATATAATTTCTGAACAAAAACCACATACATGGTCTGAAAATTCCTTCGACCAAGAAGCTTTCTATTATTTCCAAATTTTCCCGTCACTGTGGTTGAAAATGAACGTCGATTTGACCCCACTAACGATTATAAAATCTAACAAACGTTCTTAAAATGATATTTTTTTTTTGAAGGAAGACATTGTTTTTTAAATAAAAAAAATGTGATCTCTGCGTCTGATGATATTTACCAGATTTACCCTTTAATAGTATATACAGTATATTTCCTATAATAGTATATACAGTATTTCTCTTCTCTCTGTTATTCTCAGAGTGGATTTGATATTTTGCTCCCTAACCATATAGTTGGTTATTTATATTTACCACTGCATGGAGATATTTAAGAATAAATTGCCTTTTTTAAAACTTTAAATATTAACTAAATTATGCACCACACTCTTTTTAAGGCTATTAACTGATTAATTGATTAATTGAAACAATAATCGGCCAACTAATCAATTATGAAAATAATCGTTAGTTACAGCCTTAGATGCAGATGTCTAGTCTGTGGCTTAGCTTAGGGGAAATTGTGAATATATACTTAGCTGCTTGATTTTGTTAAATTTGAAACTATAGTACAAAATAAAATGTACTTTTTAAGATTTTTGTTTTGTGACTTCACTCCTGAGAATTATGGCACTGTAAAATGTCCTTTTACTTTTTTGTCTATTTGATGTTTATAATTGCAACTTGGGATGTGGTGAGATTCATAAAAAAATGTCATCTTCATAATATAATTAACTAAATTTAGCCCAGTCTCCTCATTAAGCTGTACGCAGGGCATGCATGACATCTCTGTCTACCCAACTGAAGTAGAAAGATAGCCAGAAGATTGGACAACTTTGCCAGTCAGTGCTCCAGCAATCTCTGATCTTTTATGACCATTTCTGTCTATTTATAATCCAATTATTGTGTAGGTTGAATGATTCAAATACAGGTATCCAGTAATCTATTGCACAGGTGGTTTGGAATAAGTCACATCATGCAGTATCTTTCTCTTACGATCTCCCCATCTTTACATTTACACAGGCATGCAAGCACATATCCTTTGCCTATTACAGTCTGAAAATGTGTGTTCTCAAGAATTCAGAAAGGTTCTACAGCAGATAAGAGTCCTGCTTTGGATTGTATGATTTTCCTCCCAGATTTCTGCATTTACCTTGCCACATGTTCCCTGCTTGGATCAGTTATATAACATGCAGATATGTCTTGTATATGACCAGCCATGCCCAACAATTAGAATATTAGATGCCAGTTTTCCCATAACTACAGTATGTATCAGAGCAAAACAGCTCAAACACCTTGCTATGCACACCATGGTAGAACAATGCCCAGGAGCCAGGTAGACACTACATATCTTTTGACAAATCATTGACTGTCCAATCTATGGATTACATTGTCATGGAACCAAACAAAAGTCGTTTTTCTCTTCCGTGTGACAGGTTGCTGATAATTTTTTTATTAAATCTCTACACGGTTCAGATAGAAAAAGAGTGGTCCTCTTCCCAAATTCAGCATTTCTTCCCTTACATGGCTCTGCAATGAAACCTTTGGATATGTAATAAAGCAAAATGTTACCTTGCAGCTTTGCATCCCCCTTCTTGTACAGAAAATGCTCCTCGGCAGTATGGTAGTGCAGCACTGACAGACATCACCGACCACTAGCAAACACCTTTCCTCTTGTTATCTGCTGTGGGCTTATACTGAGCATCACAGAGTTGTCACCTATTTGTATGATTTAGTAGTAGAGAAAAAAAACTTGATGGGACAGTCGACTAGAATTTAGACATCTCCTAAATGACTGTGATTGCAGCAGTGCTGTGCAAGAGCTCATTCCTTCTGTCCTTGGCAACAGACTGGTGCTTCATAGATTCCCAGGGTTGTTCCAATTTGTGTTTAGTGGAAGTGCTGCTGAACAGGCTTCCTTTAAAGGCTATTATTAACCCTTCCTCTTCTACGTCTGTCGGAAAGACTATGAAAGCATTTCAAAGATTCTGTTCCACTGTAATCATTTTTTTCTTTCCCGTCAGCCTTTGTACATCTAAGTTTGAATTTTTTATTTTTATTTGTTTTTTTATTTTTTGATAGCTATTTTTTTGTTTGCTTGAAGGTTTTTATTAAACTTGTATTTATGCTGTCTTTCACAGGGGAGTGCATAATGTCATGGTTATGTGAAGCTAAAAGCATTTTTGAAAGTGACGCCTTTAGCAAGTGATGGTAAATAATTTGAGTTTTTAGATTAATTTTGTTTAAAGGTTTAATTAGCGAGGCAGGAACCTTCAGGTATGGTCTAAGTGAACTTGGGCACCTGCATCCACAGGTGGAATCCTAAACACCTAATAAGCTGCAAGAGAAAAGATAATAAACACCTAAACTGACAAGTATGCCTCGCTAGCATACTTTATTTATCATTACAGTCTTAATGTTTGTAGGATTGATCAGATTAAATCGTATTGGTTGCTTTGCACCCCCTTGCAAATCACCATTATTGTTTGTGCTGTCATATTGAAAAAAAAAACGTGGGTGTAACAATTGGGTGGAAAAGGCCCCCCAATTCTACTTTTATTTGACAAGTTGTTTGTTTATGTGATGGGCAGTTTACCTCTTCCAATCCCCCTTTTTTTGGATGTATGGATGCTTCCAAAAAGCCTTTCCTTTTACAAATTCAATAAACACTATTGAAAACAACTCTATCTTTTTTTTATCAACACCCTACTTGAGTTTCTCTTCTACCAAGAACAACCTCCTGACAGAAGACCACCTGAGGAGCCCATGTAAAGCCTGGTACACACAATCAGTTTTTTTTTGCTCAACCCAGCAGGCTAAACCAAAGAAAACTGAGGAGCCCGGGAGACGCTCACTGTACTAACTATCTGATATTAGTACAGAGATCACCCTGCTGAGCTATTGGCTGAGAGCACTGATCGTACGCCGATCGGTCAGTGTTTTTCTGGCATGCCCCTTCGACAGAAGCCCGACAGGCTGCATACACATGGCCCAAATGTCAGTTGGTTTCTGTTGAACCGGCTGATATTCGGCTCGTGTGTACCAGGCTTAAGTCACAAAGGTGATGCCGTTCAAATGTTGCATGCACATGTATGAAGTGAGGCAGGGCTGTGCAATTAAGGAAGTGTTTCCTGATTTGTTTAGGCCAGGGGTAGGAAACCTTAAAGCGGTGGAGATCTACCTGAAAAACACGGTAGAATTCAAAGATCACCGGGAATAGTGTTGCCCAGTGTTACCTCCTCACACCTGATTTAAACCTCTAATTGCCATATTACCGTGTTGCAATTGCGTGCATTGCACGAGATATCGCCTTCTCACCACCTGTCAGCACACACTCAGATCGCTTTTCAGAGGAGCAGCAGCAGTGCCTGCTGCACTTATGAATGAGCCCTTCATTGCATTCAGCAGTGGCACCCTTAGGGCTTGTTCACACGTAAAGTTGGGGGTAGTAAAACAGCAGGATATAATAGAAATATATGGCTAAGTACAGCAAACCTGCACAAAAGCTGCAGGCACACTACAGCTACAGGTGTGGGTAAACTGAAATGCAGCCCTATATTATAAAGCCCAGTGTATTGCTTCACACTGTCCTGAAAATCTCTTCTTTCCTGCTGCTGGCACCACATTGGAGACCACTAGCCAGGATAAAAGGTGGAGATGGTATCACTCTGCATGGGACAGGTGCCAGCACTACAGAGGAGGCATCGGGTTATGTGGCTCCTGTTCCCTACTACAGCTCCAACTTAAGTAGTCCCTCTGCATTGCACTCTGTTTGATGCTCTGGAATGGCAAGTCAACAAGCCCAGACCGCAATCTACCAGTCACCTGTCTGCGATCTACTGGTAGATGGCTGATCCCCGGTTTAGGCCAATACACCCTCATGAAACTGAACCTGGTGGTTGAGGGGTGCTTGGCTGAGAATGAGAAAATGCATAGGTAGTTTTGTTGGTAGGTTAGACAAACAAGCATTGCATATGTCTATCTGTGCATAGTTATAAGCCATTATCTAAGGCTGGCCATATATTATACAATTTTCTCGTAGAATTTTCCTTTAGATTTACCAAAACCATGTAATATGAGGTCAAACTAAAATAGTTTCAGGGAGTATCAGGCAGGCCCTTGCACTGCATAGCTGAAGGTAAATCTAAAGGAAATTGAATAAGAAAAATGTCTAATGTATGGCAAGACTAGAGTATAACCAAAGGCAAAACTTTGTTTTTAGTTTTGGATAGACTGCAGAGGGATAACAACACTTGTCAGTTTTTATTGCTGTCTGTGCGCCCGTTACGGAGATCCACCCTCTCTATTTGTCCTGTTTACCAATTTTCATTAAAAGTGAAAGTAAAAAGAAAATCCCAAATTTTGGGCTGTCCCCAGAAAAGTAATAGAGGGGAAATCTTCCAATGGAGACACTAATTCTGGTCCCTAAGGAATCCTCTCACTTCCTGTTTGGCTATGGGACAGGAAGTGAAGGGAAATCTCCGCAATGGGACACACATGGCAAATAAAATCTGATGGGTTATAACCCTCCTCTGCTCTATCCAAAATGAAAAAAAAAAAGTTTTGCCTAAAGTTCTACTTTAAGTGTGTACTCTCAATATATCTTAGACTGAACTTAGAAAGGCACATACCTTCTCACTAAGGACACATTGGAAAGTATTTGATCATACAGTATCTCACAAAAGTGAGTACACCCCTCACATTTTTGTAAATATTTTATTATATCTTTTCATGTGACAACACTGAAGAAATTACACTTTGCTACAATGTAAAGTAGTGAGTGTACAGCTTGTATAACAGTGTAAATTTGCTTTCCCTTAAAAATAACTCAACACACAGCCATTAATGTCTAAACCGCTGGCAACAAAAGTGAGTACACCCCTAAGTGAAAATGTCCAAATTGGGTCCAATTAGCCATTTTACCTCCCCGGTTTCATGTAATGCGTTAGTGTTACAAGGTCTCAGGTGTGAATGGGGAGCAGGTGTGTTAAATTTGGTGTTATCGCTCTCACTCTCTCATACTGGTCACTGGAAGTTCAACATAGCACCTCATGGCAAAGAACTGTCTGAGGATATGAAAAAAAGAATTGTTGCTCTACATAAAGATGGCCTAGGCTATAAGAAGATTGCCAAGACCCTGAAACTGAGCTGCAGCAAGTGGCCAAGACCATACAGTGGTTTAACAGGACAGGTTCCACTCAGAACAGGCCTCACCATGGTCAACCAAAGTAGTTGCGTGCAGTTGCTCAGCGTCATATCCAGAGGTTGTCTTTGGGAAATAGATGTATGAGTGCTGCCAGCATTGCTGCACAGGTTGAAAGGGTTGGGGATGAGCCTGTCAGTTCTCAGACCATACGCCGCACACTGCATCAAATTGGTCTGCATGGCTGTCATCCCAGAAGGAAGCCTCTTCTAAAGATGATGCACAGGGAAAGCCCGCAAACAGTTTACTGTAGACAAGCAGAAAGGACATGGATTACTGGAACCATGTCAAGTGGTTTGATGAGACCAAGATAAACTTATTTATTTCGGATGGTGTCAAGTGTGTGTGGTGACAACCGGGTGAGGAGTACAAAGAAAAGTGTGCCTTGCCTACAGTCAAGCATGGTGGTGGGAGTGTCATGGTCTGGGGCTGCATGAGTGCTGCCGGCACTGGGGAGCTACAGTTCATTAAGGGAACCATAAATGCCAACATGTACTGTGACATACAGAAGCTGAGAATGATCCCTTCCCTTCGGAAACTGAGTCGAAAGGCAGTATTCCAACATGATAAGGACCCCAAATACACCTCCAAGACGACCACATGCCTGCTAAAGAAGCTGAGGGTAAAGGTGATGGACTGGCCAAGCATGTCTCCAGATGTAAACCCAATTGAGCATCTGTGGGGCATCCTCAAGCGGAAGGTGGAGGAGCTCAAGGTCTCTAATATCCACCAGCTTTGTGATGTCGGCATGGAAGAGGGGAAGAGGACTCCAGTGGAAACCTGTGAAGCTCTGGTGAACTGCATGCTCAAGAGGGTTAAGGCAGTGCTGGAAAATAATGGTGGCCCACAGAAAATATTGACACTTTGGGCCCAAATTGAACATTATCACTTAGGGGTGTACTCACTTTTGTTGCCAGCAATTAGACATTAATTGCTGTGTGTTGAGTTATTTTGAGGGGACAGCAAATTTACACTGTTATACAAGCTGTACACTCACTACTTTACATTGTAGCAAAGTGTCATTTCTTCAGTGTTGTCACATGAAAAGATATAATAAAATATGTAGCAAAATGTGAGGGGTGTACTCACTTTTGTGAGATACTGTATGTGCATAATATAAATCTTGGCCAGGATGTACTGTGATCCTCATCCAGCAATGAGAGTGGTACACGCACTGTATTTTTGATAAGTGTAAATTATCAAGATTTGCTTACAGATCAATTTTTCAAACATGAAGCAAGATCTTGCTGAATAATGAGTACCTTTAAATAATAAGGCGCTCATTATAACCATCTGTAACAGAAACATTTCAGTGATCTTAATGCTGTAATGCAAGAGCATGGTTTGCATTGGTCATGCAATCTTTAGCCAGCCTCAGCGTAAGGGTAGTGCTTGAATTCCATAAATACCAGCTAAAACAGTGTTAAAAACCGTTAATCAAACATGCTGACGGTGATTGTTTACCACCTTGTGGAATTGCTAGTTGCCTGCCATACTAATTTTCTATTATGTTTGTGTTGCTGACCCAGAATAAAGCTACACATTAGGAGCTGCTGACTTTGCTTATTGCATACCTGTTCAGGGTTAGTAGCTTAGAAAGTATTGAAACCAGGAACAGCCAAAGAACTGCTGTATTTAAAGCATGTCAGCATTAAAAGAGAAGTATGGGAATCCAGTTTTTCCCAGATTCATACTTACCTAGTTGGATGCAGCATCAGACCGATGCTGCAGCTGTTCCCACAGCGTCTTTGCACTGAGAACTGAACACCGCCAATGGCTTGGTTCTCACAGATCTCCGAGCGGAGAGCTGCTGACTCTCAGCATCTCTCATGCTCTGCTCCTCCACGCTCATTGGAGTGCTGGGCTCGCTGAGACTGCCATCAGTTAAGGCAGCTGGCGGATCCAGACTTCCTAAGTCAGGATGATGCGTTGCCTCGACTGATTGCAGTGAAGTCAGCGGAGAGAGGACTTTAGATCGCTCTCCGCTGAAAACAAGTCACAGGAGTGCAAATTGGATTGCACTCCTGTGACCCTTAGGAGAAGCCCAGCCTAAAACGCTCAGGCTGGACTTCTCCTTTAAGGCTACATTAACACCTAAGAATTGTGTTTTCAAGTGTTTGTTCAAGCATTTTTGGAGCAGAATTGCCCATTTTTGCAGCTTTTGTTGCTTTTTTTTTTAGGCGTTTTTCAACGAAAAGGTGTAGCATGCTGCTAAAAAGGGGTGAAGAACTGCTACTTAAGCATAAAAACTAACAACAAAACTCTTGAAAAAAAACGCTTGAAAAAAAGCTCATGTTGCGATTTTCAGGTGTCTCCATTCAAATCTGTGGGGACAAAAGCGCCCAATCCTGTTTGAAAAATAGCTCATGTACTTTTTGGAGCGACAGGCATTTTGCTATTAGCGACAGGACACGTGAGCAAGGGCTATTGAAAACAATAGGTTTTTGCTTGTTGAGCATTTTTTTTTAGGATAAGTTCACCTTTAAAAAATAATAATAAATGCACATATTTATGCAGGTAAAAAAAATATGCATTCATTGTTTTTTGTTACTGGAGCCTGCAGAACATTTCACCCATGGTCAGCAGATCGTGGGTGCCTTTTCAGAAATTAAGAGCATTAAGAGAATTTCACAGAAAAGGAGGAGAGTGGTGGCGGGGGACCCGAGAAGAGGAGGTTTGGGGCCGCTTTGTGCAATACTATTGCACAGAGCAGGTAAGTGTGACCTGTTTATTTTAGGAAAAAATGAAGCCTTTAATACCACTTGAACCTTTTTTTTACACATTGCGACCATAGGCCAGGTTAGGACCAGATAAACAAGCTATTATTTTTAACCACTTGACCTTCGGAAGGTTTTACCCCCTTCATGACCAGGGCATTCTTTTGCTATTCAGCACTGTGCTAATTTTACTGGCAATTGTGTGGCTAAAATCATTGGCTGAAATTAGCTACCAAACCTGTGTCCATTCACAATATGAGTTGGCAGTGGGTGCATGCATGTGGGTACGTCGCCCGGCCTGGAGCTGCTGCCCACCCGCAGTACAACTGCTGTGGGTGGAAAGTGGTTAACAAAAAGGTGATCCTAGTAAAGGGAAGATGGTGCCAAAAGTTATGTGCTTTTACTCATGGAAACCTTGCCTTACAGATAGAGAGAATAATGGAAAATGTACAAATTGTACAAAGTAGTAGTAAAGGCTAAACCTAACTTTTCTTAATACCTCCCCCTCCCCCTCCCCCCACACTATTCTGCATTCTCTGTATAAAAAGATCTGTATGCCTATCTTTTTTTAAATCCGGGCCAGTCATGTAATTCAGCAGCTCCAGCTCCCCTGTGTAAGGGAACTCTTGACAACGGATGTGAGCCGCGACGTCAACATTAGCCTGCCATGGCCTAGTCATTGGCGTTCCCTGCTCTCCCCTGCAGCAGCTGTTCACTGACACAGGGGAGCCAAAGCTGCTGGATCACGTGATCAAAGTGGATTTAAAAAAGGTAAGTACACAAATTTTTTTTAATACAGGGTATGCAGGATAGGTGAGAGAAGGTAGGAGGGAGCATTTTTAACAATATTTTTATTTATTTTTTTATTCTGTTTATTGCATTCTTAGGCCCCTTTCACACGATCGGACCGTTCAGGTCCGCCTGTCAGTTTTGACGGCGGACCTGAACGGGCGCTCCATGTTAGCCTATGGAGCGTCGGATGTCAGCGGAGACATGTCCGCTGACATCCGACCCCGTCCGATCCGCTAAAAGCAGACGTATGGCTCTACGTCCAGATCCGTCGCTGGCGGATCGGATCGGGTGAGATCTGACGAAAACGGACACGCTGTCCGTTTTCGTCCGATCCCTCCATAGGCGGCAGCGGCGCCTGACAAGCCCCTCCCCGCTCAGTGAGTAGAGAGGGACCTGTCATCCGCCGGCTCAGCGGAGATCAACGGACAGATCTCCCGCTGAGCCGGCGGACCGAGGCGGGCTCCGTAGAAACGGAGCCCGCCTCGTGTGAAAGGGGCCTTACACATAGCACAGACAATAAAACAAAACATAGAAGGTTAACAAAGAAAATAGCATAACAGACAACTTGAAGGTGTAACCTACTGTCGTGAATAAACATACCCTAGGATGAGGGCAGGAAGACACTGGATGCACCCTATAGTAAAGTGGTGCCACTTAATAGCTCAGAATAGCGTCTAACAACCATATATTAGATATAGTGAAGATTATAACCACAGATAAACCTTGTATTCACCCGGGACATAAGATCCGCAGAGAAAAGTAATGACTCACTAAGCTGTCGAGGGTTCTGCTAGCCATGTACGCCAAACCTTGTCATATTTCGTGGGACAGCCCCTGTTCATGTAAGTATCTTTGTACAGGGGAAGACTATTATTTACTAATTGATTCCACTGGGACAGGGGATGGGGGGGGGGGGGTTTCTTCCACTACATGGCAATATTTTTCCTGGCATATAAACGAAGTATCCCGATCAGTGTTCTCTTAGCAACAGTCGGTACTATAGTTTCCACTAGTCCCAATAGACAAACTTTCATGGAGGGCCGAATTGAATTGGAGGCGACCAGATCAATCAGAGCCAGAACCTCCCAATATTTCCTGACCTTGGGACAGTGCCAAAAGATGTGCGAGAAATCTCCCAGTGAGGTACCACACTGCCAGCATTCTGATGAGATATCTGCGTTCATCATATGGAGCCTATGAGAGGAGTAAAGTATACTCTATGTACTATTTTTTAAATTGCACAAGACGGTCATGTATTGAGACCAAGGATCAGAAAGGAAAATCCCAAAAGTTGTCCAGTCACCGTTGTCCAATGCAGGAATGTCACATTGCCAGAGCCCCTCTAAAGGCAATAGGGACACAAATATTAGATGAGAATATATGTGTATAGTGGGCTTCTCCTCACACTCCATTCGGAGTACTCGTTCCAGCCCCGATTGGACAACCATGCAGGAGGACCGTGGAAATTCAGCAGCAAAGGCATGGGAAAGTTGTAGATGAAGAACATGTTAATATAGGTAGGAATATTGTACATGGAAGGAGAGTTGAGATAAAGGGGATTAACGACTGATGTGACGCTATTTGCGAAATCATTTTAACACCATACATAGTTCAATCGTCCGATATCTTGTAAATATGCAACAGGTTGGGATTAAGCCAAATCGGTGTATTAGGGGATACTGTATATATGTTTTTTGGTAGCCCTCACCAGCTAGTCCCACTCTCCAAGCACGCAGAGTGGTTAGCATGGAAGGGGTCAGTTCCTAGGGGGCTTTTTTAACAGTATTTAGTTGCCTTTTTTTTCTGCTTTATGCCTCATGCACTCATTTGACTTCAGGCATTTTTTTCTGTAGCTAGTAAATTCTCCAGCATGTTATCCTATGTGTCCATGCACATATAGGCTTTTATCCGCGTTTTTGGCAGGGACGTTTTCTGGCTGTAAAAACGCTCTAATGCCCTGTACACAAAATAGGATTTTCCGACAACAAAATCCATGTTTTTTTCCAACGAATGTTGGCTCAAACTTGTCTTGCATACACACGGTCACACAAATCTTATCAGAAATTCCGAACGTCAAGAACGCGGTGACGTACAACACGTACGACTAGCAGAGAAAAATGAAGTTCAAAAGCCAATGTGGCTCTTCTGCTTGATTCCAAGCATACGTGGAACATTTATGCGTTGGAATTGTGTACACACGATCGGAATTTACGGATTTTGTTGTCGGAAAATTTGAAATCCAGATCTCAAATTTTGTGTGTCAGAAATTCCGATGGAAAATGTTCGCTGGAGCCTACACACGGTCGGAATTTCCCACAGCAAGCTCCCATCGAACATTTCCCATCAGAAAATCCTATCGGGTGTACGGGGCATAACTCTGAAAAATGCTGAAAAACATGGCTATTCAGCGTTTTTTGAGTCATAAGCTACTGTGGAAGTATAGTTTTGCTAAAAAAAAAAAAAAAAACGCAAACGCTAATGCATAACCGCTGCACACTCGCGTTTTTAATGCGGCATTCTACGGCTAAAGCTACTGGTGTTTTTATAACGTCCAGTGATCATAAAGCCAAACTGTCAGCTCTGGTTAGAGATGCTGAACTAACCATAGGTTAACCATAGGTTAGTCCAGCGATCTCCCCCTCTGGTTGTGTTTTAACAGGGGGCGGCCCCCTGCCAGAACGCTCCGATCAGCACACTCTGTCATTGGCTAAGAGTGCCGATCGGGAGTCGGTTGGTTGCTGGCTTTCCAGCATGCATGTCTGACAGAAGCCGGCCAAACAGCCGGCTTCTGTTGGACAGACTGACATACACATGGGCCGAATGTCGCCCGTTTTTCTTTTTGTTGAACCGGCCGCTGTCTCCCGACATTTGGCCTGTGTGTACGGGACTTAAGGCTTTTAGTGCCAGTTCATACTACAGCGACTTGGGATCTGACTTGTAAGTCCTCAAGTCGCCCCAAGTCGTTGGACATAAGAAATACAATAGAAGTGATGAGAGCCGTCTTAATGTACACTACTGAAGTCACTCTGACTTCAGAAAAGGTTCCTGTACTACTTCAAGGCGACTTGTACCCATAGATTTCAATGGAAGTCGCCTCCAAGTTGGATCTCCATCTATATTGAAGCGACTTTACAGGAAAAAGAAAAGAATTTACCAAGGTGCTCCCCACATTTACCCAGTCAACCCTCTCCTTCCCACAGAGATGATTATTCTGTGATTGGCCACAGCCAAAGTCACCTGTCCTGGAGGCGACTTTAAGTCGCATTGTAAGTTGCTCAAGGTCGCGCTGTAAGCCGGGTTGCCCCTGTGTGAACCAGTACTTAGGTTCATGTAAACAGTGATACAGTGTACTGCTCAACAGATAGTAGGATCTTAGATGTCACCATTCTGTGTACAGTGATACTTACTAGGTAAGGGTAACAAAAAGTATCTGTCCGCAGTACCTATTTACTGAGCAACCTTTATTGGTTTGATAAAGTTTTATTGTTATAGCATTCTGCTTTTATTGAAAAAATTTTAAATTTACATAACAAACAAAGAGAAAAAAAAAAATAGGGAAAAAAAAAAGAGACTAGCATTAATCTCATCCTATGGGTGCCAAGAAAAAAAAAAAATATGTACCACATTATAATAATATATAAAACATAAAACAAAGATATACCAACACACTGCAGGGGTCTCTGAAAAAAAGAAGAAAAAAAAAAATCATAAACAAGGGAGAGTTGAACAATGTCTTCAAACTTGGCTTCCTTGGAAAGTGCTCAGGGAATCCCCTGAACTACGGAATCTGTATGTGGTTTGGAGGTAGGATATGAAACTAGTGGAGAGGTGGTTTGAGTGAGGCGATCCTGGTTTGAGCAACTATTTCGGGCAGTGGATTTAATCAGAACATTATGGTCTCTTTTTTTTTTTTTTTCTTTCTCTTCATTTACTTTTTTTTTTTTTTTTGTGTTGTGTCTGTGTGTATGTTTTGTGTTATTATAGCTAATATCACTGTGGGAGTTGAAGAAAGGGAGTAGGAAATTATATATTTTATCTTATCTAAATGGAAGAAAGAAAATAAGGCAGGGATATCCCTATTAAGGTCTAGGGATGTATGGTCTTGGGCGGTGGTGGCGGAACTTGGTGCAGGGGATGTTTTGGGACCATGCCTCCCTTGAGTGTGGGAAGGGTAGGGGAGCGTGGCCGGGACGTCTGTGGTTCCGCGGTCCGCCATCACGGGTCTGGAGTATGACCAGGGGTTGTCTCTCCCTTGTTTGTAAAGTTTTAATGTTAGAAAGAGCTCCTGAAGCATGCTTAACATCTAAACTGGTCTAATAACATGATCCCATTAAAGTTTCTAAGAAACGAAAAAATAAAAATATCTGTTTAAAAAAAAAAAGTACCTTTATATGGAGTCCTCTTTCACAACTTGAAGACGTGAAGAAAATATAAAAAAAGAAAAAAAAAAAGGTGGTTGTGTAGCTACTGCTCCTTCTTCATAGTATTTCATAGTCTGCCATAGTCAGTGGGCACAGGCTCAGCACAGTCCCCAGTGAATGCTATCACTCTCAGCACAGGGTAGACAGACATTGTTTACTCTAGTTTGTAAGCTCAGTTCATTTGCATACTAGATACTCTGCCAGTTTCAGAAACTGAGACAGAATTTTTGGCGGGTTATATTTAGAAATCAGGGCTCACTTTTACCCTTTAGAAATTATAGAAATGCTACACTAGAAAGTACACTAGAACTCTTTAAAGCGGGATTCCGGCCGTAAAAAAAAAAATTAAAAGTCAGCTGCTACAAACACTGTAGCGGCTGACTTTAAATAAGTACTTACCTGTCCTGGGTGCCCGCGATGAAGGCCCCCCGAGGCCGACACGTCCCTTGGCTCTCTGGTCCCAGCACCGCCATCCTAGGTAAGGGAAACGGGCAGTGGAGCCTTGTGGCTTCACTGCCAGTTTCCTACTGCGCACGCGCGAGCGCTCTGTGAACGGCCCCGTGGTGTTCTGGGAACACACACAGTTCCCAGAAGACAACGGGGCCGCGGAATAGGAAGAGGCAGATTAGGAAGACTGCCTAGCAACAAGGGTTTAGGTAAGTTTAAACTTTTTTTTTTCAAATGTTTTTTTTTTTAATTTTTTTTTAGGATTTTTGGTGAATTTTTTTTTTCAGGGTGGCCCTCCACTTTAAGTATAACTGCTGTTTTGAAAAAAGTGACATTAAAAACAAGAAGCGGAACTGAACGGTTTAACTATATCATAAAACAGTTGCATTCAAGGCATGCTGTGAATCTGTGGTGGAACTACCAGTGTCGCAAAGGTCGCACTTGCGACTGGGCCCTGGCGTTCCGCCACCTGGGGGGGGGGGTGACCGAAGCTCTTATTTAAATAGATTGCATGTGGGAGGTGGAGGAGTACAGAGGATAATTTACTCCTCACTTCACTCCTTCAGTCTCCTCTCGCATTACTAACTGACATATCAGCATGGATGTCGCACCACTTCCTTAAACTAAATCTCTCTATTAACCACCCGCTGATGAGGTGGCACTTATGGGCACTGATTAGGTGTCACTGATGAGGAGGCACTAATATGCCGCACCTTTGGGCACTGATAAGTGGTACTAATATGTGGCACTGATGAGCACTGATAGGCGGCACTGGTGGACATTGATGGGCAGCAGTGATAGATGGCAGATAGCAGCATTGACTGGCATCATTAATGGGTACTGATTGGTGGCACTGGTGGGCACTGATTGCTGGCACTATTGGGCACTGGTGGGCAGTGATCGCTGGCACTGGTGGACACTGATTGTTGGCACTGGTGGCACTATTGTAATCAGGGCACTGATGATCAGTGCCCTAATTACATGTGTACATGTCTCCTGCGTGTGAGGCGAGGAGCGCCGATTACTGGCACCTCCATGTTTACATGTGACCGGCTGTGATTGGACACAGCTGATCACATGGTTAAGTAGCCAGAACCATGGCTCTTTACAGAGATCGGGGTCGTGCCATGTCCTAGCAACACTGCGTCGTCCCAGAACGAGCTGCACCGCCCCTCCGTCATTTGACAGTGGGCGGGAGGCAAGTGGTTAATATTCCCCTTCGCCCGTGCCCCCCTCCATGACTTTTCCATTAAAATCAACAATGCAACCATCAGTCTCTCCCCTCACGCCTGGGTACTAGGTGTAATCCTAGACTCTGACTTGTCCTTTCAGCCTCAAATCCAATCATTGTCAAAAGTTTGTAGAATTCACCTCAATAACAACTCTAAAATTGGCCCCTTAATAAATTAAACCGCCAAGCTCCTCTTTCACTCCCTTGTTATCTTTCGCCCTGACTATTGCAACTCCCTTCTCATTGGCTTACCTCCCATAGGCTATCCCCTCTTCAGTCTATCATGAATTCTGCTGCCAGGCTTATCCAATTATCCACCTTTCACCACAATTCAGCGTCTGCCAACCCTCTCCTCCAATCCCTTCACTGGCTCCCAATCACCCAGCGAATTAAATTCAAAATACTAACCACAACATACAAAGCCATTCACAATTCTGCCCCGAGCTACATCACCAATCTTGTCTCCAAATATCACTCACACCGTCCTCTCCGCTCCTCCCAAGACCTCCTACTCTCAAGCTACCTCGTCTCCTCCTCCCATGCTCATCTCCGGGATTTCTCTAGAGCCTCTCCCATCCTATGGAACTCGCTGCCTCAACCTGTCCGGCTATCCCCTACTCTTGCTACTTTCATGCGATCCCTGAAAACTCATCTCTTCAGGGAAGCCTATCATGCCTCCAACTAATTTTTTACCACTTCCATCGGTTCATTCCCCACAGTTACAACCTTTTGTACCACCTGCCCCACCCTATTAGATTGTGAGCTCTTCTGAGCAGGGCCCTCTTAATCCTCTTGTATTTTATTGTATTATAACTGTATTGTCTCCCTTTTATATTGTAAAGCTCTATGTAAACAGTTGGAGCTATATATAACCTGTATTATAATAATAATAATATTTAAAGTACACTGTTGTGTGTGCTGGGTTGGGGGGGGGGGTTGCAGAGATGTGCAAGTGGTTAGATCATGTGGGGGATGCAAAGATGTGCAGGGTGCTGGTGGTTTACAAAGGCTTGCTGCGGTAGGGGGATTTAGTCCTACTTTAAATGTGGTGGCTGGTTGTTTTTTTTAGGCTTTTTTCCTTTAGTGTAACCTAGTGATTGTGCCAGTAATACACTTCCTGTCTTTAGGGTAACAACCCAAAAAGAGCAAGAGAGATACCTTTGGACAGCAGCATTTTCAAACTGGGGAGAGGGTAGTGTTAGGTGCACTAGACAGATTCAACTAATGAATTATGGCCTATGTTTAAAAGTAAAAAAAATCCCAATACCCAATTTTTTTTTTGTATAATGTGAAAGATGATGAAAAATCCCAATACCTATTTTTTTTTTTTGTATAATGTGAAAGATGGTTATGCCGAGTAAATAGATACCTAACATGTCACGCTTGAAAATTACGCATGCTCGTGGAATGGTGACAAACTACGGTACTTAAAAATCTCCAGAGGTAATGCCTTTACAGGTTACCTTTTTAGAGTTACAGAAGAGGTCTAGCACTAGAATTATTGCTGTCGCTTTAACGTTTGCGGCGATACCTCACATATTTCATGCGAATACTGTTTACATATTCGTGCGTGACTTATGCATGCGTTCCCTTCTGCACGCAAGCACTGAGGGATAGGGGCATTTACATTTTTTATTCTTATTTATTTTACTTTTTATTTTTACACTGTCCCTTTATTATTATTTTTTGATCACTTTTATTCCTATTGCAAGGAATGTAAACATCAAAAAGACCCCAGATCTCTTCTTTAGAGAGAAAAAAATAAATAAAAATGATTTACTTCCAGCCTGGATTCGGAAGTGACATTGTTCTGGTTCTCCAAGTCTTTAGAGTCGATCACAGAGTATCTACTCTTTGATGGCCTATAGAAGCAGCCGTCAGATCGTTTCTTGGGCGAATCGGTGGAAACGGTAGGCCTGAGAAACACTGGCGAGCGGCAGGAGGGGACAAGAGCGGTTTCATGAGAGAGCTGGCCGCTGTCTGCAAAAAACGATGCCGGGGTTATGGCTGATATCTTCAGGCATAATCCCGGTAAACCACTTGCAAAGTGCAACCTACATATATGTACTGCAGTCGGCAAGTAGCTAGTAAATTAAGTGGAATTTCTGACTGACAGTTATTGAGTGCTTTCTATTTGTTTACATGCATATTGTATATTTTAGTATGTGCAGCGTTGGTTTGCATACATATCTTTCTCTAGTTTATGTATTTGTCATGCTGAAGAAGTTCAAATTGATTTCTCATTAGCTCTGGTTAAAACCCATAACTCAAGCTTTCTTTTTTCCTACCTTCCCAAATTGATTATAATGAGCCTATAATTAAAAAGCAAGAAAACCATCCGTTTCCTCTTTGGTAAATGCTAAATGTCGGGTAGCTATTGGTCTACTAATTAGCAATGATCATTTTCTAATTCTACACGTATGCCCTATGCGTCACTTTTATTTGCTGCAACTTTGACAGTGTCTCTACTTGACATCATTTATCAGCATTTCTGTTTGCAAAGGGACCCCTCCCCCACCACAGAAATGTCAAGTTAATAGCATTGATCTTTTTAAGTAAATTGTCAAATTACAATTTGTTTTACAAGTTGCAACTACTTAGATTTTTTTTTTTTTGCTTGCCACATGCAAATGAAGATTTGTTCCAGTCTGGTTATTTGACACTAATTCATTATTTGTTTTAGTAATAAATGAATGCAGTTGCGATATATTTATTTCTACATAATACACAATTTATCTTATGCGTTATTTGGTCTATTAATATCTAGAAAGCAAGGCATCAAATTAAAAGCTTCTTTTATTCTATGTACTGTAAAATATAGTACACATTTACATATACACTACCAGTCAAAAGTTTTAGAACACCTCCATTTTGGCAGTTTTTATTCAACACAGTTTAACCCTTTCGCTGCCAGAGCCGTTTTTGTACACGTTTAACCACTTCAATACCAGGCACTTACAGCCTCTTCCTGCCCAAGCCAATTTTCAGCTTTCAGTGCTGTTGCACTTTGAATGACAATTGCGCGGTCATGCTACACTATACCCAAATTTTTTTTTTTATCATTTTGTTCCCACAAATAGAGCTTTCTTTTGGTGGTATTTGATCACTGCTGGTTTTTTTTTTTTTTGTGCATTAAAAAAAAAAAAAAAACTAAAATGAAAATAAAAAAAGTTTTCTTTGTTATAAAATTTTGTAAATAAGTACATTTTCTCCTTCACTGACGGGCACAGATAGGCAGCACTGATGGACACTGATAGATGGCACTGATAGGTGGCACTGGTATGCAGCAGTGATGGGGGGCACTGATAGGCGGCACTGAAAGGCTGCACTGATGGGTACTTATGGATGGCGTGGTTGGGCACGGATGGGCACTGATAGATGGGCACTGATGGGTGGCACTGATGGACACTGATAGATAGCCATGATGGGCATCACTTATAGGGAGACATCTAGCAGGCATTGGTAATGGGCACTGACTGGCACTATTTGTGGGCACTGGCATATTTTGGGCACTGACTGTCATCCCTGGTGGCCATGGGTGGCATACCTGGTCATCCATCTGTTGTGTGGCATCCCTGGTGGTCCAGTGTGGGCATCCGCGGGGGGGCTGCGCTGATAATCCATCAACGCAGACCCCCCTGTCAGGATAGCTGCCGATCGGCTCTCCTCTACTCGCGGAGTGAGGAAAAGCCAATACACAGTTTTTCCTGTTTGCACTGTGAACAGCCATGATTGGACGTGATTTTGGTTCTCTTGTGGCTTTGAGTCTGCCAAACCTACTCCTGTCAAGAGTTTCCCCCAGTTTCCAAGTGACTTTTGAAGGTGTAGGAAACTGTACTCACTGATAGCTTGGCTTTCTTTACAATTTCTCTAAAGGAAAGACCTACACTTTTATGGCAGGAATATACGATAAGAATATCGGCCAAAAATTTCAGTTCTGTGAACGATCGGCCGATTTTCTACTCGTTGATGCCCAACAAGTAATACCCGATATCGATATTGTAAACGAAAAAGTCAGATTGAAAAAATGAAAAAATTGTGTCATATCATTTGACAAGGAACGATATTCTATTTGTTGGTGTGACGGTCATCAGTAAAAAATCTCTCGAACATTAGCACGTATGAGCGGAAATAGTCGACGACCCGGAAGCAGTGTTCAAGAACGATGTTTCATAAACATGAATGAAATAACTGTATCTTGCTTTCGAATATGTGGACCAACCACAGATAATAGTTGTTGGAAACAGGCATCAGACATCCTCAGGTAGTCTTTGTAGTCATCTGGATTGTTCTCTTCCAACTCTCGGATTAGTTGCATATGTGAACATTGATCCCTGTTTCGCAGCCACTGTTTGGTCCACATTCTTTGCTTTCTAGTTTTTTGACCTCTGGGCCTCATCCATATTGAATCTAAACCATACGTTCATGAACACACACACTCCGAACATACACTATGAACGCACGTAGATGCTTCCAATACAAAATCCGTGGATATTTCGGTTCCGATGCCGGTCACTTGCGTAGGAACGTTCGTGCTGGGTCACACGCACTCTACATCACTAACACTTGTGCATGAGACTTCAACACTACGTATTAAATTGATTGCTCTTTTAAAGATCTTTTTGGGTGGGTTAATGTTGGCAACGATTTCGACCAACGAACGCTGTTTTGTTGGTCGGATGTTGAGCGATCAGCCGACAATTTTCGAACCGTGTATTCCGGCTTTAAGGCTCGGTTCACACTGCTGTGACCCCAAGGTCGTGCGACTTCCGGTGCAACTTTGCATTGCGATTTGCTTGTAACTTGCTGCAACTTCAATGTGACTTTCATAGATCATAACAATACGGAGTGTGACACACATTTGTTTGAACATACAAAACCCTCTGAAGTTGCACCAAAGTTGCAAATATAAGACACAGAAACAACTTCCTTGCAACCTTTGCGATTTTAACATTGCAGCCTATGGCACTCATGTTGCAAGGAAGATGCAGAAAAGAAAAGTAGTGCAGGAACTATTTATTTATTTTTGTTGCTATTTGAGTCACAGCCATTAAGACGACATACATTGAAATGTATGTGTTTTGACTTGTCATATGACTTTCTGTGTTGCAAGTCGCATGAGAAGGCGCAGTGGTGTGAACCAGTGCTTCAGACTCCTTTCACACTGAGGAGTTTTTCAAACACTTTTGCATTAAAAAAGGCACCTGAAAAGCTCACGAAAACTGCTTCCCATTAACCACATGCCGACCGGGCCATAGCCGAAAGCTGGCTACAGCGCGGTCGGCTTACTCTGGGTGGGTGTCTGTGGGACGTCCTCACAGAATCGTGCTCCTGTGTGCCCTCTGGGGCACGCACCCGGGAACATCCGTGACCACCGGTTCCGGGGAACCTGGCACATCACGGATCACGGTAAACGGCCGCTGATAGTGGCCGTTTACCACGTGATCGCTCCGTCAAATGATGGAGCATCACTTGTAAAAAACCACGTCATGTCATGACGCCGGTTCCTTCCTCCCCTCTCTGTACAGTGTGAGAGGAGAGAGGGGGAAAGATCGTTTGCAGTGCTGTGGGTACTACAGATCCAGCCCACAGCGCTGCTCAGTGCCCATATTCTGCCATACTCAGCCATACTATGCAATACTCTGCCAAACTGTAGTCTTGTTGTATTGTTCTTTATAGGCAGCGGAGGTTTTTTCTGGCACATTTGTAGATCCTGCAATTCAATTTTGGGGTTCTTGGAGCATCTGTCAACTCTTGGGAAAAAATGGAGTATGGCTGGAAATCCTCAATATGTAAGGTACCTCATCCCAATTTTTGTTAAGAATTTTAGATGGGGATAGAGAGAGGGGATTATAGCGGTGCCAAAATCCTTTTGTAAGGATTACATTATTTTGGCACTGCTATAATCCCCTCTCTCTATCCCCACCTAAAATTCTAGTCAACTCTTGGGCTGTCCAACCACACTGCTCAGCAACCACAGGACCGATTGAAACAGGACCAAGTGATGCATGCACCTGTTCCCCTGAAGGATTCAACAGCATTTCATTTTTTTATGGCAATTCTTCTTCTTTAAATCCCTTGCCATAATCAAAGGTATTCACAAATTATTTTCTAAGGGCCTTCGATAGGTCATTTGATCTGGTCAAGCTCAGACCCTAGATATCTGTTTTAAAGCTGCAAGTGAAGGGTCTGGAGGAGGACTAAATGAGAGCTGGAGTCAGTCTTGTCATTTTTTTAGCGGTTGCTATGACCTGCCGATCAGTAAGTTTCCCTGCCTGCAACACAAATATTGTATAAACATTAAAGACTGTACTTCCATGAATATTATTGATTGTTTCATGCCATAGGATGTCCATGAACATTAAAAGATCATTTTGTTGATCGTTCCCAGGTTGGTAGGAACAGCTGTGCAGATTATTCTTAAATCTGCATGTTTTAAGAACTCTTTCCACTGGCTTAGTAACTGAAATGTAACTTGTGCACACCAGATGTCCCATGTAAACAGAGTCTGGCAATTACAGTACAGAATTTCTGTGCATTTAGAAAGTAGACAGGTGGAATGTCATTGAGAAAACTCTTGATAATGTGTGTTGGTGTTTCTAACATTATCTCTTACAGTGAATGCAAATTTTTGAGTTGTAACTAGTCACATATGCTCATTTTTTGAATGACGCACATCTAAAGAGAGTAACACATCAAACAGAGGTCCCATTTTACTATTTGGTAGGGTGGATTGGTCAGATGCAGGAGAGAACCATGTACATTGGGTTCTTCTTCCCCACTCTATCAATATCACAAATAAAAGAAAGTTTGCCTAGAGTTAAAGTGTCATTAAACACTCATCAATAAAAACTATCAATAAATACTGCAGTACATGATGTTCACTCGGTCGCTATAAAATTTGTTTTCTGTATTATGCAAAACCCCCCCCCCCCAAAAAAACAGTTTGATCCTGCTGTTTTCTATCTCCCCCTTCTATCCATGACCCACTGCAGTTGGGGTTTTTGCAGAGCAATGTTGGCAGCTAGTTCACATGCTCAGTTTTCAGTGAGTTTCTATGCTAAGTATTTCCCTCCCTATCACATCTGAGCTGCCCATGTGACTATAGAGTTACACATGTGGGTATATATACAGTGATAAAAGACAGCCCACTCCCTCCCTCCTCCTCCATGTCCACTAACCAGCTAAACACAATGGGGGTGGGATATTACATGTTGATTGATGGAAGCTTCATCTCCCTGTTACACTATGTTATTGCTAAAAAAAATAAAAATATAATTTGAAATATATATTTGTATGACAATTTAAACAGTTTATTGATATAAATTATTTATTTTTACTCTGTATTGCAAGGGCTTTTTTTTTTAACATGTGACCAGCAGTAGAGAACTGGAAGCTCCTCTTGCTTATGTTTCCCTGCAGACAGGCTGGGAAAGAGTTGGGTCACGTGACAGCTGTATATCGATTAGAAAAAAGTTACTTAGATATGTTTTTATTTTTTTTTACCAAAATAATGACAGTACCATTATCCACATACGGAAATAAAAGGGACAATGTAATTTAAACAGTATGTGTTTAGTATCACATTCAATTTCTAACTTTGGATTCACCCCCCCCCAGAGGTCCCCCGTTTTTTTTATTGCTTTTTTCAAATGTCGTTAGGCCACTTGGGTGACTTTCCGGTGTGCTTTGTCCTGGGGGTGTACCCCGCCGATGTAAAGATCAGCAATGGCTTGTTAACGTCAGTGACAGCTCTGCATCAGCATTCTATGAATGAAGGTCGCCATGGTGAGATCCCTTTAGGAAACAGGACCACAACACATGATGCATTCTTAGTACGTCCTCAGTCTTCTAAGAACTGTTTAATTAAGCTGGGCTCCCAGAAAACTAAGGTTGTCTTGTGATGATAACAAAACAGCTACTGTATTTCAGTGTGCGCTGCTTTTTATTTTACACTACCTGGGAGCTCATTTTAGTTAAAATGCATCTGTGATTAAAATGTAAAATCATATATTTATATCCACATTGCATTTTTTAATTTCAAGCCTACTCCTATTAATCTGAAAAATCTTGTTAACTTACTTTATGAAGCGCCCCACACATTTACTTCCTTGAATTCTGTGACACGTATTCACTATGCCATGTGGGTAGGCACTGCTGTGTCACACATTACACAGAGACTGCCTTCTGAACTACAGAGGTGCTCAGAGGAAGCTTTTCAGGAGCTGGAGTCAGTACAGGAAAGTGTAACATGAGGGTAAAGATAGGGGAAGGGTAAAATGGCTCTGCCAAAACTGTAAATAAAAATATGTTGTGTATGTAGTGTTTTACATCATGACATCCTCTTCGTGTTCAGTGAAAGTGATGATCCTTATACACTAATAAACATCATAAGTGCAAATCAAACCATATTGATAAAAGATGTGAAAAAACATAAAAATAAATAATATATAGCTATATATAGATATATATCTATATCTATATATCTATATATAGAGATATTTATATATATATAATATGTGTGTGTGTAAAATTCAAAAAATGCTAAAAGTCCAAAAAAAAGGTAGTTATCACAATTCATCAATTGGAATGGATTTCTATAAATCTCAAAAAACACAGTCCAGCAAAGTAAATTAAATCTGTATTCTTAAAGTTGGGATTTCCAAAGTGACTTGTGCGTAAATCTGATGCAATTTCCAGTGTAAAAACGACGATTTACTCTGAAGCGCTTCAGATGACGAAACGCGTAGGACGGAGCTTGGTACGCAATCATGTCACTTCCGTTTTTTATTAGTTATAATTGCTTTGATTATATAAACTCATAACTTTTTACGGACTTGCGCTATGGGTGATAATCCTTTCCAAATGTGAACCTACCACACGACTGGGATTATCGGAAGAGGACTCAACACTGGCACTGAGATCAAAGACAACTCTGCTTGAAAGCGCATTACCCCTGCAGGGGTACATCTTTTTGGTAAGAATGGAACAAGGAGGGGAGCACCAGTTACACTGGAAATTGCATCAGATTTATGTACAAGTCACTTTGGAAATCCCAACTTCAAGAATACAGATTTAATTTACTTTGCTGGACTGTGTTTTTTGAGATTTATAGAAATCTATTACAATTGATGAATTGTGATAACTAATTTTTTTTGGACTTTTAGCATTTTTTTGTATTTTACACATATACAGTGTATACATTTTATAATTTATTTTTGTATTTTTTCACATCTTTTATCAATATGGTTTGATTTGCACATATGATGTTTATTAGTGTACATGGATCATCCCTTTCACTGAACACACAGAGGATATCATGATGTAAAACACTACATACACATATATATATTTTTTTCCACAGTTTTGGCAGCTCCCCCTATCTTTACCTATATAATAACTCCACCTAGTGAAGTTTTTGGGAATACTTGCCATAACGCGGGATTTACTATTTATAATGAGGATAACATTAGCCAGTAGTCAGAATGGATAGAGATCAATTAGTGAACATTAAAGCGATATTAAACCCAAAAACAAAAATATAATATATTGCAGCAATCATTAGATGTGATGGCTGCATTAGTTTTCTTTTTTGCACTTTTTTCCTAGTGATTAGCCAGTAATACACTTCCTGTATTAGACTGCCCCTACTCTGGATGAGGGAGCACAGGGGCACCCATAGACAGCAGCATTGTCAGTCCGGGGGGGAGGGGGGTGTTAGATGAACTAGCAGATTTAAATGCACTAACAAATTGAAACCAGTTAAAGCAAATTGTTCTTCCTCTTGGGATACAGGTTTTGCATAAATAAAAGCTGAATGTAAGCTCCCCTGCTAGTGTTAAATAGTTTGTCTCATCTAAGTAACTGATACATTCTTCAGGAGAGCTTGTTCTTTTTAAAAACAACAGACTTACTGGCTGTATCAACAGATGAAAATATAAGAATGAAATCCTAAAAAAGAAAAGCAATTGCAGTCTTCATATCTTAGAATTGGTAAACTGCAATATAATGTTTGCTTTTGGGTTTAATATCACTTTTTTTTAATCACATAATTTTTATTACATTTTTTTTTCCACTGTATAACACATCACACCTTATAGTGTTTACATCAATAATTAATATCACTTCAATTGCATTGCTCAGCTGTCTGGTGAATGTGCTAACAATTTAAAGCAGAATTCCAGCTAATTAGGCAGTGTCAGCAATATTTTTTTTCTTCTTCCTTTTGGGATAAAAGTTATACATAAATTAATAAAAGGTGGCCATTGTGAGAACTCTAATCAGTGGTAAATGGTTTGTCTCAACCCTTTACCTGTTACATTTGCTATTCAGCTTGGTCTGGTAAAGGAAGTTGAAAAACAACAGACTTACTGGCCAGATCACCACACCAGGTTATAAACTATGGAGCAGGGGGTACTCAAAAAAAACAAAGACTGCTGTGGTAATGCTAGTTACATTCTGTATTATACTTTGTTTTTGACCAAGGAAAGCACATAGAATTCAAAGGGTGTGACAGTTATGCTACCAGTGATTTCAGAAGTTGGGAGCATCAGCTCAGGATGTGACTTGTCACGTTGGCAGCATTTTGTACTTTGTAATTTACCAAAACTGTCAAAAAATATAATTTGGTATGGCAGCCTGTGGAGGCATTTTTATACTATTAGTATACAGAACTCCCTCAGCAATGTCCCTTTTTAGCTTGTTTGACTGACTTACTGTTTCTCTCAGACATCTAAGATATAAGTAAAAGTGTAGGTATCCTTTGAAGTATAAGTTTAATTTTTGGTGAGATACTCTCTAAGGGTTTATTGCTTTTAAAGGGGTGCAGGCCCTGCCACTTTCCTCAGAACACTGGGAGTGCACCAAGTGGTTATAATGAACCAGACCCTCCCATTTAAGAATCATTCTCCACTACATAGTGGAACAAAAAGCTTTTTTTCTACAGAAAAGGGTAGGACTCAATGTTTGTTAATATCCTTGCAATGTACATACCTCTCCCAGGGTTATGGGGTTTTTTTTTTCAACAAAAGTAGAGCTACGATTTAAAGTATCATTTTACTCTGAATAAAGTGTTTAAATGTATCTCAATAACAGAACTACAGATTTTTTTCCTTCCGTTCTCATATATATAGATATATATCTATATATAGATATAAATCTATATATATCTATATATATAGATATATATAGATATATATCTATATATATATAGATATAGATATATATCTATATATATATTGCTAAAAAAATGTAAGGAACACTTTTTAATCAGAGTATAGCGTCAAGTCAATTAAACTCCTGGGATTTTGATCTGGTCAGTTCAGTAGCAGAGGGGATTGTTAATCAGTTTCAGCTGCTTTGGTGTTAATGAAATTAACAACAGGTGCACTAGATGGCCAACAATGAGACAACCTGCAAAACGGGAATGTTTTTACAGGTGGAGACCACTGACATTTTTTCCCTACTCATCTTTCCTGACTGTTTTGCATTTGGCTAGGGTCAGTTTCACTACTGGTAGCATGAGGCGATACCTGGACCCTATAAAGGTTACACAGGCAGTCCAACTCCTCCAGGATGGCCAATCAATACGTGCCATTGCCAGAAGGTTTGCTACGCCTCTCAGCACAGTCTCAAGAGCATGGAGGAGATTCCAGAAGACAGGCAGTTACTCTAGGAGAGTTGGACAGGGCCCTAGAATCTCCTTAACCCATCAGCAGGACCAGTATCTGCTCCTTTGTGCAAGGAGGAACAGGATGAGCACTGCTAAAATGACCCTCCAGCAGGCCACTGGTGTGAATGTCTCTGACCAAACATTCAAAAACAGACTTCATGATAGTGGCCTGAGGGCCCAAACGTCCTCTAGTGGGCCCTGTGCTCACTCCCTGGCACCGTGGAGCTTGATGGGCATTTGCCATTGAACACCAAAATTGGCAGGTCCACCACTGGCGCCCTGTGCTTTTCACAGATGACAGCAGGTTCACCCTGAGCACATGTGACAGACGTGAAAGGGTCTGGAGAAGCCGTAGAGAACAATATGCTGCCTGTAACATCGTTCAGCATGACCGGTTTGGTGGTGTTCTGGGGAGACATCCATGGAGGGACGCTCAGACCTCTACAGGCTAGACAATGGTACCCTGACTGCCATTAGGTATCGGGATGAAATCCTTGGACCCATTGTCAGACCCTACGCTGGTGCAGTGGGTCCTGGGTTCCTCCTGGTGCGCGACAATGCCTGGCCTCATGTGGCGAGAATCAGTTCCTGGAGGATGAAGGAATTGATACCATTGTATGGCCCCCATGCTCGCCTGACCTAAATCCAATAGAACACCTCTGGGACATTATGTTTCGGTCCATCCAATGCTGCCAGGTTTCACCTCAGTCTGTTTAGGAGCTCAGTGATGCCCTGGTCCAGATCTGGAAGGAAATACCCCAGGACACCATTCGTCGTCTTGTTAGGAGCATGCCCCGATGTTGTCAGGCATGCATACAAGCACATGGGGGCCATGCAAACTACAGAGTACTGTTTTGAGTTGCTGCAATCAAATTTCAGCAAAATGGACTAGCCTGCTGCTTCATTTTTTCACTTTGTTTTTCAGGGGGTCTTTGAATTCAGCCCCCTGTAGGTTGATCATTTTCATTTCCATCAAACAATGTGGCATTCTTCCGTTCCTAACACATTATCCAGTTCATATCAGTATAGATATCCAGCATACTTTTCCTTATTAAGATCTGATATGTTTTCAAAGTGTTTCTTTAATTTTTTGAGCAGTGTATATAATGTCCCATGAACACAATAGGATTTGAACAATGCTTTGTGCATTGCTGAAATGTTTACATATTCAACTGCATCAAATCTTGTTAGCTGTGTTCTAATACAGGACGGCCTGTTGAAATTCAATGTCTAGTTGTACAGGATTTTTATCAGAAACTCAAAACCTTTATTAAATTAACCCATGGATTTAAAAAAGTAGCTTAGACTCCTGTGAGCTGGCAAAGTCCATTCTCTGTATCTGCTGCAACAATTCTCTAGGGATTGTAGGAAATAGCATTTAAAAATTGATGTCTGACCGGTGGATATTTACAGGCACAGAGTTTAGAGGAAAATTCTGGCTTAATTTAAGACATATGGAACTCCAGTGATATGATAAACAGCCATTAGTACGGTGAAAATGATAGGCTGAACAACAGTGCCTTTTAAAACTCACAGATATAACGGTCTCTGGGTGATTCTGCTGAAATCTGAATGTGCTGGCAATTTTCTTTAGCCCTTCACTAATCACTAAAGGGCCATTTTAAAATGCTGCCGTCCGCAGAACACTGCAGTAAATGTATGCTGTGCCCAATAGTATGTTTATTTTGGTAAATGAAGTGCATGTTGTGGAGCCTACAAGGTCCTGCAGAGTGTTCTTTGTATAATGAGTGTTCCATGATATGTGGGGGAACCTAGCCACATGATCTGTCTAAGTCATGTGATGTATTTCCTTCTCCTCCTAGCTGTTTTTTTCTCCAATAATTTAAATTAATGGGTAATTGCTTGATTCAGAGTCATGAATCAAGTGAAGCTGTGCTTTATAAATATGCGAGAGCAGGGGTTTCCAAACTTTTTACTTCAAGGGCCACATTATATGTTTTACACAAATTTCACAGGCCGAAAAAAAAACTCAGTTATTTATAAATGAATCTGCAGGAGGAGAATAAAATAGAATTTGACAGGCTGCCGGCAGTAGAGCTGGATGGTGCACCTGTATTCTTCGCCCGCACCTAAATGCCGTATCCCTATGCATGGGGGCTTAACTGCTACTGTGCACAGGGCCTTACATGTGGATTTTTTTAGTACTCAGATTTAGTCGCAAGACGTTTAACCGTGTGTTGTAATTTAGACAGAGAAACTGCATTTGAAGCCATTGCATCTTCCACTTCAGAAATGCGGGTGTCAGCCTTGGAGAACCAGCCTAGTATCTTATCCAGGCCATTCCTGATGAGACTGCACTCTGAAGCTTAATGGTAGATTTTTATCATCAGCTTTGCACTGTTTGATGGCTTCTTGGTGAATATCTCCAGTTCTGGCTCTGTCCCCTGATCCTGTGTACATTTGAGATCTGTGGGAGAGCCTGGCTCCATGTCTGTAGAGGCCTACGTCTCATGCTTTGGCAGCAAAGTGGTCTGTATAGTCCTCAACAGGTGCAGGAAAGATTTCCATCTGGCTAATACAGCACACATGACCCATCCCCTTGGCTGCCTTGGGAGTTTGGGAGTCTTCTCCATTGATTTGCCACGTCAGGGAGACATTGGGGTTGATATACTAAAACTGAAGAGTTCAAAATCTGGTGCAGCTCTGGATAGAAACCAATCAGCTTCCAGTTTTTTTTTTTTTTTTGTCAAAGCTTAACTGAACAAACTGAAGTTATAAGCTGATTGGTTACCATGCACAGCTGCACCAGATTTTGCACCCTCCAGCTTTAGTAAATCAACCCCACTGTGTTGCGGTGTTGTCTTTTCCTCTTGTATATTGAAAGACAAGAACAAGCTCATAGGGGTTGGATATATAGATGAACAGGTTGGTTAACTGGACTTCCTCACAAACATCTCTGCTTCAGTTCACATTTCAGCCATGCCACTGATAAACACATTTGTATAGGTTTCCTAGGCCATGTTTTAATGATGATGATTCATATAGAGGGTTTTTTCCTAAGGCCCCTTTCACAAAAGTGATCTGATCAGATCCAGCTGTCCGTTTTTCAGCCAGGCCTGATCGGACCTCTATGGAGTGCTGAATGAATCTGTGGTCCGATCTGATCCGACAAGAATAAAACGGAAGGGGATCTGGCTGGACCAGAGGGCAGCCTGGTGTAAACGGACAGCCAGTCCGTTGACATCCAGCTACCCATAGAGCAGAGCGGGCTGTGTTCTCTCTGCAGAAGTGGAGCGGGCACGGACCTGTCATCTGCCCACTCCGCTCAATTCAACAGGGAGTCAGCGGGAAAATCCTCAGCTGAGAAAAACAGATCTGGCCCATGTGAAAGGGGCTTTAGTCAGTTGGAATATAAGAGCAACCTGAAGCAGCTTGTTACAGCTTAGGAGGTCAGATGCTAGTTAGAATGAGGTCAACTGCACCTGTGAAGGAACCCAGATGGGGCTCACATTCAAGTGAATTTGACCATCTATACAAACACATATCGATTTACACTGAAAAAGAACATAGAGATCTTCTGTAATTTTTTTTCATCTCACTTAATGCCACATTTTCTTGTCTGTGGGGTCAAAGGCTTTCATTCTTTTTCTATGAAGAAAAAGGAACAATCACTAAATAAGCTCATGCCCTTTTCCAGTGTATATGAAAATCTCTGTTTGTTTCTTGAGCAATTTTTGCAAAAGTTTTTTTGATCAGTAACTACCACACAGCTCAAAAACCGCACGTGATTCTCATATTAGCCACAACACTTACAAATATTGGGCTGCATATAGCCACCTGCTGAATTCATTCATGAAGGATTGCTATATTATGTCCCCAGACCAAATAAGTCTTTTGAGTTTTCTATTAATCAAATCATAGGTTGTAGCAGTATTTAACAATAATTAGTAATATTTAGAAAACTCTAGCTGTGTTAATTACATGGTATTCTGAGTCAGCAAAGACTGTGATACTTTACAAAACCAGCTGGTAATGTAATTTATCAGGAAATGATTACCCTCTTGGCACGTGGTAGTCATGTCCAGTGGCATGCAAGTGTTGAGAAGATATCTCTTATTGGATAAGGAAAACATTACATGAAACATTATCTGGCTTATGCTCAATATGTGTAAATATGATTTTAGAACAAAGACACAGAATTCTATCAACAGCCCATATCCATCTGGTCTCTCAGTGGAACAGACTGTCCCTATCTACAATCAATGTGAACAACAGAGTAAACTTTGTTAGTATTGATGAGAGTTTGAATACTTTTCTGCAGGTTACCTTTCTCTACTTCAAGAAGTAGCAGTTTCCTCTTGCTTTCTTTAAGGCATAATTTGTTTTTAATAGAATAAAAAAGAGGTTATACTTACCTGCTTTATGCAGTGATATTGCACAGAGCAGTCCCTTATCTCCTCTTCTGGATTCCCCTTCCAGTGCTGTCTGCTCCTTCTTTTCGTGTGGGTGCCCCCTCAGCAAGCCGTATGGTGGGGGGCACCTGTGTGGGCATGCTCCCAAACGGGCTGTGTGCGTACATAGACACACACAGCACAGCTTGGCCGTACACCCACTCCCTCCTCATAAGATTTCACTGACAGCAGCAGGAGCCTATACCCCCCCTGCTGTCTCCTGTAAGATGAGCAAGAGGGGAGAGTGGCCCTGCAGATCCTAAAGAGGACTCCCAAGTGTTTAGGGATTGGGAAGGCAATTAAGTGGGGAGTTTTTTTTTATTTTAATGCATAGAATGCATTAAAGTAAAAAATCACCATAATGGTACAAAAAAAAAATCCCTATTTTAATTTTAATTGACAGGCAAAACAGGTGGGAAGATGCTTTTCAATGCTGCCTCTGCAAATATAGCCAGCACTCAGACATTAATCCGTCTGATCTTTTTGTTACAAACACACCTGTTTGGGATCCTTCCCCATTTATTAGCATGCAGCAACAGCCCTGAGGAAGGGGGAGTCTTGGTCCCCCCCCCCCCCCCCCGAAACACGTTGGCTTGATTACTTGTTGGTACTCTCAATAAATGCTTACAAATTCACTTGCATTAATTGCAACTTGCATTGATTGGATACCGGGCGCTCTTTTCTACCTACCATTCCAAGTTTACAGCTTAAGGCCGTATCCAGAGGCAGCAGCCCAGGGACACAGAGCCACAGTATTTACTGAATGGGTTATATAGGCACCACTAGGTGATGGACACTGGCACACCCTAGACAGGAAGTTTAGCTCCTATATAACCCCTCCCCTTACTGGGAGTACCTCAGTTTTTTCGCCAGTGTCTTAGGCTAAATTTAACGGTTTATCTATTGAAACCCAAATTCTGAAGAATTGCGGGCTTTCAGGCTCAGTAATTTCTACCTTGATTAATGCAAGGAAGCCAGCTTCCAGAGTCATTTATTATGGAGTCTGGACAGCATATGTTTCCTGGTGTGAATCCAGGAGTTGGCATCCCAGAAAGTATGTCATAGGTAGAATCCTCGTTTTTCTGCAAATGGGGTTAGAGATGAAGCTGGCCTTGTACTATTAAGGGCCAGGTCTCAGCCTTATTGGTATCGTTTCAATGTCCGCTTGCTTCGCATTCTTTGGTCCGAAGCTTTATACAGGGGGTAACGCGGCTTAATCGACCGGTTAGAGCTCCCCTGAACCCTTGGGACTTGAATTTAGTTTTGTCGGCATTACAGAAATAGCCTTTTGAGCTGATACAACATATTCCCTTGGTCCTTTTGACAAGGAAGCTAATTTTTCTGGTAGCCATTTCTTCTGCAAGAAGGGTATCAGAATTGGCGGCTCTTTCTTGTAAAGAACCATATTTAATTATTCATAAGGATAGAGTAGTATTGCGTCCTCATCCTAGCTTTCTACCGAAGGTGGTTTCAGGTTTTCATCTAAACCAGGGTATTGTTATGCCTTCATTTTTTCCAGAACCCTGTTATACATAAGAAAAGTCATTACATTCTCTGGATGTAGTGAGAGCGGTCAAAACCTATTTGGAGGCGACTGCTCAGATTCGGAAAACGGATGTTTTGTTTGTGTTGCCTGAAGGTCCTAAAAAAGGACAGGCAGCGGCGAAATCTACTATTGCTAAGTGGATTCGGCAGGTAATTACTCAAGCTTATGGTTTGAAGAGGAAAGTTCCACCTTTTCAAATCAAAGCGCACTCCACCAGGGCTGTTAGTGCTTCATGGGCAGTGCATCACTAGGCCTCCATGGCTCAAATTTGCAAGGCTGCAACTTAGTCTAAAGTCCATACATTCACCAAATTCCATCAGGTGGATGTGAGAAGGCATGAGGATATCGCCTTCGTGTGCAGTATGCTGCAGACAGCAATATAAGGTCCTCAGGTCTGATTGCACCCTACTTTTGTTTGTGTCTCTCTCCCCTCAGATAGCATTGCTCTGGGACATCCCATTCAGTAAATACTGTGGCTCTCTGTCCCGTGATGTACGAAAAAGAAAATAGGATTTTTATAACGGCTGACCTGTAAAATCCTTTTCTTGGAGTACATCACGAGACACAGAGGTCCCTCCCCTCTTCTAATACACGTGTATTGCTTTGCTACAAACCTGAGGTACTCCCAGTAAGGGGAGGGGTTATATAGGGAGCTAAACTTCCTGTCTAGGGTGTGCCAGTGTCCATCACCTAGTGGTGTCTATAATAACCCATTCAGTAAATACTGTGGCTCTGTGTCCCGTGATGTACTCCAAGAAAAGGATTTTACAGGTAAGCTGTTATAAAAATCCTATTTTTAAGTTGGGCAGAAATAATTGAAAGGGAATTGTTCTTACCCGCTCACGTCATCACCCACCCATGACCAGTTACTGACAGAGACAGTTCGGTGCGGTCCCCAACCCATAAAATCTAGGTTTTATACTTGCAATGCAGATTGGAGCGCAATTATTGAGGCTTTCAGAAAAATGTTTCCTGTGTGTGTATATGTATTTATATATACTGTATATGTAGCACCCTCCTAGTTAGGCTACCTAGGTAAATTTAGTTTTTGGCTCTTGCTGTAGCCAGGTGAGCAGTGATTGCTTTTTCTGGTCTGCACAGGCCTGGAGTTGGATTGCTTCCATTTGCCTCTTGAAGAAGTTTCTGGAGTTTACATAGGGAGAATTTAAATGACCAGCCTGAATATTGAGCAGGTCGCAGCCATCCCTGGAGAGGTGTTCCCAGTTGGTGGCTGGTTAAGCTGTTAAATAGTTTGGAGCCCTCTGGAGATTATCTTTTCTTCCTCCTTAGGGGATGTATTAGTGAGCTGAAAGAAAGATGGGGCCACTTGCCCCTGGGACTGAATACTGAGCTGCTTACAAGAGGCTACACCTATGAACTGATCCTGTTCCAGCCCTCCTATATGTATGTAAGCAATGTGCAGGGACCGCCCTGTCAGATCTCTGCTCTCCCCTATGGGGGGGAGATCGGATGAACACGGACCGTCTGTCCATGTTCATCCGATCCGCTCTGCAGACGGATAGAAAAATAGGATTTTCCTCCGTCTGCAGAATCGGACGATAGCGGGGACGGATGATATTGGGTGTCAGCGGATGTTTATCCGCTGACACCCGCTATCCCATAGGGATGCATGTATGTCCGTATTTCATCCGAAAACGGATGGATGAAATACGAACATACGGTCCGCACGTGTGAAAGGGGCCTTAGAGTATCCCAAACCACCCCAAAACTGAAATATCAGTTTGAGTGGTCTTATAAAATAGAACAGATTCCAGTGCCAGGCCCAAAATGTATTATCTTTGTTAAGGACATAGCTGTATTTGTCACTACTTTAAAATAACTGCACTGAAAAGAGTTTAAGCCCAACACTACCTTCTATGTGCCTCTCCCACCCTTATCTTCCCCCCCTCCCTTTAAATCCCATTTTATATACCTTATAGTGTATGTAAATACAAATCAAAAATATACTAAAACAAATATATTTTGCGCCCTTACCCTTAGATTTTTGCCCCATTTTCAACTATATAACAAAATATTGCAAATACCTTTTTTTTTAATGGGTTTTATATGCTGTAAAATAACTACTCAGTCCCACTTTTTTCTCCTGTAGTTTGGAGGGCTAGAGATGGAGACCATGAAAGACACTCAATAGTTCAGCTGCCTATATGTGTGTATATGGTAGTCTCCACTTGGGAACTGCTGTCAATCATGGTGGTGAGGGCTGGTGAGGCCTGTATTGACACAGGCTTACTAGAGAACTTGCGCGTTTCCACGCTTTTGCATGGTATCTTTATGTTCTCTTTGTAAATGGAACTGTTGTTTCTGGCGCTTGATTACCAAGTAGATGTTTAGAGCTTATTGCATTATTCCTTTACTTAAAGAGAAAATACAGTTTATTACTTTTTTGGTGAAGTGCATCTCTCGATGCATGCTGGCAGCCATTAATGTTCTGATTTGTTGTTTTTGTCTAGCTGCTCCACTAAAGCTAGTGAGAAAACAGTAACATGGGGCACAAAGAAAGTAACGGAAATATCTGAATATTGTTTAGACTACGAATTTACTGCATTTTGTGTATATTAAAGCCTAACTAAAGACAGTTTCTCTTTTTTTTCTGTTCGTTTTGGATAAAGGGGGAAGAGGTAAAATTTCAGTTAAAGTTTTTGTAACCCTAAAAAAAGTTCCTGTTTTTAAAGCAGGGGCACTTCAGATTTTAGGAGGGCCGGACTTTGGGCAGTGGAAGCAGAATTTTTCAAGTATCGGTGGGAATAAACATTGCCACATTTGGTACTAGGGGAAGGAATAGTGCCTCATCATTGGTGTCATAGGGAGCAATAGTGCCCCATTATTGGTGTCGGTGGAAAAAATGGTGCCCCATTATTGGTGTCAGATAGCAGAATAGTGTGTCGTATCAGTGAGAGGAATGCCCCAAGGGCCGGATAAAGGCAAAGAAAGGGCAGCATCTGGCTCCCGGGTCGCAGTTTGGAGACAACTGCTTTAGAGGCATGGTAAATAGCACCGTACTTTTGCAGTGTCATTTGTCCCAGTACGTGTTCTAAAATACCTTGTTTATCCTACCTGTTCCTGTGTTCCCCCATGTGTACCAACCACACTAATCATGGCTGCTGATCCATGATAGCGTGGTCAGTTTACGTCCCTCCATCATCCTACTGTGTGTTTAGAGTCTCTGCATCTCCCATTCTCCCCCTCCCTCCCTGTCATTTTCATAGTCAGTGTTGTGAGCCGATCTCCTCTCCTCCCCTCCTCTCCCCTCCTGCCTCTATTCCCCTGTAGCTGTAAAGTAATATATATAAATTACTTGTATCCCCCTCTGTTTTAGGAAGGTATAAAGTACAGTGTGGCATTTTTTTAAAATGATAATGCTAAATACCTTCTTGCACAGCACCGCTGTGCAGTCACGTATTCTCTCTCTGCTAGCTTGCATGTGTCAGAGGGGAATCTCTGCCCCTTCCACTGTAGTCCCTTAGATCGGGAGGAAGAGCAGAGGGAGAACACATGACAGCACAGCGGTGCTGAAGGTATTTAGCATTATAATTTTAAAAATAACTGACGCACTACTTTATGTCTCACGAAAACGGGTGATACAAGCAATTTGTGAATATGACTTTACAGCCACTTTAAGGCTCTATTTCTGTCTCACATTGGAAGATGTTTCCATACTTTTTGTTCCTTTGACTTTAGTACAAAAAATTTACATCGACAGGAAAGCAAAAACAATGAAAACACGCAAATGTAAACTCATCCTCACTTTGTCTGTGTCCCTTTTTGGAAAGGGCAAGAAGAGATTTGAAAATGACCCTGCTAAGGACAGAGGCGGCAGTAAAAATTTGACGTAGGCTTTAACCCTTCCTTACTCCATCCAAAATAAAACAAAATGTTGGCTTTTTATAAATTACAGACCCTCAACCTGTGGTCCTCCAGCTGTTGCGGAACTGCAAGTCCCATGAGGCATTGTAAGCCCCTGACAATTACAAGCATGCCTCCCAAAGGTAGAGGCATGATGGGACTTGTAGTTCTGCAACAGCTGGCGGGCCACAGGTTGAGCACCCATTCCCTAAAGAAATTTCAGTAGTTATTTTTTTTTTTTTTCACACCAATGCTTTGAAGTGCTGTGTTAACTCTTCTGTCATCATCCAGCTGCCCAGCCGAGAAGCATACATTAATGGTTCCTGTAAGAATCCACTAGAGGGTGATTAGCTAAAGTTTAATAGAGATTAACATCGGCTGCATAAAATGGAATAATGCCATTCATGTAAGGTCATTTAGTGCTTATGAGAAATCTGCTTCTCAGGCTCATTTAGGAAGGTTGAGTTTGATTAGCATCAGAAATTGTCTAGTTCCCATTACAAGCGTATGCAGACACCACAAATCATGGGGTGCAGATGGAGAGAGTGTACACCATCTGGAGAGCTTTATATGTAATCTTCATCAGCTCTATATTTAGGAAGTAAATGTTATCACTGATATTCATATTCCTTGACTTTCTGAATTAAAAATAGAACCATGATGTACCTATTCAGCGTACTAGAGCTGAACTGCAGGCAAACAGCAATAAAAGCTGCATGAATAATAAGATAAAATTAAAGGAACTTTTTTTACCTTCCAGAAAATCTGTATTCCTGTCCACTGAGTATTGAGCCTTTACACAGGCCTGCCAGGCAGCGCAGCACGGCAAATTAAACCACATTCTCTGTTACTTCTATAGAATTTAAGGGGTTATAATGGTGACCTTCCTCCACCCCCAAGCTGAAAATTAAAAAAATGAACAGTAGACTGATGGGATCATCTGTTTGCTCATTCTGCCCTCCCTATTTTCCTATCTGCATGTTCCTTGTCTGCATTAAAGCATATGTGAAATTTGTTTGTGTTAGGTCTTACACAAGCTTTGATACTGGGAATAAAATATCAGGGAGATCACATGGAGGAAAACAGCAGAAAAATCTGGATTCAAAGACCAGGCAGCACTGTTGATGGTTTCCAGTAGCAACTAACTTGAACATTTGTAACAGCTAAAAGGTTGAGAGGGTTACGTGTTCAATACAGGAACTCTTTAACCACTTCCCGACCAGCCGCCGCAATTATGCCCCGTACACACGGTCAGATTTTCCGATGGAAAATGTCCGATCGTAGCCTGTTGTCGGAAATTCTGACCGTGTGTGGGCTCCATCGGACATTTTCCATTGGATTTTCCGACACACAAAGTTGGAGAGCAGGAGATAAAATTTTCCGACAACAAAATCTGTTGTCGGAAATTCCGATCGTGTGTACACAAATCCGACGGACAAAGTGCCACGCATGCTCAGAATAAATAAAGAGATGAAAGCTATTGGCCACTGCCCCATTTATAGTCCCGACGTACGTGTTATACGTCACCGCGTTTAGAACGATCGGATTTTCCGACAACTTTGTGTGACCGTGTGTATGCAAGACAAGTTTGAGCCAACAGCCGTCGGAAAAAATCCTAGGATTTTGTTGTCGGAATGTCCGAACAAAGTCTGACCGTGTGTACGGGGCATTATACTGGGGCAGTTTGGCTCCCCTGGGCGAGCCGTCGTAGCTGTACGCTGGCTCTTTAGGACGCTGTAGCAGGCGCACGCCCGCGCCGTCCCCAGAGCTGATGCGCGTGCCCGGGCACCCGCAATAGCTCGTGACAGAGCAAGAAGCGGGATCTGTAAACACACGAATCCTGATTCTGTCAGGGGAGAGGAGAGAGATTATGTGTTCCTACTAAGTAGGAACGATCTCTCTCCTCCTGTAGTCAGCCACATTCCCCCCACAGTTAGAACACACACAGGGAACACAGTTAACCCCTTGATCGCCCCCTAGTGTTTACCCCTTTCCTGCCAGTGACATTTATACAGAAATCAGTGGCTATTTTTAGCTCTGATCGCTGTATAAATGTCACTGGTCCCAAAAAATTGTCAAAAGTGTCTGTTGCAATGTTGCAGTCCCGATAAAAATTGCAGATCACCGCCATTACTAGTAAAAAAAAAATAATAATAATAAAAATGGCATAAATCTATCCCCTATTTTGTAGATGCTATAACTTGCGCAAACCAATCAATATACGCTTATTTTTTTTTTTAATCAAAAATATGTCGAAGAATTACATATCGGCCTAAACTGATGAAGAATTTTTTTTTTTTTTTTGGATATTTATTATAGCATAAAGTACAAACTATTGTGTTTTTTTTCAAAATTGTCACTCTTTTTTTGTTTATAGCGCAAAAAATAAAAACCGCAGAGGTGATCAAATGCCACCAAAAGAAAGTGTGCTTGTGGAATTGGCTCACTGATTTTCCCAGAAGTCTGCACTAAGATACAAGTCAGATTTCAGTCATTCCCTTTAACAAAAATGTTATCTATCGCATCTAAAGGAATGCAGACCCTGCAGTATTGTGCATTAGAGCCCTGCAGGTGCATCAGCTGATTAATAATTATGAAACCACTTTCATTAGATTCACTTTCCACATGGACACAGACAAACAAACAGGGATTCCATCAGAATTACAAAATTAAGAATCTGCAACAAAGTCCTTACAATGTAGATAGATCACCCAGGGGGAAATGTTTTTTTTTTCTCAACAAAAGCGGAGTTACTCTTTGACCACTTGCTGACTGCCTACCGCATATTTAGAGGTTGGCTCTATTGTGCAAAATCATGTACCTGTACATAATTTCATATAATAGACACTGGGGAGCATGCACGTGCCGTCGATGCCACAGGGGATACCAGTCAGCGGGTCCAGTGGACCTGATGTTCACTGGCCACCCACGATCGTTCCTGGGAGAGGCAGAACGGCGATTAAAGCAGAGCTTAAAAAAAATATTAAAAGCCAGCAGCTACAAATACTGCAGCTGCTGACTTTTAATATATGGACACTTACCTGTCCAGGGAGCCCGCGGTGTCGGTTGCCGAAGCCGATCTGTCCTTCGGCTCTCGGCTGCTGCCGCCGCCATCCTCGGTAAGGGAATAAGGAAGTGAAGTCGTGCGGCTTCACTTCCTGGTTCCCTACTGTGCATGCGTGAGTCGCGCTGCATGTCCTCTCAAGTCCCCGGCTGTGTTCTGTGTCTCACCGAATACAGCGGTGGAGGAGGACAGAGTAGACGGCGGAAGTGGCATAGGTCGCAGCAATCACAGCGGTGATCTATGCCAGGAAGTGGGAGCAAATACCTGTATTAGACAGGTATCTGCTCCCTCCTCCCCCCTGAAAGGTGCCAAATGTGACACCAGAGGGGGGGAGGAATCCAAAAAGTGGAAGTTCCATTTTTGGGTGGAACTCCACTTTAAGGCAAGGTAAACAAGGCAGATCTCTGTTCTGACAGGGGAGAAGATGGGGATCTTGTGTTCCTGCTAAGCAGGAAGACTGATCTCTGTCTTCACTCAGTCAGAGCAACCCCCACACAGTAAGAAAGCACCCCCTAGTGACACACTTAACCCTTTGATCACCCCTGATGTTAACCCCTTCCCTGCCAGTGTCATTAGTACAGTAATGCCGCGTAAGCATGGTCGGAATTTCCAACAACAAATGTTCGATGGGAGCATGTTGTTTGAAATTCCGACCGTGTGTAGGCTCCATCGAACATTTGCTGTCGGAACTTCCGTCAACAAAAATTTGAGAGCTGGTTCTCAAAGTTTCCGCCAACAAAACTTGTCAGAAATTCCGATCGTGTGTACACAATTCCGACGCACAAAATTACACGCATGCTCGGAATCAAACAGAAGAGCCGCACTGGCTATTGAGCTTAGTTTTTCTCGGCTCCTCGAACATCTTGTACGTCACCGTGTTCTTGAAGTTCTGAATTTCCAACAACATTTGTGCGACCGTGTGTATGCAAAACAAGTTTGAGCCAACATCCGTCAGAAAAAAATCCAGGATTTTGTTGTTGGAATGTCTGTGTACACAGCATAATCGTGCATATTTTTAGCACTGATCACTGTGTGTGTGTGTCACTGGTCCCCAAAAGTGTCAGGTGTCCAATTTGTCCGCCGTAATATTGCAGTCCTGCTAAAAATCGTTGCCATTACTAGTAAAAATATATATAAATAAAAATTCCATAAAAAGATCCCATCGTTTGTAGACGTGATAACTTTTGCGCAAACCAATCAATATACGCTTATTGGGATTTTTTCTACAAAAATATGTAGCTGAATACGTATTGGCCCAAATTGATGAAGAAATTAGATTTTTTAATTTTTTTTATTGGATATGTTTTATAGAAGAAAATAAAAAATATTCTTTTTTTTTTTTTTTTAATTGTTGCTCTTGTTTTGTTTAGAGCGCAAAAAATGAAAACCCCAAAGATGACCTAATACCACCAAAAGAAAGCTCTATTTGTGGGAAAAAAAGGACATCAATTTTATTTGGGTATATCGTCGCACGACTGTGCAATTGTCAGTTGAAGTAACATAGTGCAGTATTGCAAAAAATGGCCTGGTCATTAAGGGGGTAAAACCTTCCGGGGCTGAAGTGGTTAATGAAGAAAATGATGTTGTTTTCTTTAAAACACTATTCAGTGGCCCTTCTACCACACCAACTAAGACCCCTTTCACCTTGGGGCGCTTTTCAGGAAATAGCCTCTGCTAAGTGCCTAAAAACCGCCTCCCATTCATTCAAGTGAGACTTTTCACACTGGGGCGGTGCGCTTGCGAGACCTTCCAAAAACTCCCTGCCTATTGGAATGAATGGGCAGCGCTTCTGAAGTGCCTTAAAAGTGCTTTGGAAGAGCCCCAGCACGGGAGTTTTTAACCCCTTCTTTGGGGCTAAATGTGCCCCGCTAGGGGCTGAAAAAGGCGCAGCTTAATTGAGCGGCACTTTAGGCTCGATTCACATCTATGCATGTTGCTTTTGAGCGTTTCTGCAGTGCTTTTTGCGGTGCTTGCTGCAATTTTGAACATGCGTTTTTGCTGCGGTACTTGCGTTTTTAGATGCGGGTCCATTAAATTCTATTACATGCAAAACGCTGCATTTTACATGAAATAAAGTCCCCAACCCTTTCCAAAAACGCAGAGGCACAAAAATGCATTGATGTGAACATGTTCCATAGGAACCCATGTTAAAAAAATCCCATGCATTTCTGCAAAATGCATCAAAAAACGCATTCGTTTGAATAGAGCCTAAGTGCTAACGCGGCCACAGCCCCAGTGTGAAAGGGATGTAAGAATGCTAAAGTTCACAATATTCAGCCGCTAACCCCCTCTTGTCTCTGACAAAGTAACAGGTGAAAGTAGATAGGGGTAAAGAGTAGCATTTGCACCACTTACAGTAGTTGGCCAAACTCTTCAAAGTACTCTACAATGGTCCCACTCAAGTACTTCTCCTGCTATGCTACATCTGAAAGTCTCACTATGCTTTTTAATGTCACTGAGAAAACAAGCAGCACAATCAAAGCCACACAGAGCACCATCATACCCATGAAGACAGTGGGCATGAGCCATCCTAATAAACCCTTTATATTTTATTAGGCACCATGGCTTAAATATTGTGATTCGACTAGATTCAATTTGTAATAATAGCATACAGAAATAATTTTGCCATAAATGTATTCAAGAGGTGGAGAACACATCTTCAACCTCTGGTAGCCTTTGTTCTGCAGGCACAAGTTATTTGTTCACTGACACTGTCCCTCATTTGCATCTGTCCCCAGCTTTTATCTTCTTTTGGGACATTCTGTTTAGAAGATTGCTTGATCACTGTTTCCTATTTAGGTCTCTCTATCCTGTTTATCTTTTCTTCACATTGTGATCCCCACTGATTGCGCCAGCAGTTGCCAGTATAATATGAAGGAAGAGCAAGTATGCGCACTGTGGCATATGTAGTCTTCTTGCAAGGTAATATATACCGTATTTACTGGAGTATAAGCTGACTTTTTCAGCACATTTTTTATGCTGAAAAAGCC
The DNA here is from genome assembly GCF_042186555.1 of Aquarana catesbeiana. Taxonomy (NCBI): domain Eukaryota; kingdom Metazoa; phylum Chordata; class Amphibia; order Anura; family Ranidae; genus Aquarana; species Aquarana catesbeiana. The sequence continues at coordinate 130,817,815 of NC_133329.1, forward strand.
CCTCCTTGGCTTATACTCGAGTGAGGGTCTCAAGTGGGGGTGCAGCCTCACTGTGCCCATCTTCAGCCGTACCTTTGATAACTAAAACAGCGGGTGTCTCTCGCTGTGTCATGCAGTCTGTTTGGCGGCCGTCTACTGTAACAAAGCCCCGCCTCTTCCTCGCTTGTGATAGACGGAACACTGATTCAGTTTACCAGCATTGTATCAGTGTTCCGTCTATCACGGACGAGGAGGAGGCGGGGCTTTGTTATAATGGACTGCCCCCAAACAGACTGCATGACACAGCGGGAGACACCCGCTTATTAAAGGTGTGGCTGCAAATGGGCACAGTGAGGTTGCAGATGGGCACAGTGAGGTTGCAGATGGGCACAGTGAGGCTGCAGATGGGTACAGTGAGGTTGCAGATGGGCATTGTTTACCCAGTAGCTACTGCATATCCCACCCTAGGCTTATACTCGAGTCAATAAATTTTCCCAGTTTTTTGTGTTAAAATTAGGTGCCTCGGTTTATATTCAGGTTGGCTTATACACAAGTATATATCAAGATATTATACCAGATATTATCCCCTAGGGTCCACTGGTCCACCTGTAATGTTTCCTATTGAACCTAGACATATTTAAAGTATATCTAAATGCATAACCTTTTTTTGTTTTGTTTAGGATGGAGTGGAGATGGATTAGAACAGTATATTTCTCTTTCTTTTTCGCTGTTTACGTTTATCATCGAAAGTGAAAGTAAAAAAAAAAACCCTAATTTTGGATTGTCCCCAGAAAAGTAATAGAGCGGAAATCTGCCAATGGGGACACTAGTCCTGGTGACCTGGGAATTCCCTTAATTTGCAGGTATTTTATCTCACTTCCTGTTTTAGCTATGGGACAGGAAGTGAAAGTAAAAGTGACAGGGGTTAACCCTTCAATATTCTATCCAAAAAAGAAAAAAAAGTTTTGCCTATAGTTCTACTTTAACCACTTCCCTCCCAAGGTACGTCATATGACGTCATGGATTTTAAGTGGGGATATCTTCTGCAGGCATCATCCAGATATCATCTTTTTCAGCCAGCGATTCTGTGCACCGTAAGAACAGTCATAGCAGCGGCAGTTCAGCCTCTTGATTGTTCTAACCGGTGGAGGGAGGGAACCCCCCCCTCCTGCCACCCTCCAGTGTCCCCCTTCACTGCTGGAAGTTGAGCATAGAGATTTCTGGTGACCAGATGGTCCCCAGTGATCTCTATTACCCCCGGAGGCCCAGGTGTGATGTTATGACGTCACGTCCGGGCCGGCGGAAGTAAACAATGCCAGGAATGCGGCTGGAAAGGCCGAGACAGTTTGTTTTTATTTTTTTTATCTCAGCCTTTCCAGCCTGAAGGAGAGATGTGGGGTCTTATAGAACCCGCATCTCTCCATAAAGAGGACCTGTCACGCACTATTCCTATTACAAGGGATGTTTACATTCCTTGTAATAGGAATAAAAGTTATCAAAAAAAAAAATTAAAGAGAAAGTGTAAAAATTGAAAGTGCTCCCGGCCCCGCGTGCTCGCGCACAGAAGCGAACACATATGTAAGTCATGCCTACATATGTAAACAGTGTTCAGATCACACATGTGAGGTATCACCGCGTGCGTTAGAGCAAGAGCAACAATTCTAGCCCAAGACCTCCTCTGTAACTCTAAACCGGTAACCTGTAAAAAAATGTTGCCTATGGAGATTTTTAAGTACCAAAGTGTTCACAATTTCAAAGCGCATCATGTTAGGTATCTATTTACTTGGTGTAACATCATTTGTCACATATATAAAAAAATTGGGCTAACTTTACTGTTTTGTTTTTTTCTAATTCATGAAACAGTTTTTTCCCCCCAAAAAAACGCGTTTAAATAATCGCTGCACAAATACCTTGTGACATAAAAAGTTGCAACGACCGCCATTTTATTCCCTAGGGTCTCTGCTAAAAAAACATATATAATGTTTGGGGGTTCTGAGTAATTTTCTAGAAAGAAAAAAAATTATCATTTTTACATGTAGGAGCAAAGTGCCAGAATTGGCCCGGATGAGAAGTGGTTAAGATTTCATTTAAAAAAGCACTATGTTTTATTAAGTTTTCCTTGTTGCGCTTTTTTTTTTTTTTGAGCCGGGGTATGCCCAGAGGCTCTGTATCTGTACCTTTTCTTTTTCTTTTTTTTCTTTGCCTTTAAAAAACAATACAAAGAATAATAATAAAAAAAGCACTTGTTAACCTCAGTGGTGCTTGTTCTGATTATACCTTTGTCTTGTGTTGCAATAGGGTAGTTTGAAAGTAGTCCGAAAACTGATTTTATTAAACAAAATGGTATAATCATAGCCATGATTTTGCAAATAATTGTGATCCTGTCCATTTACAACTAAGCCTTGTATCCTAAGGCTTAAGCTGGCATTAGACGGATTAAATCCTGGTCAGTTCACCAGGGACCGGCCGCGATTTAATCCATCCCTGGGCAGGATTTTTTCATACGATTACTGCTGGCAACTCTAGCCGCCAGCAATAATTCTTGTGTTCTGCAGGCAGGGAATGCTCTCCACTCACAGAACACAATAGCGCTGTGGGTGGGATTCCCCCATCAATACAGTGAACCAAATGATTTTCTTTTCAGAAACCCTTGGTTGCAAGAAAGAAAATTGCACCATCAATGGCTTGCCTTTGTTCCCAACAGATGCCAAAGAAGGTGGTTGACATATAATCCTAACCCCAGCTATTCACTGCTTAGATGTTGGATCCATCAAGCTAAATAGTTCAATACACACAAGAAATGATTAACCACTTTCCGACCGCCGCACGGCGTTATATACGTCGACAAAATGGCAGCGGTGGGCAAATGGGCGTACCTGTACATCCTCTTTAAGTGGCGGGGCTAGCTGCGTACAGGGTGACCGTGCCCACGCGACCAGCGATTGTGTCACGGAGCCGCACAACGGGGAAGTGCCTGTGTAAACAAGGCATTTCCCCGTTCTGCCTTGTGGCATGACAGAGATCACTGCTCTCTGTCATCGGGAGCAGTGATCGCTGTCATGTGAGTTGAAGCCCATCCCCGCCGCAGTTAGAATCACACCCTAGGACACACTTAAACCCTTGATCGCCCCCTAGTGGTTAAACCCTTCACTGCCAGTGTCATTTACGCAGTAATCAGTGCATTTTTATAGCACTGATCGCTGTATAAATGACAATGGCCCCAAAATGGCGTCAAAAGTGTCCGATGTGTCCACCATAATGTCGCAGTCATGATAAAAAATGCAGATCACCCCCATTACTAGTAAAAAAAAAAAAAAAAAAAAATTATAATAAAAATGCCATAAAACTATCCCCCTATTTTGTAGACGCTATAACTTTTGCACAAACCAATCAATATACGCTTATTGCAATATTTTTTTTTTTTTTACCAAAAATATGTAAAAGAATACGTATCGGCCTAAACTGAGGAAAAAATGTGGGGTTTTTTTTATATATTTTTGGGGGATATTTATTATAGGAAAAAGTAAAAAATATTGCTTTTTTTCAAAATTGCCGCTCTTTTTTTAATAAAAATCACAGAGATGATCAAATACCATGAAAATAAATCTCTATTTGTGGGGCAAAAAGGATATCAGTTTTGTTTGGGTGCAACATCGCACGACGGCGCAATTGTCAGTTAAAGCGACGCAGTGCCGAATCGCAAAAAGTGCTCTGGTCAGGAAGGGGGTAAAATTTTCCGGGGCTGAAGCGGTTAAATTATTTTATTAACTTTCAAGGGATAGCCAGTAGAGGTTTAAAATACTAGAGAGGAATTGAAGCTCTTGCCAGAAATGGCAGGCACAGGTCAAAGGACTACGGACTGGCCAACAGTGTCACTTGTGGTCTTCCTGCAGATGATCTTTCCCTTAACATTCTTTCTTCTGCAGTGTGTCTGTGTAGAGGAGGCCATCTTGGTATCGGCAGGAGCCTCCAATAAGGACCACAGTGAGCAGCACAGTAGTGACATTGCTAAATTTCACCGAAAGGCTCTTAGAACTAGCAGTGAGACTCCATTCACTTCTAGGTGATTTGAATCACGGGCAGAATCGCGGCAAATCGCCAATAACCTAAGAGTCAGCAGAGCCTTAGATCACACAATGCAGATACACAGCTATGAGACTGTGAGCACAGAGGAGACTAGGAACTGCCTTGTTTTTTTCCCAGCAGAAATCCAGTACGGGGTAAGGGGTAGATTGTGGAGGATACTGTTTACTCACAATTATCATTTCTAACTGTTCCATATAACATAGTAAATGTTGGGTTTGTTGAACTGCTCCTCCTCCATTCACGAGAATAACATGCATTGTGGGTGAATAATATAACAAGTTTTGTGAATGATGGCAGAAGAAGACGGGCGAGGTGGCTCAACTTCTCAGGATCCGGTGGCTCTGAAAAAGACACTGAATGGAAGAATTTTACCAGAAGCAGGCAATGAGATGAACACCATTGCACTTACCTAATGTATTTAGTGCTGTATCATACACAAACACACACCTCAGCTTTAGAACTGCAGACAGACACAACATTCAGGTATAATTTGAAAAACTGCTTACTCATGTTATGATAGTAACTAGTCATTACACACAATGTATATAACTCACCTGTTAATTTTCCACAAAAGGCTGCGGTGAAGAACCTTTAGCTCAGGTACTGCTGTTGCTTATAAACATAAAGAAATTGTGTGCGCCTAACTTAAATTTAAGCAAATTAGTTCTGCTGTAATCAGTGGTGTCGCTAGGGGGGGTATGGTTCCCTGCCAGTGTGGTTATTACAGTTGCAATATAAATGTCTAAAAAGAGCGCTCAGAGCTTCAAGACTAAGCAGACAATGTCTATATAAAAGCAAGAGTCCAGTGATGGTGGTAGTGATAATAATGATAAATCTTCAACACTTAGGGCTGAAACTTACAGATAGAAGCAGTCTCTAAAAAACACAAGCAGAAAATTATTACAGTGATCATGTATATTATTAGCACTGATCACTGTATTGATATCACTGGTGATGTCAGTGGCAGGTAGTCAGTGCCCCCCCCTCCCCCCCAGCGTCAGTTAGGCCCCTTTTACAGTGCCAGACCAATTGGGTCAGCCTGTCAGTTTTTCAGGCCGACCCGATCAGACCATCCATCGCTCTTTATGGAGCAGCGGATGTCAACAGACGTGTTCGCTGGCATCCAATCCTGTCCACTAAAACCAGACAGATAGGGATCGGCTCTGCATGAGCGGAGCGGAAACTGAGGACCTGTCCTCCGTCTGCTCAGTATGGATCAGCAGACAGATTCCCTGCTGAGCATGAGGATCCGCTGCCAGAGTCTGCCCCATGTAAAAGGGGCGTAAGACCCCTTTCACACTGGGGCGGTTTGCAGGCGTTATTGCGCTAAAAAGCGCCTGCAAACCGCCCCTAAACAGCCTCCGCTGTTTGTTAGGTGTGAAAGCCCGCTGGCAGGAGGAGAAAAAATCTCCTGTCAGCCGCTTCTTTGGAGCGGTGAAGGAGTGGTGTATTCACCGCTCCTAAACCGCTCCTGCCCATTGAAATCAATGGGACAGCGCGGCTATACCGCGGTAATAGCGCGGCTATAGCCGCGCTATACGAGGGGTTTTAACCCTTTTTCGGCCGCCAGCGGGGGGTTAAAACCGCACCGCTAGCGGCCGAATACCGCTGTAAAACAGCGCTAAATATAGCGCTGTTTTACCGCCGACGCCCCCTACTGCCCCAGTGTGAAAGGGGCCTAAGTGTCAGATTGCTCGCTGCACTAGCACAGTTTCATTATAAGTTGCTGATCACCGCCATTAGTAGTGTAAAAATAAATGAAAATTCCAATATATATATCATAGCTTTTATATGCTAAAACTTTCAAGCAAACCAATTAATATACACTCGTTGGGTTTTTTTTTTACCAAAGATATGTAGCAGAATACATTTTGGCCTAAATTTATGAAGAAATTTTATTTTTATTTTTTTGGATAAGTTTTATAGGAGAATGTAAAAAATTGCCTTGCGTTTATATTGCAAGAAATAAAAAACTGAATAGTGATCAAATACCACCAAAAGAAAGCTCTATTTGTGTGAAAAAAATCATATACATTTTGTTTGGGTACAGCATTGCATGACCGTACAATTTCCAGTTAACCGACTGCCGACCAGTGCACGGCGATATACATTGACACAATGGCACGGCTGTGCAAATGGGTGTACAGGTACGTCCCCTTTAAGGCACGGAATTGTGGGCGCGCGCCCACCGCGTACTCCGTGACCGTGCCCGCAGATCCAGCGGACTCTATGTCCGCCGGTGTCCCTCGATCGTGTCACGGAGCGGCAGAACGGGGAGATGCCTATGTAAACAAGACATTTCCCCGTTCTGCCTAGTGACAGGACAGAGATCTACTGCTCCCTGTCATCGGGAGCAGTGATCGCTGTCATGTCAGTGGTCCCCTCCACAGTTCGACTCATTCCCTAGGGCACACTTAACCCCTTGATCACCCCCTAGTGTTTAACCCCTTCCCTGCCAATGTCATTTACACAGTAATCATTTTTGTAGCACTGATCGCTGTATAAATTACAATGGTCCCAAAATAGTCACAATAAAAATTGCAGATCGCCGCCATTATTAATAATAAAAAAAAAATTATAATTAAAATGCCATAAATCTATCCCCTGTTTTGTAGACGCTATAAATTTAGTGCAAACCAATCAATATATGCTTATTGCGATTTTTTTTTTTTTACCAAAAATATGTAGAAGAATAAATATCGGCCTAAACTGAGAAATAAATTTGTTTTATATATATTTTTGGGGATATTCATTATAGCAAAAAGTAAAAAATATTGCTTTTTTTTCAAAATTGTCACTCTTTTTTTGTTTATAGCGCAAAAAATAAAAACCACAGAGGTGATCAAATACCATTAACCACTTGACAACTGGGCACTTAAACCCCCTTCCTAACCAGACCAATTTTCAGCTTTTGGTACTCTCACATTTTGAATGACAATTACTCAGTCATGCAACACTGTATCTATATGAAATTTTTGTCCTTTTTTTCACACAAATGGAGCTTTCTTTTGGTGGTATTTAATCACCGCTGGGTTCTTTATTTTTTGCGCCGTAAAAGAAAAAAGACCGAAAAATCTGTAAAAAAATAAATTTTTCTTCATTTCTGTTATAATGTTTTGCAAATTAGTAATTTTTCTTCATATATTTTGGCCAAAAATGTATACTGCTACATATCTTTGGTAAAATTAACCCAAATCGGTGGATATTATTTGGTCTTTGTGAAAGTTATAGAGTCCAAAAGCTATGGTGCCAATATCTGAAAATTGATCACACCTGAAGAACTGACGGCCTATCTAATTTCTTGAGACCCTAACATTCCAGAAAAGTACAAATACCCCCCAAATGACCCCTTTTTGGAAAGAAGACATTCCAAGGTATTTAGAAAGATGCATGGTGAGTTTTTTGAAGTTGTCATTTTTTTCCCACAATTCTTTGCAAAATCAAGGTTTTTTTTTTTACTTTTTTTTTTTCCCACAAAATTGTCATATTAGCAGGTTATTTCTCACACACCGCATATGCATACCACAAATTACACCCCAAAACACATTCTGCTATTACTCCCGAGTACGGTGATACCACATGTGTGAGACTTTTACACAGCGTGGCCACATACAGAGGCCCAACATGCAGGGGAGCACCTTCAGGCGTTCTGGAGTACCCAGGCCAATTCTGACATTTCTCTCCTACATGTAAAAATCATCATTTATTAGCTAGAAAATTACATAGAACCCCAAAACATTATATATGTTTTTTTAGCAAAGACCCTAGAGAATACAATGGCGGTCGTTGCAACTTTTTATCTCGCACGGTATTTGCGCAGCAATTTTTTAACGCGTTTTTTTTTGGAAAAAAAACCTGTTTTGTACTTTACAAAAACCAAAACAGTAAAGTTAGCCTAATGTTTTTGCATACTGTGAAAGATGAAGTTACGCCGAGTAAATAGATACCCAACATGTCACCTTTGAAAATTGCACGTGCTTGTGGAATGGCGCCAAACTTTGCTATTCAAAAATCCCCATAGGCGACGCTTTAAAATTTTTTACTGGTTACATGTTTTGAGTTACAGAGGAGGTCTAGGGCCAGAATTATTGCTCTCGCTCTACCGATCGCAGCGATACCTCACATTTGACGGCGCGATCACATGGTAAACGGCCGCGATCAGCGGCCATTTACCGGGATCCGTCACGGATGTGTTCGGGTGCGCGCCCCAGGGGGCGCGCGAGAGGGGAATTCTGGGAGGACGTCATAGTACGTCCTCCCAGAGTTATCCAACCGCCCTGCAGCCGTCATTCGGCTATCGGCCGGTTGGTAAGTGGTTAAAAGTAAGCTCTATTTGCGGGAAAAAAGGGACATCAATCTTGTTTGGGTGCAATGTCGCACGACCACACAATTGTCAGTTAAAGCAACGCAGTGCCGTATCGCAAAAAGTGCTCTGGTCAGGAAGGGGGTAAATTCTTCCGGGGCTGAAGTGGTTAAAATAGCACAGTGCTAAATACCAAAGAAATGGCCTGGTCATGAAGGGGGTAAAATCTTCCGGGGCTCAAGTGGTTAATCCATGGTTTCTATTTGTGCAATAAATACTAATGTATGCTTTAGTGCCGTACAGCAAACACTGATTCATTCCCATTACCCCTAAAGTTGAATATCGGCTAAGGATATACAGTACCTCAGCAAGCCGCTGCTTTTGTTACAAAAAATAAATAAATACAATTTTTGTTACGGCCCCAAAATTGTCTTTCTTACTCTCATTGGCCACTATCTTCAGTGCAGCTCTGTGTATTGCGGAGGCACTGATGGTGAAGTGGAAGTGAGGGCATCTGCCAATTGTATCTGGGCAGGTGGCACACCTCCTCACAGGTATTCTAGCACTCTATTGTGTCTCTTTAGAAGAGGTGCAGAAAGATAGAGCAGCTAATCTAAAGACAATGTTTGTCTTTAGATCAGCTGTGCTTACAATAACTCGTTATTGCGTTTTTTCATGTTCAGAAATGTAGTAACTGGGTAGACAATGGCATATTACCACCCAGCTATATATGTACATACTGGTTATATACACTTGAACAAACCTAGGGCCTAAATCATTTCTAGATTATGACCTCCTTTTGCTGTGTTCCATTACATCAAACCCTGTTTTTCTCCTGCCAAAATGACAGAGCACCATTTTATTTGTTGAAGCTATCAGCCAGCAGTACCTAGGGATGTTTGGAGAACACACAATGCTTATTGACTCAGTATGCTTGTCTTTTATTAGCACAGTAACATTTCAAGTGTGTATTTTTTGGAAGAAACATTCATACTAAAATAAAAAAATACATATACATCAATATATTATAGATGCTTGTCACATCATTAATTATATATAATACCACTGCTTAGAAAACTTAGGACTGGAGGAATGCAAATCACACACATATACCCAAAGGCAATGTGTGTTAGTTAATACTTACATTTTAAATAATAATACTGTATGCTGTATACATATACACTGGTGCCATTGATGGATGAATCTTCATTAGGATGTTTCCTGGAGCAGATCGTTAAGGAACCTACCACTGCTAATTTGTTTTTAAAAGGGCAGACTCTGTGGCTGTTATTCTAATCCTTACTTCACCATCAATTGAGGCAGTGACCTGAAACATGTTTTCACAACCTAATTCACACCAATAAACATTAATGGCATTTTGCGTGCTCCAGGATAGCAGTCCACTATGAACTAAAATGACAACGCTATCCAATGCACTTTTTAAACAGAGTCACTTGTGATAGTTCCAGTATTTCAGATTTCCCACGTTTCCATTAATTGTAAAAATACCAGGGCTGATTTATTTAATGGGAACCAGTAAAATCTCAGACCACCTGTGCTCAGAACATGTAGATGAAATTATTTACATACATATTCTTAACAAGCAGTAAAGGGCTTTAAAAAGCACCATCCCTGACCTTTCTAGCTGCTTGTACTGTGAAGTAATTCATTCTCAAAGATTACAACAAAAATGCTAAAGTCTAGTTTCAATGTGTTTCACGTCTGTTTGTTTACATTAGGCTGCCAAGAGTCTGTAGTAATAGAAAGTAAGCCAAGCCATACACGGTGCAAAGAAATTTGCATGATTCCCCCATCAACACAGACAGTGCTGACAGGGGAATCCCTCCTGCTGAGCAATTGTTTGGGGTGGGGGGGTTGGCGTTAGCGGGTGGGGAAGCCGCCCCGCCAGGAGAGGACAGTGTTTATCGCTAATGGCGATAGCAGCCGCCAGCGATAATCACAAGAGAATCCGGCAGGCTTGTTGTACACAAGTTGATCGATCAATCGATCAACTTGGTACATTCAGCCTGCCCATTAACGGTTCAGGACTTGGTCGGTTCCTGCTGAACCAGCCGAGATTCGAACCGTGTATGGCCAACCTAACAGTTAAAAAGCTATTTATTGCCTGTAGCTACGGAGGTGAGTTAGGGCTTATTCTAAAGTACTTTTGAAGCTTTTGTGGAATATGTTGATATTTTAAAGTGCATATTCTGTGCACAGTTTCATTTTAACTTCATTTCAACAATAGTGTACCTCTCAGGAAATGGGGTAAGCTGGTACTCACTTGCGCTGGGCCCATGTCTGAGCTAAGTTAGAATGTAAAGCCCCCATGAAGGCTGTCTTCTGGATGAGCGTAAAGCTAATAAATGACACTTGGTCTGGGCGGTTGGATATAGGTAATTTACCTCCCTGAAATTTACCCTGAGCATTACTCTGGTTGGGAATTTAACAAACTGTAAATTCCGATTGTTACTCGGGGTAAGAATTTTAAAATTTTTAAATTCCTGGCTTGAGTTAGGCCTAATGCACACTGGACATTATAAAAACACCAGTCGCATTAGCTGTAGAAAGCTAATGCCACATAGACCATCCTCCACACCACCATCGATGTCATCCCTTCAAGCCTTGCTTTCAAATCGCTCTACTGCAGGGTAGTCTTCCTGGTCACGATTGCAGACTGACATCGGTGAGAGCCGGCGGTGCGGAGGGCGGTCTATGTGGACAGCTTTACCCTGGATACCTGCATACTTAGTTGTGCCTGTTTTAATCATCGACCTGTGAGTTGCTAAATGTTGTACCTTCATTAAATGTAACCATATTGCTAAACTTAAAGATGCCTCTCTTCTCTTTTATACTCTGTTGTGACGTGACGCTACTTGTATATAAAGACATTGCTTGTTTAGCAAGTCAGAATTTATTAAAAAAAATGTTGCTCGTCTTGTAAAACACTCACAGACAAAGTGTAGCTCCTGCTGGATTTTGCTTCTAATCCCCTTGTGGAGGCTGCCATTTGTGGATAGACATTTTATGGTTACACAACCTATCACATTGCTGTGATCTTTGTATATGGACTATAGATGGAAAGACTTACAAATAAATGGTTGTGGAACGAATCATCTGAGTTTCCATTATTTCTTATGGGGAAATTCGCTGTCATATACGAGTGCTTTGGATTACAAGCATGGTTCCAGAACTAATTATGTTTGCAATCTAAGGTTTTACTATAAAAGCCTGTGTGTGTAGGGACACATAGGAGAACATGCTTGGGAATTTACTGGCTGTAGAAAAAAATGCCTGATACCCAAAACAGCAGCTGTAAAAATGCCCAGTGTGCATGAGTTGTGATTCTGCTCTGAGCATTTCTGGAATTGCTGCTGTCAAATTCTGGCAGCCAGGAACATAAATATATTAAGTACTGTCAGTGTTCAATTTGTATGGAAGCAGTGCAGAGGTGATACTGTAGCGGGTTATTCTACCTTTTATTACATTCAGCCTCCTGCAAATCTCCAAATTTCTTCCTGTTTTGCTATTTTGATCTTATTTTCTGTTAGAGGTTGCCTGTGTTTGTTCTCTATGGTCACACAGTGTGTAGGAATGTAGCCCCCATCTCTTGTCAGATGAGGTTTGGAAGCTCATGGAGGACTTACAAGGAGGCAGGAAAACTCAGTAAGACACAATTTCATGAACAATAGATAACAGGGCCATTAAATATTGGATGTGTATGGATTATTTTTGAAGAATAGGAATATTGTTTGTCGTTTAGGTTCACAAAATAGATAGTAATTCTTGTACATGCAAAGTTTATAGCTCGACCATGGCCAAAACTCTTGTTTAAGGTTACTATATTGGCACAAAGGGTTTGAAACTCTTTTGGTATTATTGCTGCCTTGGCAGTATAAACCTAAAAGAGGTGCATTTCACTTTGAAACAAAATGTTATTTTATCACTGTAAGTCAGGGGTCTCAAAGTACCAGCCTGCAGCAGTTACAATTGGCCCGCAGGACTGGTCCACCAGGATACTGATACATTTCCTGGTAAGCCGCACAGGTATAACTTATGTAACAGCCGCAGCGGCCGCCTGCTTACGATGTTTTTTTTTCTCTTCCTGGTGGACTTGGAGAAAGTCGGGGCTAGCTGACATCAGTGACGTCACGTGACGTCCACCGCTGTTGCTTCCTGGAGTTGTAGTCCATGGCTGCGCGCTCAAGTTCCCTGCACCCAGTGGGTGGAATCTGGAGAGCAGCAAGTGCAGCCAGCTCCAGCAGCGAGTGCAGCCTCTCCCTGGAAACTCAGCACTATTCAAATTTGTATTGGGGTTTTTGAAGAGAAGGGCTTGTCAGGTATTGCTATAAACCTGGGTGAATAGATTTGTTTTGAGTCTGTTTTTAAAAACTTCCAGAGAGGGTGCTTTCCGGGCAGTTGATGGTCGTGAGCTCCATACTGTAGGTGCTTCATTGCAGAATGCATAAAGCAGACCCAGCAGATTTTAGGGTGGCTCTAGGCATTTGTAATTTCCCATTCTCTGAGGAGTGGTGTGAGCTATGGAAAATCTGTTGTCTGTGAAGTAGTTTGTTCAAGAAAATCAGCTAGATAACACTGTTCGATGTTTCTGTTCTACACATCTTCCTGAAGAACTGCAAGGATTTCTTGACTCCATCCCAACATGGTTTGTGCAAGGTCATTGTACAGATGAGTCTTATACAGCTACCACTAAATACTACCAGCTCTGCAATGTTCATGACTAGCTCCTCTCTAAGAGACAAATAGAATCCAAAAATCTTTAATCTCATTCTCCTAAGGAGCATAATATTGTAGAAAAGCCGGCATGCAAACATAATGGCTATACCAAGTAGAACAACCATAGAACCGTGGAGCTTTTCTTTCCTTGTGACTTGATCTTGTCTTTGCACCTGAACAACCAGAAGAACAGAGAGAACTAAGATGATGAGTGATGGCACACAGAATCCAATGGAGAATTTAACTAGGTCATACTTTGGACTGGCATTTAAAGGATCCAGCTGGCAGTGTGTTACGTTCTGAAGATTACTGTATGTTTCCAAGAGTGACACAGTTGCTAGAGACATTGTTATAGAGAATATTAAAGTCAGAGATAAACATCCCAACCAATTAGTAATGACGTTTATCATTCGAGATCCAGCAGCAGATGTGTCTACAAGCAACATGAGAAGCATCACTAGTAGCAGGTACTGAGAAAAGAAATAGCTTATGTTGAAGAATAAACACAGCACCCCACAGCTCATGTTTGATATTTCCAAATAGTCTGGTCTTACTGAAGAAGTAAAAGAATACAGGATAATTGTGATGTCTGTAATTGCTAAACATAAAAGATAGAAGTCCAGATTTTCCATTGTTTGATGCTTTATCTTGTTCTTGATTAAAACGACAAGACTGAAGATACCAGCGAGTAAGCCAAGTGGAACTAGTATGCCAAGGTAGCTGTGCATGACTCTGGAGATGATGTTCTGAGAACTGATTATATCTTCTATGGCTATATAAGGGTTGCCCAGGGTCTGGCTGGGGTAATACAACTCAGACATGTTTGGGTGTCCCATAATTTAGATCGTCAGATCTTCTCCAATTGTATAGCTGCAAAATAGAGAAATAAACAAGTATAAATTGACATATTAGAATGTTTGCTTTTGTTTTACAGAACAATATAGTATTTTGTGGGCAGCACCCACAAGATCTGATAGTATTGTACCCGCCATCATTTAAAAATTGAAGCAAACATCTTCTAAAGCTGGCCATACGCTAGTAGGATTTTGTTAATTTTAAGTTTGATTTTCTAATCATTAGTGGGATCAAAGCTATGCTTGTTTTAACTGAAATAATGAGAAAATTCAAAGGAGCATGTTCGAAATTTTTTCTCATTTTTTACATCATTTTTCTAACAGTATATGTAGTTTTCATTCAGGAAAGTCCATTTGTTCCAGAATCAAATGCAAACAAAATGTTGAAGTATTTTCATACAGCATTCAATGAGTTGTCAAATGTAGTGAGAAAGTTTATACAAATGTTCATACAAAAATCTGCTAGTAATGATATTCTCCTGCACATTGGTGTAATGGTGCAAATTAGAAGAGAGTATAACAGTCACATTATGCTGCACAGTCTTGCTGCCCTTGGGTTGTCCTCAGAACAATGTAGAAAATAAAAACAGAGATCACACTGAGCTAGTGCATTAAACAACATAAGTTTATTAAAAATGATTAAAATAAAATAAAACTACTCACAAATGTAGGTAGTAAGCTTGTACATCAAGCCACTACAAGTGGCTGCAAACTCCCAACTTTGCCAAAACTTCTAGCTCAAGGAGGACCTCACCAGGATCCCTGCCGGCTGACACTTCTTCATCAGAGCTTCATTGAGCTAAGGGTTTTGGCAAAGTTGGGAGTTTGCAGCCACTTGCAGTGGCTTGATGTGCGAGCTTACTACTACCTACACTTGTGAGTAGTTTTATTTTAAATGTATGTTGGATAATGCACTAGGCCAATGCAAACCATGTTTTTATTTTCTCCAGAAATTGCTAGTGTATGGCCAGCTTTAAACAAACTTGTTCCTTCGTCAGCAGTGTTGTGAAAAAGAGAGAAAAAAACAAGGTTCTTGTTGGCATTTTTTAAAATACTTGGAATTGTACAGTCAACAATTAAAACATGGTTTTACCTTATTTTTATTTAACACACTAATGGCACTGGTTTTATTATACATATGAGAGGAAGTTCGAGTTGCCTTTGCCATTTGTGATGGAAACATTTTACCAACATAACTAAAACATTTTCAATATAACTACTGCAAATTCCAGTAGGGAGCTAAAGATGCTGCCAGAGTTAAAGGCTCTTGGGAATTCTTTGACAAATATATGCACAATACACTGCAGAAAGGGAAAGCTGAAAGCTCAGCTAATGTCCTAGTGGCGGATATGAAGTATGGGTATTTTCAATAGTGAGGGCACTGTGGTAATAACAAGTCAGCATCGAATCCTTTCACACTTTATTCAAAAGCTAAAAAAAAAAAAAAAGCTAATTTATAATGGGTAATTGATTCCTAATTTATGTTGTCCTTTCACACTAATCTGTACGTTCTTGCCAAATTTGTTCTAAAGAATTGTATTGACTTGTGTTATGCTGTTGGTTAAAAACCTTTTTTTAAGCCATATTACTTAGTTCATTTTGCTGCTGATCTCAGAAGCCATTAATGGCTTTTTATCATCTTCTAAAAGTACTATATCTGGTGCGATGCGCATTTGTTGTATTATATCTCAAAGCAGTCATTTCTATCCATCTTCACCCTCAAGGTTCAAATGGCAGTCCAATATTATTTAATGTGTCTCAATAGATATGTTCGAGAGGTAATGTAAATGCCTCTTGGGAACTTCCTTTTTGACACTTCGTAAATGTTAGAATGGCCAAGTCTGACCAATATGGTGCCACATATGACACCAAATTTAAAATAATTAGTAACTTCAAATTATACAACAAAAAGACACCAATACACAGTAAGGTTAAGTACACAGACCAGGGTATGGGGAGCTCATATCTTCCCCTGTGTGACAGTGCTCAGGCCTCAGTGGCCAATCAATATTCTCTCCCTGTCTAAGAACTGACTCTAGAATTTAAACAGGGATGCTGCAGTAGGTAGGCAGCAAGGGTGGGTGAGTAAGTATACATACCTAGAAGCGAGCTGTATGCAGACATTGTCACTTTGCCTTGAATAGGAAAAGTGACAATGTCTCTTTTAGAGTTAATTAAAAATTTAAAAATGATTAAATGCACATGTATGCAAGTAAAAAAAAAGTGCATTTAGTATTTTTTTTCTCAGGAGCCTGTAGAGCATTGCACCTGCTATCAGCAGATCGCTGGTGCAATATCAGGCTCCTGCAGTCACTTCCTACAGCTTTCTGCCCCTACCTCTGTAAGGGTGTTCTGTTTGAAAGCTGTAGGAAGTGTCAGTGAACAATGAGAGCGCTTACCAGTTCCCTTGCAGTTCATTGAGAACTACAAGTCATCTACCGCGGTGACAGATGGGACTTGTAGTTAATTTATTTCCACATTTCTGTGAATGATGTGTGACTGTGTGGGCGGAGCTGTAACATGTTACTAAAACGTAACTTAAGCCTAGTACACACGAGCCGAATGTCGGGTGTTATTGGCCGGCTCAATAGAAACTGGCCGACATTTGACCTGTGTGTACTGCAGTCAGTCTGACAGAAGCCGGCCGTTCGGCATGACCGTAAAGGTCTGCTGATCGGCTCCCGATCAGTGCGCTCAGCCAATGGATGTCCCCCTGTCAGAACACTATAGAACAGCAGGGGAGATCGCTGTACTAATGTTGGATAGTTGGCACAGCAGCTCCTCGTGAGCTGTCCCTGCTGAGTTGAATGAAAAAAAAAACTTCTAGTGTGTACTAGGCTTAAAGGGTAACGCCACTTTAGAAAGAAAAAAAAAATTGCAAATAAAGAAAAAATAATATAGCGTATATAATTTTGACACAAGTCATATTGTAATTGAATTTTATTAAAAATTACCTTTCCTTTTCAATCTGTAGCTCTGTAATTTTCTGAAAATGCAATGTAATATGGCAACCTGGAGGTGTTCTGTACACAAAATGTGTACAGAACGCCTCCCAGAAACATTATTTCCTGCTTGTGTGATTGGCTCACCAACTTTCCTAGAAGTCTGCACTAAGATACAAGTCAGATTTCAGGCATCCTCTGTAACAAAAAATTTCATTTTTGGTGAGATACTTGCAATAGGAAATCACGTCTAAAGGGATGCAGGCCAAGCAGCTTTCCTCATTAGAGCCCTGCAGGTGCAGAACTTATTGATAATTATGAAACCACTTTCATAAGACTCACTCAGAACATGAACACAGACAAACACACAGGGATTTCTTCAGAATAACAAAAGGTAGGAATCTGCAACAAAATTTGTTAAAATCCTTGCAATGTGCATAGATCACCCAGGGGAGAATGTTTTTTTGTCAACAAAAGTGAAGTTATGCCGCGTACACACGATCGGAATTTGTCCGAAAAAACGTGGAGGGTTTTTCAGACAGAATTCCGCTCAAGCTTACCTTGCATACACACGGTCACACAAAAGTTCTCTGAACTTTCGACCGTCAAGATCGTGGTGACGTACAACTCTACTACGAGCCGAGAAAATGAACTTCAATGCTTCCGAGCATGCGTCGAATTGTTTCTGAGCATGCGTGATTTTTTTGCGTGTCCAAATTGCATACAGACGAACGCATTTTCGGATAGGAACTTTTTCCGACCGAAAAATTGAGAGCCTGATCTTTTGGAATTCCGCCAGCAAAAGTCCGATGGAGCATACACATGGTCGCATTTTCCGACCAAAAGCTCTCATCAGTCTTTTGCTGGCCGAATTTCCGATCGTGTGTACGCGGCATTACACTTTGTCTTTAAGTTAGGAGCAAGAAATTGTTAAGTGCTAGGAACAGGTAACAAGTAAGAGAGCCATGCACCCAACTATAATGCTTCTAACAAGCACTCTGTCAGCAATTTACATTTGCTCTGGCACCAAAAACCACATATTTATATATCTGTAGCCAAGTTTTTGGCTACTAAACATAACCCACCATCAAACAATATAAGAAACTAATGTTTGTACAATTTTATACACTCACTGATTACCAGTATCAGTGTTATCAAAAATGTTAACATGGTGGAGTTGCACTTTAATTAACTAGTAAACCTACAATAAAAAATGACTTTATAGCAAATAACTTTATTCTTACTTTACAGTACACAGGATTAAACTACCGGGTTATACTGCCACCTTTCGGTGATTTGAATATTAGCAAAGAAAGTTGTAAGGACAACCTAGTATAACCCCTTTCATTCCATGCATGTCTTATGTCTCCCATTACATGTAGGGATAGTTCCCTCAGGTGATGGACTTCTATTCTCTGCTTTAAGAAAAGCAAACCACTTTTTTTTTTTCTTTTTGGTTCATTTTCCATCAGGAAAGCTTTCTAGATTGGTCCAGGTCTTACCTGGACCAAGCAGGAAAGAAGATACAGAGCTGCCTTGTAATAGTGCTTTGGGCACTTGATCTTGTGTGGGCTTTCATATTGACACGTGGTGAATTGCATTGAGTTAGCTGCGGGATGCTGTTCAGGTCCTGGACCGTGTTCCTTCTGCGGTGCAGCCCTGTCTCAGAAGACCCCCTAGAGGGTATGCCCACCAGGAGGTCAAAGACTTGGATGGGGCTTAGTCCATAACATCTTTGTCTGCTGGGTGATCTGTGCGAAGACAGTTGTGGTAAGCCTGGGCTTTTGCCCTATCGATGTGCTGTTGCCCTGGTACTTGAGGGGATAAAAATAAGAGTGCAGGTTTTGTCACTTTCTGTTGCAGTGGGGGAGTGTGTGGACTCAACACATAGATCAGGACTCACAGCTGCCTGAAATGATTTCACAGGAGACATCACCCTTCCCTAATCTGCGGTATAGGTGGTTTTGAACTTGCCTAGTGGGACAAATTCACTCCTTGAATTGACAAGAAGTGCACAGATGGTAGAAGAGTGGACCCTGCTGGCTTATGCTCCACTAATAGCTTTGGGAGGGCAGTTTTTCCCATGAAAATTGTGACACTGTTAATTCAGACCACAGTCCCAAGTCTGAGTATCTGCCTTTTCATGAGACCCCTTTCGGGGGGGGGGGGGGGGGGGGGGCTCCTTCCCCATGCATATTTAGGGATGATTTTTCTGCCAAAATGTCTGTGTTTATGGGAAAACTTTCTCCTGTCTTGGGAGGCTCAGTCCACAGGGGCTGCTAACTTATCCCCTCCTTCTTCTCTTCCATAAGAGTCGGTTTCTGACATGCCGCTGATTGTTTAGGCACTACCTTAGAGGAAAATGAGGCGTATGTCTCATCTGGCTCCAAGAGCTTGTCACAAGAGGAGGTTCACTCTGCTGACATTCTCCCATGTTAAGGATGCAATTTCTGGTCTTGATCTGGAACAATCTGTATTGGCCTTCAAGTCATTATTTGGGATCCTGAAAGTGCAAAAAAACCTGTAAAAGGCTTCCCTGTACACTTGCTTTTACAGTCTTTATTTATGGCCTCTTCCTGTTAAGGTGTTCGTCCCTCTCTAACATTTTGCTCAGTAACACCCTTTTGAGGAGGAGTTCCCAGAGAAATGGACATTCCCAGTTGTGGACTCTGCCATTTCTTGCCTTAACAAAACCTTGATGGTCCATCTTCATGGACCCTGTGGCTGCAAACTTGAGTTTTTGATCTCTACCTCCTCTATCTACTTCTTCTTATCTTCTCTGCAAACATATTCAGATCTATACGATACTCTTCAGCAGATCAGTCATTGACTCCTTTTAACGAGGATTTTGGGGCCGCAGTGGACATCAAAAATACTTATTGTTGTCAACCTGATCCTTGATACCCATTTAATAAAAGGGATGCTGGATGTAACTCAGCTTTCCATCAATATCCTGGAACTTATGGCAATTTGGTTGTCCCTTCCAACTTTGGACCTCTCGACGACAACCAGGATCTAGTTGGACAATGCCACAGTAGTGACTTACATTAGCCATCAGCAAGGCATCAGCAGTCATGCAGCTCAAAGAAAAGGAGATCTCATTCTGACTTGGGTAGAACTCCACACTCTGGCTCTGACTGCTGTGCACATCCCAGACATGAAAAACTGGCAGGCTGACCTCCTCAGTTGACAAAATCTAGGAGAGTGGTCTCTCTCCATCTGAAGCTGTCTATTGCAGGTGGGAGACACCAAACATTAGCCTCCTGCCATCCAAATTCAACTAACTTAACAGGTTTGTCCCCAGTATGAGGGATCCTCAGCTTTAGCAGTGGATGCTCTGGTATCTCGGTGAGATCAATACCTTTCCCCCCTCCAAAGCTTTTCCTCCCTTTGACCCACAGATTAGAGATGTATTACATCCTGTTTTTCTTCATTGCCCTGAACTGACCCAGGAGGATTTGATACTCAGACATACTCTTACGGCCCTTCTGGACCACCCAGACCTTCTGTCCCACGGTCCAGTCCCCCATCCTGCTGGGTTGCTGGCTTTCTGGGTTGCTGGCTTTTATAGCTTGGCTGTTGAAGCCAGGTCCTGTGGGACAGGGGCCTTTTGGACATCATCCCTATGCATCTGAAGGGCTAGGAAGTCAACATCTGCAAAGTCTACCACCACACCTGGAAGGCATACTCTGCATGTCCATGGCTAGGTAATTCTATTTTAGGAAGTCTATGGGACAAATCCTGTTGAGGTGTTATACTGGGCTGTTTTACAACTTTGTTTGCTAGTATCCAAATCGCCTGAGGTGGTATTATAACACAGTAGTCTAAGACTAACCATATGTCATGTGATGTACTCCAATTAAAAGGATTTACAGGGAAATGAAAATCAAATATTTAACATGAACAGATACTGTATGTACATTCATATCTGCAATGACATTGGCATGTTGAATGTGTAATGTGGCTTTGTAGCCCTGTTCTGTGTTGGTGCCATACTAGGCTAAAAGTGGTTTACAAGTTATGGTTGAATTACCTTTATTGACAAAGTTGAACAGGTAGACCGTTGTTGGAATGATATCACTCCTGCTTTCGTTTTAAAAATGAAACATAGAAATATTTATCACTTTGAACTTTTCTGCATATACCTATATTTTTTAATCAAATTGAGTGCCTTTTGAACAGGTTGATGCATAGAAAATATATCAAACCATAGCAGTGTGATATGGCCATTGAAAATCTTTGAAGCTTCATCTTTCAGACATTCTCTGTCACTCTGAAATCATTCTAATGCCGCATAAACACGGTCGGACTTTACGGCAGACTTTGCCCGGCGGAGTTTTCAACGTACTTTACGACGGACTTTCTGAATGAACGGACTTGCCTACACACAGTCCACCAAAGTCTGTTGAATTTGTACGTGATGACGTACGACCGGACTAAAACAAGGAAGTTCATAGCCAGTAGCCAATAGCTGCCCTAGCGTGGCTTTTTGTCCGTCGAACTAGCATACAGCTGGGCGGACTTTTTGACCGGACTCGATTTCGACGGATTAATTTAAAACATGTTTCAAATCTAAGTCCGTCCAACTTTTGAGAAAACAAAGTCCGCTGTAGCCCACACACGATCGAATTGTCTGACGCAATCCAGTCTGCCGGGCAAAGTCTGCCGTAAAGTCCGCTCGTGTGTGCGCGGCATTAGTTCACAGTGGTCCAAATTTTTTTCATTGCCCTGTGAATTTCGAAAACTTGGTTGGAAAACTTTGGACACTTGTACACAGTACTGATGTATGAACATCAGACATTCCTGAGGATGGGCTGTATAGTACTTGCATGTATTTGCACGTATTTATGCATATGCATAGAAATTCTTTAAACTTTTTATTGTAAGAGAATGTGCAGCGTACGCGTGTATAAATACTGACCAAGCGATTTTTGTAATTTATAGTTTATAGTTATAGTTGTAATTTAAAGCTTATGCACCTGTGTGTACCGCCCCATTAAAAGCAATAGCCTGAATTTACTGTAGATTAATAAAAAAAATAAAAAGGATTTTTAGGTGTCAATGTGCAAGAAGCCTTTGTGCCAGTTAAGCTGGCCATATGTCACTAGAATTTCCAACAAACATTCCTACAAGAATTCTCATCAGAGCATTCTTTCTTCCTACCATTGAGTCAACTAATTTTGTTTGAAAGCCCTTAAAATATCATCCATATCAGCTGTTTGGATGTAATCCCAGACATGTTAAACAAGCTTCAATACAATATGTACAATTTTTCCCAAACACAAACCACATTCACTGAATTTTGTTGACTTGCGAAAAAATTTTCATAGTGCTCCTTCAAATTTTTTTTGTCACTACTGTCAAAAACAAATGTTGACCACCCAACTAACCATTAGAAAATCGAAAAAATGAAATTCTACTTGTGTATTGCCAGCTTAATGCCAACAATTATGCCGGAATTTTCTGACCGTAAAATAATAAACGTCCAAAGTATCTTACAGCTAAAGTTTTTACATACATTGGTGACTTGCTGTCTAGCATTTGTTCAGCCCTGTTCTAAAGTAATCAAATTCACCATCTTTGTTTTTTCCTTGCAGGTTTCTGAAGACCCAGATTCTTTAATATCTAAGGTCAGAGATTTCTGTTTTATGCAAGTCAAATGTAAGATTTTTGTGCAATTTGATGTAAATGTGATGCCATAATTTAAAAAAAACAGAAAGGTATTTTAATCATGAAGAGAGCATTTAAATAGGTCACAGATTCTTTGAATAACTGCACAAAGTATGAACCAAATAGGTTTTATTTCTTCTGCTATATGTAATATGGTGGTTATTTCTTTCTGCTTCTAATGCATGGAGGCTATTGTTAAACAGACCTACTGCAAGTTTCTTGCTTCTTGTCACATAAAGATGCCTGCTTTATCATAATCTCATTGCCAAGATGTTTCTTAGGCTGGACATGTGCGGTGCAAACTGTATGTTCAAATTCACTATTTGTGAATGCTTTGTTATAAAAAGCATTTGTTCAGCGGTTTAGGTGCGTTTTTGATGTAGTTCCAATGCAAATTTGTAAGGCTCAGGACTGGATTTTTGTCACAGCTGTGATTTCAGTGCTTGGCCAATACATAGTAGATTAAGAGTAGTAAGAGAGCAATCCGCGCTGAAATTCTAAGCTGAATCCTGAACACAACTGAACACGTGCGATTCAAAAACGAGCCTAGAATTCGTAACTGAACTGCACCGCAGTGCTCAGAAAACGTGCAGGACTCTTTCTAAATTCGCACTGCATATGCACCGCATATATGTGAGCAGCTTTAATAGAAATCAGTGATATCTCATATGTCATGCGAATTGGATGCAGTTCAAAATGCATCCAATTCATGTGAACTGAGCTTTAGATTCACCAAAACCTGCATGGAAGACGTTAATATGACTGGACATAGCAGGTAGTGAGTGATCAGGAGAGATGCAACACAGTCTTTAAAAAGCAGCCCCAGCCACCCTACATGTCGGGTGCTCTTTGAAATCTTGCTACAGGGAATACAGTAGTGGATGCAGTAGCAGTTCCCCATTTGGTTTCCCTTGTTTGTTGGACTTGTTCTTTAAGATGTATTACTGCAGTCTTGTCAGTTAATCAGATCTGGGAAATTGTGACTGCCTGACTTCTATTCATTTCATGCTTGGCAATAGGGAGCTCCTAGAGAACACATTACTGGCAGCCATGGAGCTTTACTCAGCATTGCAATCTGGCAGACAGAATTAATGCCAGAATGATAACTGAAGAAACACGGTGTATGTAGATACTGTTCCATGACTATTTCAGTTGCAGATTTTTATATGCAAAAAATATGTGCCATGCTTTTACAATTACACAATACAGTGTGAAAGACAATATATGAAAAAAGCAAACTCTTATCAAAATAGGCAGGATATATAATCTCAAGTCAGAGAAAAGAAAGAATGGGCACCAGTCCCCCCAAAAAAACAATGTGATAAAGTCCTGGAAACATATCAGATATGTTCATGCTATGCAATACCTCCTTCCAAGTATGCACCTCCACCAGCTCCACTCAAGTGTGCTCTCACCTTAGTAGGATGACCCCCACTACAAAGGTCATAAAAACATACTCCTTAGTTCCAGGACACATACAGTGGCAAATAAAAGTAAAAAACAGCCATCTTATCCAAAGGATTTTTCAAAACGAGGATCACTGAGCATACATCCTCTTTTCAGGGAGAGGTAACTCAAAGAAGAAGAGAGAAATTTCCTAAAGCTCACTGCTTCACTTTATTAAAACTGAATAAATCTTATGCACTTACAAAGGTAAACCATAAAAGTGCCAATGTTAAGGAGCCAGCTGGAGCCACACTGCAGCGTTCACACATGTATCTCACCATCCATCACTAAACAAATGCAGCCGCCGCACTCCCAGCCATCCAGTGATCAACTTGCTCCATGATTGTAAGCTCCACCCAACCCTTTTAATCACTGAGATGTCACATTGATGAAATGCGTCGGGAGGAGCTTGTCCGTCCAACGCATTTCATCAATGTGACATCTCAGTGATTAAGTAAGTTGGGAAGACTGGGAGAGCAGCGGCTGCAATTGTCTAGCGGTGAGTGGTGAAATACATGGGTGATGCGGCTTCCAGCTGGCTTCTTAACATTGTATCATGTATCTCATCAATCAACTCACTCCAACCAAGGCTGTAAGCTCCGACCATCACATTTCACCAATCTGACAACTCATTGATTAAAAGGGTTGGGAGGAGCTTACAATCATGGAGCAAGTTGAGCAGTGGATGGCTGGGAGAGCGGCGGCTGCGACTGTCTAGCGATGGATGGTGAGGTACATGTGCAGATGCTGCGGTGTGGCTTCCAGCCAACTCCTAAACGTTGGCGCTTGTGCTATTTACTTTTCTAAGTGCCTATGATTTATTTGGCTTTAATAAAGTGAAGAGGTTAACTCTGGGCTTTTGAAAAAGCCTTTGAATGAGATGCCTATTTATTAATTCTCTATTGCGAATGGTGGGTGTGCACACTTAGAAGGAGTTATTACATAGCATGAAGATATTGGGATATTTTACCTGGATTTTATCACATTTATTTTTTTGATACTCTTTTCTATTTTGAGCACTATTTGCTGCTTCATATATTGTCTTTCACATTGTATTATGCAATTATAAAAGCGCAGCACATACAGTGAGGGAAAAAAGTATTTGATCCCCTGCTGATTTTGTACGTTTGCCCACTGAAAAAGAAATGATCAGTCTATAATTTTAATGGTAAGTTTATTTAAACAGTGAGAGACAGAATAACATAAAAATATTCAGAAAGACGCATTTCAAAAAAGTTATAAATTGATTTGCATTTTAATGAGTGAAATAAGTATTTGATTCCCTATCAATCGGCAAGATTTGTGGCTCCCAGGGGTTTTCTATACAGGTAAAAAGCTAAGATTAGGAGCACTCTTTTAAAGAGAGTGCGCCTAATCTCAGCTTGTTACCTGTATAAAAGACACCTGTCCACCAAAGCACTCAGTCAGATTCCAATCTCCACCATGGCCAAAGAGCTGTCCAAGGATGGCCAAAGAGCTGTCCAAGGATGTCAGGGACAAGATTGTAGACCTACACAAGGCTGGAATGGGCTACAAGACCATCGCCAAGCAGCTTGGTGAGTGGGTGATAACAGTTGGTGCAATTATTATTCACAAATGGAAGAAGCACAAAATACCTGTTAATCTCCCTCTATCTAGGGCTCCATGCAAGATCTCACCTCGTGGAGTTTCAATGATCATGAGAATTGGGAGAATCTTGTCAATGATCTCAAGGCAGCTGAGACCATAGTCACCAGGAAAACAATTGGTAACGAACTACGGTGTGAAGGACTGAAAGGTCCCCATGCTCAAGAAAGCACATGTACATTCCCGTCTGAAGCTTACTAATGAACATCTGAATGATGCAGAGGAGAGCTTGGTGAAAGTGTTTTGGTCAGGTGAGACCAAAATCAAGCTCTTTGGCCTCAACTCGCTGTGTTTGGAGGGGAGAAATGCTGCCTACGACCCAGAAACACCATCCCCACCATCAAACATGGAGGTGGAAACATTATGCTTTTTAGGGGTGTTTTTCTGCTAAGGGGATGAGACAACTTTACCGCATAAAAGGGACGATGGAAGTGGCCATGTACTGTCAAATCCTGGGTGAAAACCTCCTTCCCTCAGTCAGGGCATTGAAAATGGGTAGTAGATTCCAGCATGACAATTACTCAAAACACACGGCCAAGGCAACAAAGGAGTGGCTCAAGAAGAAGTACATTAAGGTCCTGGAGTGGCCTAGCCAGTCTCCAGACCTTAATCCCATAGAAAATATGTGGAGGGAGATGAAGGTTAGAGTTACCAAACATCAGCCTCAAAACATTAATAACTTGGAGAGGATCTGCAAAGAGGAGTGGGACAAAATCTCTCCTGAGATGTGTGCAAACCTAGTGGCCATTTACAAGAAACATCTGACCTCTGTGCTTGCCAACAAGAGTTTTGCCACCAAGTACTAAGGCATGTTTTGTGAAGGGGTCAAATACTTATCTCACTCATTAAAATGCAAATCAGTTGATAACTTTTTTGAAATGCGTTTTTATGGATTTTTTTTGTTATTCTGTCTCTCACTGTTAAATAAACCTATCATTAAAATTATAGAACTGATCATTTCTTTGTCAGTGGGCAAACGTACAAAATCAGCAGGGGATCAAATACTTTTTTCCCTCACTGTATTGAATGTGTAATATTTTTGATTTACTATCAATTTGGTGTTTGCAGCTAACCCATTAGAAATTATTGTGTGCAGATATTTCTCATATATGTAGATAGTTTATACTTTTGGCTGGAATGTACCTTAACAATAAAAAAAGCTCTACAATTACAGAATGTATTTTTAAAGCTTAAAGTGGTTGTAAAGGTAATACTTACCTGAGGTCCATCTAGATCCAGCGATGTTGCAGGAGTGTCTCGGCTGCCTGGGACTCCCCTCCTCATTGGCTGAGACAGCAGCGCGGCGCGATTGGCTCCTGCTGCTGTCAATCAAAGTCAGTCAGCCAATGAGGAGAGAAAGGGGAAGGGCCAGCTGCGGCTTGGCTTGGGTGCCCCCATAGCAAGCTGCTTGCTGTGGGGGCACTCAACAGGAGAGACAGTCTGCTACTCAGTAATTACCTGTAAGTGTTCTCTAAACATAGCAGAGAAAAATCAGATATCCTGCCCTGCCAGACAGGACAGTGCTGTGTGGCAGAAATGTACAAACCTCATGACTTGATGGACCGCAATGTGAATTCTTTGGCCTGGTAAAACACCTCCAGTTATTTCATCCGTGTATTTAGCTTTTTTCATGGAGTTCAGTTTTAATGATAGTCTACCATATATGACCATCTGTTAATTACAGACACGATTCACAGCTCAGTCACACTGCTCTTCATTGTCATTCTAGAGACAGAAGTATTCTGGTTTTGTACGGGAAGCAAAGTCGTTTTTTTTATGGTTCATCATCTTTTCATCCGTCATTGCGATAGAACATTTAGACATCTACTTTGTTTACCAATCAGCGTAATATGACTGTGTGATGGACAATAATGGACCCAATTAGGCACGATTGGGCTTTATGGAATAAATCCAGATAAAACACAGGCTGGCCTGAGGCTGAGGTTAAAGTCCGGTTTTCTTGTTCTGAGTCTACATTCTCATTTTTAGCTATGGGTACTAATTGAAACCAACTGTAAAACCACGTAGTTAGTCAAAGTTTAACTAAAAATATAATCCAAAGATTTGTTGGCAGCTCATTATGTGCAATTAAAAGGGCTGGAATTAAAATATGCTACAGTAGGTTTTCATTTTAGAACTTCAGTAATAGTTTTGTCATATCTTTTTATGATGATCTGTTCCAACTTCTTTACTAGGGGAAATCCTGGATCACATCATATGATCTTCTGTAATGTTAGAAATATTTCCTGGTCTTTTAAAGCATATGTTGAACAAAAAATATGCAGTACATCTCTGCAATTCATGCATTTCATGCACATTTCTTCATACCTTATCCCATTAACATCTTGCTGACCAGGCTTTTTTTTAGAACTTTTTGTTTGCAAGTTTAAATTTGTGTTTTTTGCTAGAAAATTACTTAGAACCCCCAAACATTATATATTTTTTTAGCAGAGACCCCAAGAGAATGAAATGGCGAAATTGCAATATTTTATGTCACACTGTATTTTCAAACACAATTTTTTTGGAAATAATAAAATTTATATATATATATATATATATATATATATATATATATATATATATATATATATATATAAAATGAATAAAAAAAAAACACAACAGTTACCTATACCTAACATGTCATGCTTTAAAATTGTGCACGTTCGTGGAATGGTGAGAAACTACGGTATTTGAAAATCTCCGTAGTTGACACTAAAATTTTTTGCAGGTTACCTGTTTAGAGTTACAAAGGAGGTCTTGTGACAGAATTATTGCTCTCGCTCTAACGATTGTGGCGATACCTCACATGTGTGGTTTGAACATTGTTTACATATGCGGGCGCGACTTATGTATGCTTTCACTTCTGTGCACAAGCACAGAGGGATGGAGCGATTTACAATTTCTTTTTTCTTATTTATTTTACATTTTATTTTTTATTTTTACACTGACCCTTTATACAGTGCCTTGCAAAAGTATTCACCCCCTTGGCTTTTTACCTATGTTGTTACATTACAGCCTTTAGTTCAATGTTTTTTTAATCTGAATTATATGTGATGGATCAAAACACAATAGTCTAAGTTGTTTAAGTAAAATTAGAAAAATATATAAAACTATTTTTCAGAAATAAAAAACTGATAATTGGCACATGCGTATGTATTCACCCCCTTTGTTATGAAGCTCATAAAAAGCTCTGGTGCAACCAATTACCTTCAGAAGTCACATAATTAGTGAAATGATGTCCACCTGTGTGCAATC
This sequence comes from Aquarana catesbeiana, assembly GCF_042186555.1. Classification (NCBI taxonomy): domain Eukaryota; kingdom Metazoa; phylum Chordata; class Amphibia; order Anura; family Ranidae; genus Aquarana; species Aquarana catesbeiana. The sequence goes on from NC_133329.1 coordinate 130,846,713, forward strand.
TAAGTGTCACATGATCTGCCATTATATATACACACCTTTTTGAAAGGCCCCAGAGGCTGCAACACCTAAGCAAGAGGCACCACTAACCAAACACTGCCATGAAGGCCAAGGAACTCTCCAAACAAGTAAGGGACAATGTTGTTGAGAACTACAAGTCCGGGTCAGGTTATAAAAAAATATCCAAATCGTTGATGATCCCTAGGAGCACCATCAAATCTATCATAACCAAATGGAAAGAACATGGCACAACAGCAAACCTGCCAAGAGACGGCCGCACACCAAAACTCACGGACCGGGCAAGGAGGGCATTAATCAGAGAGGCAGCACAGAGACCTAAGGTAACCCTGAAGGAGCTGCAGAGTACCACAGCAGAGACTGGAGTATCTATACATAGGACAACAATAAGCTGTACGCTCCATAGAGTAGGGCTTTATGGCAGAGTGGCCAGAAGAAAGCCATTACTTTCAGCAAAAAACAAAATGGCACGTTTTGAGTTTGCAAAAACTTTGCATGTGGGAGACTCAGAAAATGTATGGAGGAAGGTGCTCTGGTCTGATGAGACTAAAATTGAACTTTTTGGTCATCAAAGAAAACGCTATGTCTGGCGCAAACCCAACACATCACATCACCCAAAGAACACCATCCCCACAGTGAAACATGGTGGTGGCAGCATCATGCTGTGGGGATGTTTTTCAGTAGTCGGGACTGGGAAACTGGTCAGAGTTAAGGGAAAGATGGATGGTGCTAAATACAGGGATATTCTTGAGCAAAACCTTTACCACTCTGTGTGTGATTTGAGGCTAGGACGGAGGTTCACCTTCCAGCAGGACAATGAACCCAAACACACTGCTAAAGCAACACTTGAGTGGTTTAAGGGGAAACATGTAAATGTGTTGGAATGGCCTAGTCAAAGCCCAGACCTCAATCCAATAGAAAATCTGTGTGTCAGACTTAAAGATTGCTGTTCACAAGCGCAAACCATCCAACTTGAAGGAGCTGGAGCAGTTTTGCAAGGAGGAATGGGCGAAAATCCCAGTGGTAAGATGTGGCAAGCTCATAGAGACTTATCCAAAGCAACGCGGAGCTGTGATTGCCTCAAAAGGTGGCTCTACAAAGTATTGAGTTAAGGGGGTGAATAGTTATGCACATTGACTTTTTCTGTTATTTTGTCCTATTTGTTGTTTGCTTCACAATAAAAAAAAAAAAATCTTCAAAGTTGTGGGCATGTTCTGTAAATAAAATGAAGCAAATCCTCAAACAATCCATGTTAATTCCAGGTTGTGAGGCAACAAAACACGAAAAATGCCAAGGGGGTGAATACTTTTTTCAAGGCACTGGATTTTTCTGATCATTTTTATTCCTTTTACAAGGAATGTAAACGTCCCTTGTAATAGAAATAAGCATGACAGGTCCTCTTTATTGAGAGATCTGGGGTCAAAACGTCCCCAGATCTCTCATTTCCCTTTGAAAGCAAAAGAAAAACAAAACAAAATTTGTTTATGCTTGAAAACTGGTAGTGGCGTTAGAGGTCGCTCCTGTCATCCAAGGGCATAGAGACGAGTGGAGGGCATCTTGCCCTCACTCGACTTTCTGCCTAGCAGACAGCTGCTTTGGATTGCTTCTGGGTTTACTGAAAGCTCGGAAATGACCAGGAAGCAGTGGGAGGGGGGCACCTCTCCCAACGCCTCTAAAAGTGATCCCGTGGCAAATTCTTCCACAGGATCACTTTTATCTGACACGGAATCGTCCACAGTAAAAAAAAAATACGGGTTATGGCAGCTAGCTGCTGCCATAACCCCGGTATTTAATGTCAAAGTAATGATGATAATATATTTACTGTAGTCGGCACCCTGCAAGTACAGAAAATACCAGTTGATGTGCCAGAAATGCACACAACTCCTAAGCACAATTGTAAGCTGACCAACATTCTGTGGACTAAGTGGTGTCAGCTCTGCCCAGTTTTCTTTCGCTAAACTACTCAAACCTTCCTACTCTTTTGTCTCTACAACATAGGCACTAATCGATCTGTAGTCCTGAGATAGGAACAAGGAGGACTAACTAAACTCCTTGAGATAACACAGAAAGTGTGCACAGGACAGTTCTGAATTTCTGAGTTGACAAAGGTATTATTTTGCACTTATTGAACAGATATAACAAAACATTTTCATTTGTATATTTAACAGACCAAAAGGTAACAAACAAAGGAAGTTTGTTAGCATTTACATGCATTTTAAGTAAACCCTCATTTGACAAGCCAAATATTAAAAGTGCTATAGAAGACAACAAATAGGGCAGAAATAAAGTTTGAGAATTTAAAGTTTGAGAACATGTTAAAAATGAACCCTAAAAATATTTATTTGGCTAGAAACTACTAAAAATATTCCATGCATTTAAAGATCAATATTAGCAGAAAAGCAATGTAAATAACACACAAATCACCTAAATGGATTCTATCCTTTGCCCATGCAGGCCAAAGCAAAATAGTGACTTAAAGTGTTACTAAACCCACAACAATAAAATCACTCTGTATATGCAGTAAAGCATGTTTGTTATACCCACTGTGGAACCTAAGGGGTTAATCCTCCGCATTGTGTAATAAGGCTGTTTGATCCTGTCTCTCTGATCCTCCCATTCTTTTACTGTCCCCAGTCCTTCTGCTGATAGTACAGAGCCCTCAAGACACTCTGCACAGTTTGGTGTGTATTGCTAGAGAGTTTTTTTTGGGGGGGAAGGGTGCATATGATCATCACGGGGCCATTCAGCACTATGCAGACAGAAAGTCAGGGGTCATGCAGCCTCATAGGACAGTCAGAGCAGAATGAAATCTCCTACAAGCTTTAACCAGTGCTCAGCCTGACACTGATAGAAGTCACAAGACTGCTATATACTGCTGATGAAAAAAGGTATTTAGCAGTTTATAATTACTAAAATAATTGAATTTCCATGTTCTGTGTACTGTGGGAAACCAGATATAGTGAATGCAGAGTCCTGGGTTTAGTAACACTGTAACTTTTCCTCCCCCCAACAGCATATAATATAACCTTTCCTCACTTCTGTTCATTCCTTTTGACTGCTGGGATTGATGTATGCGTGAACATGTGACTTAGTCCCATGTGTCATCTGCCTTGTTATTGCCCCAGTGCTGTCACATTATACTAAGGAAGTAGTCCTTAGCTTTCTGTAAGCTCTAACAAAGCCTAGGTGCAACCAAAATCAGAAGCAGAAAAATCAGCACAAGGGACATAAATTATAGTCAGTAGGATGTGTCCCTTGTGCCGATTCCTCTTCTGTTAATAGAAATTCTTCTCTGTCCTGCCTCCACCCCTACTGCTGTAATCTTCAAGTGTGGAGGGGGCTAATACAACTAAGGGGCTGTCACAGGCTCTCATCAGCTCGCATTAACCCCTGCTGCACTGGCGGTTTACGGTAGCATTGGATAATACAACTAAGGGGCTCCCACTAACAGATCCTGACTATGCCCACCGCTTCCACCCAGCTGCTCCATTCATAGAAGTCATACTACAGCTTTTATGAAAGGAACACAACCTAAGAATGTAGAATGGGCAGATGATTGATAGCTCCGCCATCTCCATTCATAGACTCTGTTTCGTTCATAGAAGCTGTACTACAGAGGAGCAGAGGAGGATTTCTACTAATAGAAGGGGAATCAGCACAAGGGACACATCACCCTAACCAAATGATGTCCCTTGTGCTGATTTTTTTTATTGATTTTAGCTGCACTTTGGCTTTAGGATCCTACACAGGATTTAGTTTCCCTCGTCCTGGTGAGTGAACAGAGTGGTTTGGACCTGACATAAGGTGAGTATAAAATGTTGAGGTGATGGTGGTTCTGGTCCATTGCGTGGCCACTTTGATGTCATTTCTGCACATGTACACACAAGTTACATTGTTCATAGCGGTGAGTGCTATTACAGGTCTAAAATACATTTCAGTGAAACTGCACTGCATAAAAAACACGGAGTGATTTCACCTCATGTATTAAACATTTCTTAGTCTGTAGCAGACATGAAAAAAATATGTCTTTTGCTAGGGCTGCTTTAAGGTCTATTTTCGTTCTGGGCCTAATGGGCCTAGCGTCAAACTTGTTTTTAGTGTACATTTTTTTGTGTGTGTTATTCTTTCCACCTTGATACAAAAGGAGCCCTGTTAGTGCAGAAAACAGCCGTTAAGCTATGCAAGGAAGTCAGAAACCAAGAGTTGGGGGAAGGGAGTGCAAACTGCTACAAATATGTCCTAAACATGAGTCTGAAATCAATGTATAAAATGGATGAAGATCAGAAACCACTGAGGAAAACCATTAGTAACACTCTTGAATGATTGATGTTATGATTTAATATACAGTCCACAGGTTTAATAATCTTTAAAATAAATCTTTAATATTTTATAACTTTTCTTAGATACAAATAGGATCATAATCTGACTAATGGAAGTCTATTTTATGTTGTAACGTGTATGTATTTATGTACAGCATTACACAGGTATGCCGTATTTGTTCATTACCTCTGCAGGTGGTGCTTTTTGCGTCGCTGTGCAGCACAATGATTGTGTTTTGCTGCTCCCCTCTCAGTGTGAGTCTGTAAGAAGAGAATGCATTCTCTTTGGCTCTCTCAGTAGTTGCAGATACAGTAGGTGTATTATAGGTGAACTCAAGGTACATTAAAAAACACCAGTGAATGCAGTTATGTCATCAAAAAAGAACAATAAGGGCTTCAGGCAAACATCTAAATACACAGTTGACATACATACAGGGCCTTAAAAAAGTATTCATACCCCTTGACATTTTCCCCACTTTGTCATGTTAAAACCAAAAATGTAAATTTATTTTATTGGGATTTTATGTGATAGACCAACACAAAGTGGCACATAATTGTGAAGTAAAAGGAAAATGATAAATGGTTTTTAAAATGTTTTACAAATAAATATATGAAAAGTGTGGCGTGCATTTGTATTCAGCCCCCTGAGTCAATACTTTGTAGAACCACCTTTCACTGCAATTACAGCCGCAAGTCTTTTTCAGTATGTCTCTACCAGCTTTCCACATCTAGAGAGTGATTTTTTTTTTGCCCATTCTTCTTTGCAAAATAGCTCAAGCTCTGACTGATTGGATGGAGAGCGTCTGTGAACAGCAGTTTTCAAGTCTTGCCACAGATTCTCAATTGGATTTAGGTCTGGACTTTGATTGGGCCATTCTAACACATGAATTTGCTTTAATCTATACCATTCCATTGTAGTTCTGGCTGTATGTTTTGGGCCATTGAGGCTGGGGCAGAGAGGTTCACCTTCCAACAGAACAAGTCTTTTGCAGACTCTAAGATCCCTTTCACACTGGGACCGTGGCCACATTCCCAGTAAAGCAGCGCTCGATTTACTGATACTTAAGCTGCGCTTTTTGGCCCCTACCGGGGAGCTTTTAACCCCAAAGAAGGGGTTAAAAACTCCCGTGTTGCGGCGTTTCCGAAGAGCTTTTCAGGCGCTTCAGTAGTGCTGCCCATTCATTCCAATGGGCAGGGCGTTTTGAGAGTACTAAATACAGCGATCCCAACCCGCCCCAAAGATGCTGCTTGCAGGACTTTTCGGAATGTCCCTCTAGCACACTGCCCTAGTGTGAAAAGTCACACTTGAATTAATGGGATGCGGTTTTCAGGCACTTAGCAAAGGCTATTTCCAGCGCTAAAGCTCCTGAAAACTGGCCCAGGGGCCTAACAAGTTTTCTTCTAACTTTGCCCTGTATTTGGCTTCATCCATATTTCCATCAACTCTGACCAGCTTTCCTGTCACTGCTGAAGAAAAACATCCCCACAACATGATGTTGCCACCACCATGTTTCACGGTGGGGATGGTGTGTTCAGGGTGGTGTAGTGTTAGTTTTCCTCCACACATAGTGTTTTACTTTTAGGCCAAAAAGTTAAATTTTGGTCTCATCTGACCAGAGCACCTTCTTCCACATGTTTGCTGTGTCCCCAAAACGTTTCTCGCAAACTGGAATTCTGTTGGCTTTCTTTCTTCTTGCCACTCTTCCATAAAGGCCAGCTTTGTGGACTGCATGACTAACAGTTGTTCTGTGGACAGATTCTTCCACCTGAACTGAGCCTCTTGGCTTCTTCTCTGATTAATGCTCTCCTTGCCCGGCCTGTCAGTTTAGGTGGACGGCCATGTCTTGGTAAGTTTGCAGTTTTGCCGTACTCTTTCCATTTTCGGATGATGGATTGAACAGTGCTCCGTGAGATGTTCAAAGCTTGGGATATTTTTTTAGATTCTAACCTTGCTTTAAACCTCTCCACAACTGTAGCCCTGACCTGTCTGGTGTGTTACTTGGCCTTCATGATGCTGTTTGTTCACTAAGTTTCTCTAACAAACCTCTGAGGGCTTCACAGAACAGCTGTATTTATACTGAGATTAAATTACACACAGGTGGACACTATTTACTAATTAGGTGACTTCTGAAGGCAATTGGTTCCACTAGATTTAAGTTAGGGGTATCAGAGTAAAGGGGGCTGAATACAAATGTACGCCACACTTTTCAGATTTTTATATGTAAAAAAATGTGAATTTTGATTTTAATATTTTCTTTCCACTTCACAATTATGTGCCACTTTGTGTTGGCCTATCTTATAAAATCCTAATAAAATACATTTACGTTTTTGGTTGTAACATGACAAAATGTGGAACATTTCAAGGGGTGTGAATACTTTTTCAAGGCACTGTATATGGGAGCTATGTTACCTGTCAAAGAATTTGTAATTGTGTCCAGCCAGTTTTACACAGCTGCCAGGCAGCATGTCCAGGTTGGTGCCTGACTTTTTATGCTGCAGTTAAAGCATATCTGCACCTAAAAACAATTATTTAATATATTGCAGCTTTCAAGTCCTTAGATTTTGTGGCTGTTTTTCAGCCGGTGATTCTGACAGTAACACACTTCCTGTTCTATGGGGACAACCCTAAATTGTCCTTTTGTATCAGGGCAACAGAAACAAGATAGTACCACAGAACCCCTACCCTTCTGCTATAATCTATAACATAGAGAGGTGTGGTTCTGTAGCCTCAGAGCTAAGAGGAACAGTGTAACTGACAACAGCACAGGCAGAGAGCAGAAATAGATTCACCTCTTGCCCACTGCCTGTGACTGGACAGTGAAGAAGCAGAAGTTCTCTCTCTCTGCTCTGTCCTCTTGTCAGTAAGGATGAGCTCCGGCGTGTTCACACACTCCGCGTGCAAAGCCCGCCAGGAAGTCGGCACGGCGCTGCGCTAATCACAGGCAGTGAGACATTTTCCCGATGTGTGGCTGCAGAGATTTTTTCCTCAGTTTAGGCTCATATGTATTCTTCTACATATTCCTGGTAAAAAAAAAAAAACACAATAAGCGTATATTGATTGGTTTGCGCAAAAGTTATAGCGTCTACAAAATAGGGGATAGATTTATGGCATTTTTATTGTTTATTTATTTTTTACTAGTAATGGCTGCGATTTTTATAGGGACTGCGATATTGTGGCGGACATATTGGACACTTTTGACACATTTTGGGACCACTGACAATTATACAGCGATCAGTGCTATAAAAATACACTGATTACTGTATAAATGTCACTGGTAATGAAGGCGTTAACACTAGGGGAGTGGTCAAGGGGTTAACTGTGTTCCCTCACTGTGTTTTAACTGTAGGGGGATGGGACTGTCTAGGAGGAGAGAGAGATCGGTGTTCATACTTAGTATGAACACCCGATCTGTCTCTACTCCCCTGAAAGAACTGGGATCTGTGTGTTTACGAGCGATCGCGGGAGCCCGGCGGTCATCGTGCCCGCCGGGTACTCGCATCAGCTCCGGGCACATGCTGCGTGTGCGCACACCCCTAATGGCCAAAAGGCAAAGCGACGTAAGGTAATGACGTTTCGCCCAGCCATGCCATTCTGCCGTGGCTGGTTGGCAAACGGTTAAATACATTTGGACACTAGAGAAAGAATGATCTCTTTTGTAATTAAACATTATACTTTCACTTTAAGACTGTGCTCTGCCAAACAATTTATAATTCTGTTCAGTCACTTTTGTGATTTTTCTCGGCTAGGAATATAGCCAGGATGGTGACACCACTTTATGGATCTGAGTTAAGGAAATCAGGGATGTATCTTTCTGACCCAGTAATGTCTTATTGGACAATGAAGTAACAGCAACACACATGTAGGTTATCAACTTTGCTTTCTTCTGCTGTTACCTAACACCTGAAGAGTGTAATTGGTTCAGAGTGCTGCCCTTCCCTCCCAAAGTCTTCTGTTTAAATATTTTTATTGATTTTCAAATAATATGGCATACAGAACCCCCAAGCAGGGCAAAGACATGGACTTTAATGTACACAGACAATAGACCATGATAGAGAAGAAAAATTCCACATATCTGAAAACAGATCAAAGTACTACTGTTCAAATGCCTGTGCACTGGAAACTACCCTAGGGGCCACATTCATAAGATCGGAGCAGATCAATTTAGGATAGGTTTCATGAGGCCTCTTCATAAAAAGGAGAAGCAAACAGCCAAAAGGAGGAAAAGAAAAAGGTAGAGGGAGAAGGAGTGGCGTGTGTGGGCATACCCCCCCCCCCCCATGACTTGGGTCAAGAAAACCAAAAAAATAAGTTCATAAAGCTCCCAAGCTCCCAGGCTAGAAAAATGCAGGGATAGCAATGCATAGGTAAGCCATGGTTCCCAACTTTTGCCAAATTTGGATTGCATGTCATTGACAACACGTGACAATTTCTCACTGACTAGCGTCCTAGTCATACGATTTTTATCAGCTTGGAAAGAAACCAAGGTATATTTCTAGGCCTACCAAATACATAGCCAGCTTCTCTTGATAGTTGTAGGGGCCAGGGATTAGTTGGTAAAGAAGGGCTATTTGTGCATCCCTAGGGACTACGAGATAGAATAGGGGTTGGAGAAGGCCAAACACTCTGGACCAAAACCCAGTTAGCTTCAGGCACGAACACCAGATGTGGAGCTCTCACTCTGTTGACCATAGCCTCTGAAACACCTTTCATTATAGTTGGGGGGTCCAACTTTCGCAAGGATGTTATCTAATGACGTGACTGCAGGTAGGGGAATAATGCAGACTTAGGTGTTTGGTGTTGGTCCTAAAGAGAGGCCCAAGTGGGGAAGAAATGTGAGGTTGAGAAGTGATGGAACTGAATAAAATCATGTGACAACCACCACTTAATAGACCCTGCTTGCTCCTCGCCAGAGGGAAAAACAACCTATGGTGGATAAGCAGTAAAAGCAGAAAGGGATCATTAGGGGACTAAACAAGGTTGGGCGAGCACTGTGAGGGAGTCACAGCAAAGCTATTATGGGAACAGAGGCACAGTTTGGCTCTTCCAAAAATACTCACAAAGCGACATCTGATGAGGCATGGTGAAGAGACAGTTGAGAGATTTATGCTGCTTTGGTCTAGGGGTCAATATTAGGGACCCCTAGACCACCTAGAATTGTATGAGCATAAAGATTAAGATGTGTGACCCATGGATGCTGGTAGGTCCAAATAAAGAAAAGAATAAGGTTTTTCAGGAAAAAGGCGGGAACTCTAGTTGGCAATGTCAGGAAATAGTATAAGGTTTTAAGGATTGGATTAACCTGTCCCAACCAGGAAAGATTTGGAAACGTCCAGCTTTGTATAAGGGAGCTGAGGGAGTTTAGCAGGGGGTAGCAGTTTGTTGAGAACAAGGACGCGTAGCCGGGGTTGAGTCTGACCCATAGGTAATCCAACGAGTAGGTTGTCCATTCACATGCAAAAAAGGTGGATTGAATTTGCAAAACCACACCTTGAGAGAGATATTGAGGGCCCTGGATTTAGATGGGTTAATGTGGATGACCTGTTGGGGATTCGGGAGCATTGTATGGGGGTTAATGAGAACCAAGAGGGAATCACCTGCACAAAGATTAAGCTTATAATGAAGCCCGGCATTCAAGACTTATACTAGGGCTGTCCATGATCACCATAGCCAGTATAACCCTCTCCCAGTCTTAAATGCTGCTTTGCACAGGATGGCAGAGCTACTAGGGCTACATTCACATAGGCCATTATAAACTGACAGTGGAATTTCTAGTGTGTGTGAACAGTTGTGACCTGGAAGCCTATATAAATATATGACCGGCTGGCAGCAGCTGCATATATTTGATTACCTATGGTTAATAACAGATGATCAGCCCTGGACGCAGAAAAGATTTAATCCAGGGACGATCACCTGTCACCAGGTAAATGCTCCATTGGTGGTTAAAAATGATGCGGCCGCTTTCTGCTTGTCATTAATTTTTTTTTATGGTGATTCATTTTTTTTTTTTTTTTCAAAGATACACAGAAAAGACAAAAGCACATGGGACCATTGGGCCCTGTCCAACACTCAGGGAAATATACCTATCATTAACATACAAATAAGAAGGTGACATCTACAATGTGGTAACATAAGATGTGGGTAAAATGGCACACTTTGGTACAAGAAAAAGAAGATAAAATGCAAACAAGAAAAACGAAATCATCCATACTACATTCAGCACACTCACACTTGTTCCCTCCTATCATTCATTTATACAGGAAATCCCCCAGTTACGAACGACTCCTACTAACGAACGGCCTCCAATGCCGGACACTTGTGCTCCACACTGGTCCTGGATACCTTTCGAGCACCTCCGGACACATCCCACACTGCTGTACTACGCCCCAGATAACATAACAAGCGTCCAGAACATCCCACATCCATGCACAGGCGGACGTTACACTTACGAATGCAGTGCTGTGACTTACGAACAACTTTGACTTACGAACAAACCTACAGTCCTTATTGTGTTCGTAACTCGGGACTTCCTGTACCCGCTTCCTGGCTGTAGCTGTTCGCAGTCACTTGTGATTCCTGCCGCAGGAATTCACTGTCCAATCCTAATCATCTGTGTGAACATAGGCTTATGTTAGTTGTATGTGGAAAATAATTTTAGCTATACTTTTGTAGGAATACACAACTGCATTAAAGTGTTTGTTACCCCAACATTTCATATTCCTGATATATGCCTGCTGTACCATGTACTTGTGTGAAAAAGTATCCTTTTCTCTTTGTATTGCTTCCTCTGTGTGAAATCCCTGGTGTTCCTGCCAGTCCTTCTGTTTTCCTATAAAAAACTGACCACAGTAAGCAGAAGAGCACAGTGTGGGCAGTTCTCTAGCTGTGCTGGGAACTCAGCCTGCTCTCCTCCAATGATCAGACTTGTCCTGACACGCCCCTGCTGCACAGCCTTTCACAAGGGAGCCCAGTGTGCTGCTGCTTCTCCTCTCCCCAGCTCTTATGCAGCGGAGAACAGAGGGAATGTGATCACTTATAAAAAAGAAGAAAAAGGCATTTATAATGGTATTTTTTTTTTTTTTACCGCTTAAGTACCGCCTCTCGTTTATATACTGCGTCAGGGCAATACTTAAGCGCAAAATCGCGTACCTGTATGTGATTTCTCTTCTCTGCTCTGGGGCATGCGCCATCCGCAGCCTTAATCCCACTGTGATTGGATACAGCAGGAGCCAATCAGTGGGTCTGGTGCCCGTGGTGACTGCCCACCACTCGCGATCGTTCACAGGAGGGGCAGAATGGGGGTTGGTCTGCCTATGTAAACAAGGCAGACCACCATTCTATGACGGAGGAAAATAGTAAGCATAAACACAGATCTCTGTTTTCCTCCAGTCACAGCATTCCCCCCCACAGTTAGAAAGCACTCCCTAGGAGAACACTTAATCCTTTGATCGCCCCTGATGTTAAACCCTTCCCTGCCAGTGTCATTTATACAGTGACAGTGCTTTTTTTTTTATCACTGATCACTGTATTGGTGTCACTGGTCCCCAAAAAGTGTCAGATTTGTTCGCCACAATGTCGCAGTCCTGCTAAAAATTACTAGCCATTACTAGTAAAAACAATAAAAAAAAAATAAAAGGTCCATAAATCTATCCCATAGTTTGTAGATATGATAACTATTGCGCAAACCAATCAATATACGCTTATTGGGATTTTTATTACAAAAAATATGTAGCAGAATACATATTGGCCTAAATTGATGAAGAAATTAGATTTTTTACATTTTTTATTGGATATGTTTTATAGCACAAAAATAGTAAAAAATATAGTTTAAAAAAAAAAAATTGTAGGTCTTTTTTTGTTTATAGTGCAAAAAATAAAAACCACCACAGAGGTGATCAAATACTACCAAAAGAAAAGCTCTATTTGTGGGGAAAAAAAGCACATACATTTTATTTGTGTACAGTTTGCAATTGTCAGTTAAAGCAACTCAGTGCAGTATCGCAAGAAATGGCCTGGTCAGGAAGGGGGTAAAACCTTCCAGAGCTGGAGTGGTTAATATCTACAGTATACACAGATGTTTTTCCTTTCATTTCTATTTTAAACTGATTGGATTGTTTCACACAGTGATCGTTTACAATCACTTTAAGTATCTACAGTAAATGGAGTTCAGCTTCATGTGACAATGTCTACTTGTTACACTAAAATCCTCTAATTATATAGTGCTATTTTTTACAAAGTATATATATATATATACACATCATTGTTTCTGAGCTTACTATAACGTCCAGCTGTGCAGAGTATTTTCCTCCATATAGATCCTGACTACAAACACTTTCGGTTGGTGCTGATTAGACAGACACCCACCGCTTAGCTGATGTCCCCTTATACTGGAGAGTGACAGCTGCAGTTATTATCATCAGATAAAAATATACAGAGCAGGATGATGAAAAGATCAACATATACTGTTCTGTTTTCATGATGAACAAACTTCAACTCATGTCAGAAGGAGAATTTGCATTTAGTCGCTCCCAGACTTCTGTGATATCTAAGCTTTTTTGATAACGTAACATGGATAGAGCAGTGACGTTCTTTGACCCCAAACAGCTGATCAACTTAAAACAGCCTACAACCAGCATACTGATGATGCAATTCTGATTGTTACCCTGCTGTTGTTCGTTTACAGGTGTTGTTCGAACCTTGTAGCTTTAACCATGTAACCATAAGTACCTATTGTAGGCAGAAGCGAGCAAGTTTTTTTTTTTTTTTTTTTTTTTTTTTTTTTTAAACCAGAAACTCCCTACTTAAGACAAGAACTATGATCTCAATGTGAATGCCATAATGCTGATGTGGTTTTGGATCTTGTAGCAGAGATTTTTTTTTTTTTAAGGTTCCAGAGGAGGAACCCAAATAAACATTGTCTATTAACAATCCAGCAATGACTAAAAGTTTCTGGACCTCAGTTAGTCATTCCAGGAGGGTTGTTGAGCTAATCTGAGGCACCTACCTTAATCTAGGTTCCAAGCCACGTCATTGAGGTCCGTGCGCTGTTCTGAGAAGACTGCAATCCTCTACTGTGCTGGGCTGAATTGAAGAGATTCAGTGTTATGATTTTAGTCTTGAGGCTGTAACGGAAGTTGCAAGCAATTTGAGAAGTTCAGGTTACATTTTTAGCAGGCGGCTTTTTTCCCTGCTACCATGTGACAAAAGTTCCATGACAAAAATGTGGCTTTTGTTACTGGCTGTGAACACTCATGGAATGCAAAACGTAAATTCAAAGGAAAACGAAAGCGTTTTTCTTCTTTCAAAGAGTTATCTTAACCACTTAAGGACCAGCCTCGTTTTGGATTTTAGGTGTTTACATGTTTAAAACAGTTTTTTTTGCTAGAAAATTACTTAGAACCCCCAAACATTATATATTGTTTTTTTTCGAACACCCTAGAGAATAAAGTGTCAATGCAATACTTTTTTTTGCACCGTATTTGCGCAGCAGTCTTATAAACGCACTTTTTTGGGAAAAAAATCACTTTTTTGAATAAAAAAATAAGACAACAGTAAAGTTAGCCCAATTTTTTTTTATATTGTGAAATATAATGTTACGCCAAGTAAATTGATACCCAACATGTCACGCTTGAAAATTGCGCCCGCTCGTGGAATGGCGTCAAACTTTTACCCTCAAAAATCTCCATAGGCGACGTTTAAAAAATTCTACAGGTTGCATGTTTGGCGTTACAGAGGAGTTCTAGGGCTAGAATTATTGCTCTTGCTCTACCGGTCGAAGCAATACCTCACATGTGTTGTTTGACCATGTTTTCATATGCGGGCGCTACTCACGTATGTGTTCGCTTCTGCGCGCGAGCTCGTCTGGACGGGGGGGTTTTTTTACATTTTTTTTAAAAAAATTTATTATTTATTTAACATGATTTTATTTATTTTTACTCTGTTTTTTTTTTTTTTTTAAATTGTGTCACTTTTATTCCTATTACAAGGAATGTAAACATCCCTTGTAATAGAAAAAAGCATGGCAGGACCTCTTAAATATGAGATCTGGGGTCAAAAAGACCTCAGATCTCATATTTACACTAAAATGCAATAAAAAAAAAAAAAAAGTCATTTAAAAAAATGACATTGAAAAAAAATGTGCCTTTAAGACGTATGGGCGGAAGTGACGCTTTGACGACGCTTCCGCCCAGCAGTGTCATGGAGAGGAGTGGGCGCCATCTTAGCCTCACTCGTCTCCAGGCACAGAAGGGAGACAGACGCGATTGCCTCCGCCGCTCCCGACGGCTCCAGTAAGCGGCGGAGGGCACCGGATCGTGGCGAGGGGGGGGCCCTCTCCCGCCACCGATAAAAGTGATCTTGCGGCAAATCCACCGCAGAGACTACTTTAATTTGAAAGCCGACTGCCGCACGAAAACAGGGACACCGGGGTTATGGCAGCTAGCCATATCCGCCGCCAAACTTTAGACGTACATTGGCGGTGGGCAAGTGGTTAAAGAACAAGATCGCCAAGTATTTTCTGGATCTGTTGCTGTTCGCACCTATTCAGTGTCCACATAACATTTCTCCAGTGAAGGCTGTAGAATAAAATCTGAAATATGATTGGCTGTTAGCAGCAACTCCCTTTGTTCTTCTTTGTTTCCAGTGTTTCACGGATCAGCTTGGATGTTGTAGCACTGCTAAGTTCAGTTTTTAAAGGTGAACTCCGCACACAATATCTGTCATTTAAAGGTATTCCACAATAGCTACAACTTCTATAAATACACTTTATGTGCACAAAATGCCTTTGCAGACCCAGTGATTACCTTACAAATGTAGCAAGGACACAATCGCTGTGCAGCACATAACCTGTGCAGAAAACAGGGCTGTGGGCGGGGGATCCAGAAGGCCCACCCGTTACAGGATGCCTGCAGAAATCTACAGGAGGGGAGGGTACAAGACCAGTTACCCTGTACAATTAGAGAGAGCAGCAGTGACCGGTCTTTAAAACCATAAAATTCCATGCTTGATTACTGAACAGATCTGCAAGAAATACACAAAGCCCACCAAGATTCGAGTAAGAACACACATACCTCTTGTATTATAACAGTATGTGCTTATCCCAGAGTTACGCATTAAGTGCTTCAAGGGGAAACATTAATAAAACAATTAAATACATTATTGATGCACAAACACTAATTTCCATGTCAGCATTACTGCATTTATCTACAGTAATCATAGGTGTACAGCTTTTTGCATTAGGGTGTGCACCCCAAAGCTCAAACATATACACATATGTATATACATATATACATACACACTCATAAATACATTTTAAAATCTATTAATGCATGGATTGTGTCAGTAGAGCATTGGACGCTGTCAGAGCAGTGGAAAAACATGGAAAACATGTCAGTAGGACAGTGGATGGTGTCAGTCAGTACAGCAGTAGACGTGTCAGTAGGGCAGTTGTTGGTGTCAGTAGGGTAGTCGACTTTGCCAGTAGGGCAGAAGACTGTGTCAGTAGAGCAGTGGACAGTGTGAGTAGTTTTCTATTTTTATATTATATTTTACAAATGTTTTAAATATTTTTTACAATTTGTTTTATTTTTTTTTTTACAACTTTTTTATGAGCACCTTTGGGGGGCTTTGGTGAAATATTAAGGGCCTAAGCAGACTCCAGATGTCTCAGTTTTGAAATAGGGAAAGGGACTGAGGACAGAGATTCCCCAGTCCCTTTATCTGCAGGCTCGACTGCACTGGACAGTGAATGAATGGGAAGTTCTCTGTGCTGAGCAACTGCCTGTTAATTTACAAACTGAAGCATAGTAAACAATATTTTGTGAGTGAGTGTGAATGATCAGTACTGGTCAGAAAAGGAAGGGGCCGTAAATTACATTTACCAGCTCCTTCTCCTGCTCTCCATTCTGAAATATGTCCCATAGCAGCCAGCAAAAGAGGAGAGTAGGGAGGCCGGGTAGTGCTGCGGGGTAAAGGGGGGGCGTGCAGCAGGAGGAATCTGCAACACACTGGGTGATTAGGGTGTGCTCAGGCACACCTAGCACATCCTGTGCGCACACCTATGACAGTAATGTATATAGTCTTGTGATCCACCCACTCAGGCTGTGCTATATAGTTGTAGAGCATAAGGAAGGAAAGCTCTCAGTAACTCCCTTGTGGTTTCTCCCTTCATGCCTATAAGATTGTAGAACCGCAAAGAAGCTTCCCAGGTCTCACCCTACCCAATTTTATTGGCCCATCACTATGATGAACTACCTCAATGGCTAGTAGAAATGTGAAATAGAAATAAGGTGTGGCACATGCCCATACCTGTCAGCAGCTTATGTTTTGCTAAAGTGACTAAGTCTCTTTAAAGTCACTTTGTTGTTGGTAGTCTGGCAGATCAGGAACTTTGTTTCCTCACCCATGTAAAAAAAATTAAGCCTACATTCACATTCCTGCCACTCCATGTACTCCTTACCATCTCTCACATAAAAAGGAAGATACAAAATATGGAATGATAGCAAAAAAAAGCCCATTTCTACCCAGCTGCACATGCAAAGAACCTGCAGCATCAGTGCATTACATGTAGGCAGGAGCAAAACCACAGATGATGGGACCCAGAGCAAAAATGTTATCACCCTCCATAGAACTTGGATAGTTATACTAATGCCGCGTACACACGGGCGGACCTATCGACTGACTAGGTCCGGCGGACTTTTCGAGGGACTTTCGAATGAACGGACTTGCCTACACACGATCAACCAAAGTCCGACGGATTCGTACGTGATGATGTACGACCGGACTAAAATAAGGAAGTTCATAGCCAGTAGCCAATAGCTGCCCTAGCGTCGGTCTTTGTCCGTCGGACTAGCATACAGACAAGCTGACTTTTCAACTGGACTCGTATTTCGATTTGAAACATGTTTTATTTCTAGGACCGTCAGACTTTTGGGAAAAAAAAGTCCACTGGAGCCCACATACGGTCGAATTGTCCGACGGAGTCTCGTCTGCCGGACCTATTCCATTGAAAAGTCCGCTCGTGTATGCAGCATTAGAGTAATGAGCAAAGAGCAGCTTGGTGAAAGTGGCCTACCATATGGTGGACACTGCCTTGCTGAACCTTAGGGAGACTATTTTGGAGAGAGAGAGAGTTGGAAGGAACTGCTCTGAAGAGCAAAACATTAACTCGATTATTTAACCTAGTCATGAGAACTGCAAATACTAAAGGTTTCATTTCTTAATGTTATAATATGCTTCTGCAGAGCTTCTTGACTAAGCATCCCTTGAGAATGATGGAAAAGTGGGAGAGAGATGTGGGGCAGATAGATGGAGACAAGTGGGAGGAGATTCTACAAGCGGTGTCCACAAGCTTGTTGAATGTATCACAAAAGCTAACACAACTGTATCTTATTCTGTGGGTGTACTATACTCCACATAGATTACACAGAATGGGTCTTAGATCTACCCCGATGTGCACTAGATGCAAAAGGGACCATGGAGATCTGATCCAGCTACTGTGGAGGTGCCCGAAGCTTCACTCCTATTGGGGTGGAGTGGTGGATACCATAAACGGGGTATTTCAGATCTCTATGCCCACTGACCCAAAACACTGCTTATAAAATGTGCTGGAGGTCTTTAAATGGGAGGAGAGCATCAGGATAGCAGTTACCAGGACCCTATTGTTAGCACGTAAGATGATAATGCTCCACTGGATATCAGAGGACCCTCCCACAGTTAAGGAATGGATTTCCTCAGTTGGGAACATGATCAGAATGGAGAGAGAGGTATATCAGTATAGGGGGTGCAAAGTTTGAGAAACTCTGGGGCCGTGGCTGGATGTACCTAGTCCCGGTGGATCTGGTGATGGGGAGATTGTTGGGTCTAAATGCTGGTTAAATACATTTATACAGTTTATTGGTCTGAACGAAGGGCCTCACTTAGGTAGGGAGTACTGCCAATTTGTAATGAAAATTTACAAAATATGCAACTGTGTATTGTCGAAGCCTGGTTATGTTTGTTTATGTCAAATTCAATTAACTTTTCTTTGGATTAAAAATAAAAAGAAGAGCAAAACATTGCCATAGAGAGACTGGACTTGGAGGGAGACAAAGAGAAACACTGCCCAAAAGTAAGAGGGAGGTTTGTTGTTTTCCTCTCTCAAAAGGGGCAGACCACATATACCGAGTCGTTAATTGTGATGTCAGTTTTTAACAGATCTTGAATGTCCAGTCCAAGCCAAGACTGAAGTCTGTCCCAATCATATACATTAGTCCATGCTATCCAGGAAGCAGCTGGGCTTAAATGGTTGTAAATTTGCCTTTGCAAGTAAGTCAGATAAAGGTACATTTAGTAGATATTCTTGCCTTAGTAGGGTTATATTAGGTCATGTGTAGGTTTATTGGGCTACATAAGAATGTGTCATTGGCCTCCTTAATTGTCCAGATAGTAGCTGCAATGACATACATTTCACCATGTAATAAAGAGGACATGGCAGGTGTGGAAAGTTGGTGTTGGTCATAAAAACCTAGAAAAGAGTTGTAAATAGTTTGGTTGTTCTATGGTAGTAGAGTTAAGATGTTGTTCTTATCAAGCTATCTACCTTTTATTCAGTAGCTGTAATATACAGCGTGTGATGCATTATTACCACAGTTATTACAGTGCTGTAAACAGTCTAAATAATTTCTTTAACCACTTCATCCCCGGACCATTTGGCTGGCAAAAGACCAGAGCACTTTTTGCGATTCGGCACTGCGTCGCTTTAACTGACAATTGTGCGGATGTGCGTCGTGGCTCCCAAACAAAATTGACGTCCTATTTTTTCCCACAAATAGAGCTTTCTCTTGGTGGTATTTGATCACCTCTGCGGTTTTTATTTTTTGCGCTATAAACAAAAAATAGCGACAATTTTGAAAAAAAAATTATTTTTTACTTTTTGCTATAATAAATATCTCCAAAAAATATATAAAAAAACATTTTTTTTCCTCAGTTTAGGCTGATACGTATTCTTCTACATATTTTTGGTAAAAAAAAAAAATAGCAATAAGCGTTTATTGATTGGTTTGCGCAAAAGTTATAGCGTCTACAAAATAGGGGATAGTTTTTATGCATTTTTATTAATATTTTTTTTTTTTTTTACTAGTAATGGCGGCGGTCAGTGATTTTTATCGTGACTGCGACATTATGGCGGACACATCGGACACTTTTGGCACTATTTTGGGACCATTCGCATTTATACAGCGATCAGTGTGATTAAAAATGCATTTATTACTGTGTAAATGTGACTGGCAGTGAAGAGGTTAACCAGGAGAGGGCGCTGTAGGGGTTAAGTGTGTCCTAGGGATGTGTTCTAACTGTGGGGGGGAATGAGCTATGTGTGACACGACACTGATCACCGCTCCCGATTACAAGGAGCTGTGATCAGTGTCAGTGTCACTAGGCAGAATGGGGAAATGCATTTCCCCGTTCTTCCTCTCCGTGAAATGATCGCGGGTATCCCCGCGGACATCTAGTCCACGGGACCCACGATCACACTCACGGAGCTCGCGGCGGGCACGCATGCGCCCACAAGGCGCCGCGCGCCCACAAGCCGTGTCTTAAAGGGTAACGTACAAGTACGTTAATATGCCTCTATGTGCCCTTCTGCCGACATATACCGGCATGAGCCGATCGGCAAGCGATTAACTGGCGGGCAGCACAGCCCGCACCGTGACATAGCTGGTTTGGCAATGCACATGAATGCCCCCTGTTGACCTGTGCTGCGATTGGACACAGAATAAGTTTGTCTGCAGTGATTATGGCTGAAACCTACTGATTGGCTGTGGCCAATCACAGCACAGAATTCTGTGTTGACAAACACCCAGAACTCTGTACACAGATAGTGATCTGTCTGTTTTTTTTCCCCCTGAAAGCAACTTTAAGTTCAGGGAGAAAAAAACAGACAGATCTGTTAGTAAAAGCAGTACACATTACACTTCTTAGGCACACAGTTAACCCCTTCCCAGCCAGTGCGATTGGTACATTGTACAGTATTATCACCGGTCACTGTATTAGTGTCACTGGTGACATCGGTTAGCGTCCCTCCCAGCCAGTGTCAGTTAGCACTAGATCGCCCACCATACTATCACAGTCACACTAAGTCGCTGATCACCATCATTACTAGTATAGTGTCTGTATGGATCAGTATCTGGATCATGATCAGAACTAGTGTCCCCAATTGTATAGTGTCCTCAAAAAGCAGTTTGGTTTTTTACCAAAGACATATAGCAGAATACATTCCAGGCTAAATTTATGAAGACATTTGATTTTATTGGATATGTTTTATAACAGAAAGTAACAAATATCTTCTTTTTTTCTTCAATGTTTTTGGCATTTTTTTACATGTATATAATAAAAGATAAAATGCCACCAAAAGAAAGCTCTATTTGTGTGAAAAAAAAATGTATGTAAATTTAATTCCATGACCGCGCATTTGCCAGTTAAAGTAGCGCAGCGCTAAATAGCAAAAAATGAACTGGTCATGAAGAGGATAAAACCTTCCGGAGGGCAAGTGGTTAAAGATGGCATGTTAGGAAAGTTGCACACAATAAAGGATTTTGCTGATGACAAAATCACAGCTTGTATTGGGTTAACACTTCATTACTGTAATTTTTAGGATACACACAATGCAAATTCCACCATACACCTATCCAAAATGTTACTCTGATACTTACCAAGAGATTAAAGCAGAACTAACAAAAGAAAGCTAAAGTTAGAAATGATCAATATACTGTATGTTATTATATCTTCAATCAAACTTACCCATGTTTTCATTTATATTTATTTCTGTCTACCACTGCATGCGCAGTGTATGCTACATTTAGAATTCATATAAAATAAGGATAGATCTTAAAGGGGAACAAAACTTTTCTAAGGTACCATCCTCGATGGATAGAGTTTATTTCCGCTCTAAGACCTTCCCTTATTTATTTGATTTTCTATTCTAGAAGATTTGGAATGGAATGTGACTGTTGGTGGTGTTACCATGATAAAGAGAGGTTAATTGGTTTCTGTTTAATGTTTTATTTTTCTGTTTACTCACTGATATTTGTATTCAGCCTTCTGTGCTTTGCCAGTGAGCAAAGAGTGGTTGGCTATTGAAAAGAAGGTTGTTTCACAATGACACAGTGTTCTTTCAAACCTTCTATGGTTCAATAATGGCCATAGTAGAGCATTTACCATGTTACCACTGATTAATGCAGAACGATTATTAACTAACTTAAATAATTTAAGATGCAAGTTTTCAGTATGAATTAGATCCCCGATTTAAAGAAGGGATCCAAGTTATCCTGAAAGCTTGCATCTTTAGCCACTTAAGGACCGGAAGGATTTGCCCACTTAATGACTAGGCCATTTTTTGCGATACGGCACTGCGTCGCTTTAACTGACAATTGCGCGGTCGTGCGACGCTGTACCCAAACAAAATTGACGTCCTTTTTTTCCCACAAATAGAGCTTTCTTTTGGTGGTATTTGATCCCCTCTGCGGTTTTTATTTTTTGCACTATAAACATAAAAAGACCAGCAATTAAGAAAAAAAAAAGAATATTCTTTACTTTTTGCTATAATAAATATAAAAAAAAAACATGTCTTCATCAGTTTAAGCCAATATGTATTCTTCTAGCGTGTACAAAATAGGAAAAACATTTATGGCATTTTTATAATTTTTTTTTTTTTTTACTAGTAATGGTGGTGATCAGTGATTTTTAGCAGGACTGCGACATTGCGGCGGACAGATCAGACACTTTCGACACTTTTTTGGGACCAGCGACTTTGATACAGTGATCAGTGCTATAAAAAAGCACTGAGTACTGTATATATGACACTGGCAGGTAAGGGGTTAACACCAGGGGGCGATCAAGGGGTTAAGTGTTCCCTAGGGAGGTGTTTCTAACTGGGGTGAGTGTACTGACTGGAAGTACAGAGAGATAGATGTTCCTGATCACTAGGAACAGACGATCACACTGTACTCCCCTGACTGAACGGGGATCTGTTTGTTTACATTGACAGATCCCCATTCTGGCTCTCTATGGAGCGACCCCGGGTGACCGGCAAACATCACAGCCTCTAGCCATGCGCATCAGCTCCCCCGTCATGCATATATCTATAGCTCTTAAAGGGACCACCGCACCGGTACGGAGATTTACAGTAATGAGCCGACCTGCTGCAGTATAATGAAGGAGGCTGGTCGGCAAGTTAACTTAACTTGGATCCCTTCTATAAATCGGGATCTAACTCATCCTGAAAACTTGCATCTTTAATAACTTAAGTTAGTCAATAATACTTCTACATTTATCAGTGACTAAGCAACTTCAGGTTTCTTGTGACTTTTAAAATTTCCTTTAGACCAAGCTGGTCTAAACAAACTATTTGCTTCACTAACAGATGCGCCCACTGGGAGCGATGTAAAAGCTGTATGTAGCGTTAGCATTTGTATACATACAGTAAACAGCACTGTGTGACGGCATCGGTATGGGGACTTCCTGTCCCAGGACAAAATTAAGTTGGGTTGAGTGCTGCTCAGAGATTCACAGGAAGCTGTTTTTCATCAATGAACACAAGGTTCCCTTTGATTGGTTGAGGTGGAGAGATGGGAGGATGATGTGATGATCTCCACCTCAGCCAGTCAGCATATGCCTTGAATTCATTGATGAAATACAAGGCTTCTGGTGAATGGCTGAGCAGCGCTCAGCCCGACTTGATTTTGTTCTGGGACGAGAAGTCCCCATCCTGCTGCTGGAACACATCAGGCGTATCCGTTCATAAAGTAAACTGGACTTTGTCCAAATGAGTTACTTAAAGTAACAAGAAACCTGGAGTTAGGCTTTAAAGTGATTGTAAACATCAAACGTGAAATCTAAACAAAGCATATCCTTCTATAGTATGTGCTTGTCTCAATTAAGAACACTAAGTGTCATTTCTGTCTGCTGCTTCATTCCTCTACTATCAGCATGATTCACTTCTGACAAGTTTTCCGATACCAAGAGAAAAATAGTGAGAGGGAGGGACCTCCAGCTGATTGACAGCTTCAGCTCTGTTTCTGTGTGCTTTGTGAAGGAGGGTGTGTCCCTCTTCTCCAATCAGCTCTCTGAGCTCTGCAGAGTGTAACTTCAGTTTTCTGCCTCCTTTTTTCTGAACTCTCAGACAAGCTGTATCAATTCTAGATATGAATAACAGATGTAGAGAAGAGAAGAAGGCAGATAATCAGGTACAACTTATGTAGGAGGATTTGTTCATCTCTGTGTATCACCTGAGGCCAGTCACTTCACTGGGTATATGTGAATATTTACAACCAGCCAGTAAAGGGCATAACTTAATCCCCAAACATTTTGCATGGGTCTATAATGGAAAGGAACAGTGAACACCAATCCGTGCCAAATGTGGTTTCACATAAAACTAGCACAGTGGTCTAAATCTCTTGATATTCATTTCCTGTACTCCCCTGCACAGCAGGGCTTCTGCAGAGGAAATGGCAATCATAGCACTATTGCTTTCCACAGTACTGTCAAGCCCATACTGAACATACAGGGAAAGAATACAAGGATGACCATTCTGCTGCTCCATCACTCTCCAGTAAGCAGGCTGAGGGGGTCCAGGGCCAGTCTACAATTCTTAACTTGTGAAGCCTGGATCACAAAGTCTGGCTGAACTTACGGTAATTACAAATCTGTTGTTTGGTAAGACAGCTTACATATACTGTATGTATTCCAAGTGTGTATTTAGCTGTTTATCAGCTTTAGGCTTCATGCCCATGGGCGTTTTTACAGCCGCTTTTAGGAGCGTTTTTTTACAGCTTAAAAACTCCTCTCCATGTTATTCTATGGCCTCATGCATACACAGACGTTAAGGAGCTTTAAGTGGCATAGGTGTTTTTAAGCTCCAAGAAAAAAGCCCAGGACCAGCACGTTCTGAGGCTCCAGTGCTGGAGCTGTAAAAACGCCAGACGCTGGTAAAAGCAGTTTAATGCTGTAACAGAATGTTAGGCGTTTCTCTGCCTCTATTCAAAGATCTATGGTTCCTTATGGGAGCCCATTGATTTGAATAGAAGTCGCACCAGAAGTTGGATCATGATGATGACTTGTGTGCTGAGGATCTTGAAGGGGAACCCCCGCCAAAATGAAAAAAACATTGGCATGGCGTTCCCCCCCAAGATCCATACCAGACCCTTATCCGAGCACGCAGCCTGAAAGGTCAGGAAAGGGGGGGGACGAGCGGGCGCCCCCCCCTGGACCATACCAGGCCACAAGCCCCCACCCCAAAGCACCTTGTCCCCATGTTGATGAAGACAAGGGCCTCCTCCTGACAACCCTGGCCGGTGGTTGTCGGGGTCTGCGGGCGGGGGCTTATCGAAATCTGAAAGCTCCCTTTAACAAGGGGGCCCCCAGATCCCGGCCCCCCACCCTATGTGAATGAGTATGGGGTACATTGTACCCCTACCTATTCACCCAAATAAATGTCAAAAATAAACACAGTACACAGCACAGGTTTTTAAAGTATTTTATTAAGGCAGCTCCGGCGTCTCTTCCAATTTCGTCTCCCCTCTCCAGCTCTTCTCCTGCCTCTGGCGATATCTTCTCCCTTTGCCGGTTCTTCTCCCTTTACCGGTTCTTCTCCCTCTCCAGTTCTTCTGCCCTCTCCACTGTCTTCTCGCTCTTCTGCCGGGTCTTCTCGCTCTTCTGCCGGGTCTTCTCGCTTTGTTCTGCTGGGTCCGCCGAGTGCCATGACTTATATTGGCATGGGGTAGGGCCACCCACTGATGTCATCACTGCCCGGGGCATGATGGGGGCGGGGCCCCCATTCATGACATCAGCGGGTTTGCACCACCCCATGTCAATATAAGTCATGGCACGCGGCAGACCCAGCATTGCACCGGGGGATTGCGTCGAGTCAACTTCGGCATAACAACAGAGAGAGAAGACCCGGCAGAAGAGTGAGAAGACAGTGGAGAGGGGAGAAGAACCGTCAGAGGGAGAAAACGTCACCTGAGGAGCCAGAGAGGGGAGAAAAAATTGGAAGAGACGCCAGCGCTGCTTTAGTAAAATACTTTAAAAACCTGGGCACTGTGTTTATTTTTGACACTTTTTTGGGTGAATGGGTAGGGGTACAATGTACCCCATACTCATTCACATATGGTGGGGCCCCGGGATCTGGGGGCTCCCTTGTTAAAGGTGGCTTCCAGATTCCGATAAGCCCCCACCCGCAGACCCTGACAACCACCGGCCATGGTAGACGGGAAGAGGCCCTTGTCCTCATCAACATGGGGACAAGGTGCTTTGGGGTGGGGGGCGCAGGACCCCCCCGCTCCAAAGCACCCACCCCCCTATGTTGAGGGCATGGGGCCTGGTATGGTCCGGGGGTGGGATGCTCGCTCGTCCCGCCCCCCCCTTCTTGACCTGCTGGGCTGCGTGCTCGGATAAGGGTCTGGTACGGATCTTGGGGGGACCCCCACGCCATTTTTTTTTTTTGCTGTGGGGAGTTCCCTTTAAATCCATACCAGGCCGAAGGGTCTGGTATCATCCTGGGGGGGGGGGGGGGGGACCCATGCCAATTTTTTTTTCATTTTGGCGGGGGGTTCCCCTTCAAGATCGTCAATAAACAAGTTGCACCGCAAGTCGGATCATCAAAGCTTATTTGGCCATATTTCTCGTGTGGTTCACAAGAGTACATTTACTGTTGAACCCCTGTGACCCAGAGTCAGTGATACCCTGCTATCAGCTGATGGGGCAGAGCCACACCAAGCTCTGGAAGGATCCTGATAATATTGTGGGGATCCACCCTGCTGCCTGACAGCTGGCTCTCTACCTTACAGCACATGGCTGAGAGCCAGAGCGAGTTGTGTTCATAAAACTTAGGAGGTTTAACAAAATGCCAGGGGTTGGACAAGATTTTTTATTTTTTTTTGTAGGATCTTAGCAGATTGCAAAGCTGGCGACATGCCAGCTCAATTGAGGGTCCATGCACACCGGGCATATAAAAAATGCCAGTTCTTTTGGCAGAAAAAAAGGCTCATGTAGAGCGTTTTTGTACAGGCATTTAGAAGCATTTAAGCCTGGTTCACACCTGTGCAGGTTGCAGTTTGCATACTCCATGTGTATTATGCAGTTTTCAATACACGTTTTTGATCCATTGAAGTATATGGAACTAAAAACCAGAAAAAAGTTCCTGGCCCTTTCCATAAAATGCATACATGTGAACTACATCCATAGGAAACCATGTTAAATGGACTGTAGTGTGTGACTGCAAAACTGAAAATGCACTAAAAAAATGCATGCGTGTGAACCAGGCCTAATGCCGCGTACACACGATCGGAAATGCCACCAGCAAAACTCCGATGAGTGCTTTTGGTCAGAAAATGCGACCGTGTGTGTGCTCCATCGGACTTTTGGTGGCGGAATTCCAGCCAGCAAAAGTATGAGAGCATGTTCTCTATTTTTCGGTCGGGAAAAGTTCCTATCCGAAAATGCGATTGTCTGTATGCAATTTGGATGCGCAAAAAATCACACATGCTCGGAAACAATTCCATGCAGGCTCAGAAGCATTGAACTTAATTTTCTCGGCTCGTCATAGTGTTGTACGTCACCGCGTTCTTGACGGTTGAAAGTTCAGAGAACTTTTGTGTGACTGTGTGTATAGGGCTGGGGAAAAAATTGATTTAAATCTTGAATCGAGTTGAGAGGTGAAATTGATTCAAAATTTAAGCAAATCAATTTTTTTAGAATTTTTTTTTCACCGCGTCGGTCCTGAGGAGCTGCGGGAAGGAGTTTTTCGGTGAGCCCGCAGCTTCGGCCTAGTCCGCGAGAACGGACGCCGCGGACTAGGCCGAATCCGCGGCCTCGCATAAAAACTCCTGCCCGCAGGCCTTCAGGACTGGCGCGGTGTCCAAAAAAAAAAAAAAAAAAAACAATTTGAATCGTGAATTGAGTTTTTTTTTTTTTTTAGAAAATCACAGATTTTTTTTTTTTTTTTGTGGAAAATCTCCCAGCCCTACGTGTGTATTCAAGCCAAGCTTGAGTGGAATTCCGTCAGAAAAACCATCCAAGATATTTCCGACAGAAATTCCGCTCGTGTGTACAGGGCATTAGTGTTTTTTTCTGCCAGAAAACTCCTCTCCAAAACGCAAACCAGAATTTTTTTTTTCTCCCTCTAAACGTTGAGCTTAAAATATGCCTCTAAAGGTCCTAATGTGCATGGACACATAGGATAACATTGAGCTGTTTCTACAGGCAAAACACTAAACTCCTGTAGAAGCAGCATTTTTTTAAACCCAGTGTGGATGGACCCTAAAAGATATTTTTATGTTCTATAATTTAACCTGAACTAGATTGCACAGTTAGACTGTCATGTACCGTCATGGTCAGTATTGGTCTCCTTACAACAATAGTGTAATGTTCCTAGTAAAGTAAAAAGTAAACTACATATCATGTGTAAGATCTGGATTCCATCCTGCTGTGGGAAGATTTGTGCTTGTATATAGGCTATGGAATCCTCTTTGATATTGGAGCAGCCACAAGTGGGTGACATTTGTGCCCCTAGCAGTGAAGGACACTGTGATGTAAATTCGGTAAACTGAGAAGTCTTTATTGATCTCAGGCGTTAGATAATGAGCCTTTTTACAATAGACAGGTATGAAGATAAATGTTTGTCCCCCCCCCCCTTTTAATGGCATAGTCCAGTCAGAATAGAATTAAAGTATAAAAATGGACAAAATAAAAAAGATAGTCTGTTGCTAGCATTAACCACTTAAGGACTAGCCTCATTTTGGATTTTAAAACAGGTTTTTTTGCTAGAAAATTACTTAGAACCCCCAAACATTATATATGGTTTTTCTTCTAACACCCTAGAGAATAAAATGGTGGTTGTTGCAATACTTTTTTTTGCACCGTATTTGCGGAGCGGTCTTAAAAGCGCACTTTTTTTGGAAAAAATTCACTTTTTTGAATAAAAAAATAAGACAACAGTAAAGTTAGCCCAATTTTTTTTTATATTGTGAAATATAATGTTACGCCAAGTAAATTGATACCCAACATGTCACGCTTGAAAATTGCGCCTGCTCGTGGAATGGCGTCAAACTTTTACCCTCAAAAATCTCCATAGGCGACGTTTAAAAAATTCTACAGGTTGCATATTTTGCAGTACAGAGGAGGTCTAGGGCTAGAATTATTGCTCTCGCTCTACCGGTCGCTGCGATACCTCACATGTGTGGTTTGACTACCGTTTTCATATGCGGGCGCTACTCGCGTATGCGTTCACTTCTGCGCGCGAGCTCATCAGGACGGGGGGGTTTTAAAAAAAATTTTTTTAATTTTTAATATTAGTTTTACAATATTTTATTTATTTTTACACTGTTTTTTAAAAAAAAAATTGTGTCACTTTTATTCCTATTACAAGGAATGTAAACATCCCTTGTAATAGAAAAAAGCATGACAGGACCTCTTAAATATGAGATCTGGGGTCAAAAAGACCTCAGATCTCATATTTACACTAAAATGCAATAAGAAAAAAAGAAAAGTCATTTAAAAAAATGACATTTGAAAAAATGTGCCTTTAAGAGGCGTGGACGGAAGTGACGTTTTGACATCGCTTCCGCCCAGCAGTGTCATGGAGACGAGTTAGCCTCACTCGTCTCCAGACACACCACAGAGGAGGACGCGATCGTCTCCGCCGCTACCGACGGCTCCAGTAAGCAGCGGAGGGCACCGGATCGCGGTGGGAGGGGGGGCCTCTCCCGCCACCGATAAAAGTGATCTCGCGGCGAATCCGCCGCAGGGACCACTTTTATCTGAAAGCCGGCCGCCGCACGAAAACAGGGATACCGTGGTTATGGCAGCTAGCTGCTGCCATAACCACGATATCCGCCGCCAAAGTTTGGACCTACATCGTCGTGCGGCGGTCAGTAAGTGGTTAAAGAGGAAGTAAACCCTGATGGGTTTTACTTCCTTTTTTGCTCCCTGCAAAGCCTGCAATTTAAAAGCAAAATGGGCTAGTATGCATTGCATACTAGCCCATTATGTGACACTTACCTGCAAACAAATCCATCGCTGTCCCCTGTGCAGGCTGCATCCATCTTCGCCCTTTTTGCTTCCTGGGGCTGTGTACTCTGGCTCTGTGATGGGCGGAGCCGCGTCACGTCACTTATGCACATGCGCGCGGGAACCGTCAGTAACGACACAAGCTGGGGAAAGAAACAACACGGAGGTCCGTTTCTTTACAGCGCATGTTCCGATTACATCATCGGTGCACTACAGATGAAATATCTCCTAAACAGCGCACGTTGGAGATATTTCCACTACCTATAGGTAAGCCTTATTCTAGGCTTACCTATAGTTAAAAGTCACTAGGGGGCGTGGCTTGGCCGAGCTGAGTGATGGCTGCCTGAGAGACCTGCTCCCGCCGTTGCTGTCTTTTCAGAAGTCCTACCGGAGGTAATTGTCTCTATAACCGTCCGCGCTGCGATGGGAACAGCCTCCCGACACACCTCCACCTCGAGGTCCCGTTCACCCCGAGAAAACACGGGGAATTCGACCCAAAACATCCCTGAAATGTTCAGGACGCAGAGGACCAACATGGCGCCGTCCCGCCAAGACTCCTTACAGGCCCCGGCAGCACAGCTAGCGGGACAGCTCTCTGCCTCCCACCCGTCACTCCCTCTAACCGCGGGATCACAAGAAAACCCACAACCACCATCCCTCAATATAAATGATCTGAGGGCAATTGCTGCTGATATTAAAGATACTTTATCAGCCGCCATTGCGGAATTGAGAATGGACATCCACACCCTAAATGACCGTGTTCTTGAGGTAGAAAAAACTACAGCGAAACATGCTATGGTCCTCCGCAAAGCGACACATAGGATAGATACTCACACCCTACAACTGAGAGAGACACAACGCCGCATCGAAGACCTGGATAACCGCGGTCGCAGACATAACCTCCGCATAAGAGGCCTACCGGAGTCCATTGAAGCGGATAATTTGACCTCTGCTGTGACTGAAATGTTTAATAACTTACTAGACAGACCACCTCAAACCCGCATAGAACTAGAGAGAATCCACAGAGCATTACGCCCGAAAGGCAGAGAAAATGACCCACCAAGGGATATAATATGCTGCCTTGTGGATTACAAGTTAAAGGAGGACATCCTGAAGCAGGCAAGGATCAAACAACCATTGCAACATAATGGTGCGCATCTTCAGATTTTTCAAGACTTGTCAGGAATTACACTACAGCAGCGCAGAGATCTGAAACCACTGCTGGATGTGTTAGGCGCCAACGGGATTATCTACCGATGGAAGTTTCCCTTTTGCCTGGCAGCTACTCATCTCGGCCGTACAGCATTTTTAAAAGTGCCTGAAGATTTACATTACTTTTGTGAAAGCCTGGGTATACCTTTGGTTGAGGTACCAAACTGGTATGCAGACTTCCGCCATAACGCTGCAGGACGACACGCTCTGCAGGAGGAGCCGATGGAAGCACAGGACTCGCGCTCACAAAGAAGGAGATCTCCATCTAGCAGCAGAACACGCGCAGGACATCAGGAGTTTCAACAACGCCACAGCCCTACGGACTTCTCACGTTTTAGAAGAGCCCGTAGAGACTACTGATCCCGGTCATACTCAAGGCGGCTGCTAAAGGCCCGGATTACAGTCATCACCTCCGGTGATGATAATCGCCATTTCAGGTTCCAATAGTTTGTTTGGTTCAATGTTTCTGAATATATAAATGCTGTACTCAGTCATAGTTCTAGACCATCCCAGTATCCTCTATAAAAAACTTAAACTGTATACTAGCTCTGCGCAGTATTCCTCAAGAAAAACACCATTTCACTTTACTACCATTATATACCTACTCAGTATGAACCGCGGCTGACGAATTTTAGTCCAATAATACTCAGCCCTGTGAATACTGACACTCTAAACTACACCGACCCTCCTCAATAGGTTCGAAATGACACATACAGCTGCAGACTCGAGTAGAACTACTCCGGTCCCACACATGAAAGCAATATTGCAAATTATATATGATCTGCACAGTAATAAAGGTTTCATGTCTTAGCAACAATAGGAAGAATACCACCCGTTCGTATAACAGGATGGTGTAGCTCATGTGAATGTAGACCTGTTTCCAAAGATGGCTGATTTTGTAAGATACGACGTTTGGTTGAGCTAAGCTTCACTAGTTGCCCATATGCTATATGGACCCCGC
Organism: Aquarana catesbeiana; assembly: GCF_042186555.1. Taxonomy (NCBI): domain Eukaryota; kingdom Metazoa; phylum Chordata; class Amphibia; order Anura; family Ranidae; genus Aquarana; species Aquarana catesbeiana. The sequence continues at coordinate 130,878,259 of NC_133329.1, forward strand.
ATTCACAGTCGGAAAGGGCATTGATATACAACCTTTTCCTGCTGCATCTTTTCACCTCCACCCTTCCAAACAAATAGTACATGCGACTCACAATTGCACCAAATGAGAACATACTCTTCTAACAGTATACTATACAGCAGTTTACCCAATCAATATTTATACGCCCAGAATACATGCGAAATCGCATATTAGGTTCATAGTGGGGCTCTACTTCTATTGGTCGATCCCCACGTAAGTAGACTGTTCTTTAAAGTAAACTGACTTAAGTAATGATACTGACAGGTGCAATAAATCAGTCGCAGCAGATGACACCCGAAATAAATTTGCCCATATCTCTACTTGCCCCCCTCCTCCTTGTTCCCACATTTCTTTGTCAATGATTATGACTGGTTGGTACATTTCCCTTTTAATGGTAGAGAGATCAGATGTTAGAGGAATAGATTGAGCCTCAGTATGAGGGAACACAATTTAGCAATATAGCAGGAACTAGTACATCAGAAGCTCATACCTCCTACCATACTTTAACGTTTCACAGGTTTCAATGTTCACACTGTTACTGTTTTCATAGATCAGTTTGCTTTAGGTGTTAATTACATTGTGATGTGAGTTTAAATATCACTGCTTCCAAACCTCAATATCATTTGTGTAGCAAAGATTTGCAGAACGACTATTACAGAATGACTATTACTGAATGCATATCCCACCCACAACACTATGCCATAGGTGACATTTATTCAACTAGGAAATTCCCATACCCTCTACTTTCTACTCTAAAACCATCAGTAAGATTTAGAGAGGGATAGCAGTATAGCGGCTGATACACTCAAGACATTATAATTTATAATTCTTGATCGGACCCCCTCCTGATATAGTAGTAAATAGACTGCAACGGCGGAATACCTCCTTCCATACATCTCACGGTTGATCTGTTGCTTGGTACATACCAACCCCCACACAGTGCAGTGAGAAGGCTTGGACTGGTTCCTAACCCTTCCCACACCCATTGTGCACTGTAATCTTCTGACCTTTCTTTAAGTAGATAAGGTCAGTCAAGTATACCCTCCCCCTTCCATATCCGTCCACCCTCCCCTATCTAGATACGCAGCTTCGTCTCAAGCTTCACATTTTAATCGAAGGAACAGTACCCACATCTTACACAAGGTCTGATACCCTACCAATACTAGACAATGACAGACACTGGCCATAATACTCGCAAGCAGACAAACTCTGATAAATCATGTAAAAATGTCCAGATAAGAATTGAATCCATAAACATCAGAGGGCTGAATACTCCCGAAAAACGGTCACAACTGTTATATTCACTACACAAAAATAAAACGCAAATCGCATTTATTCAGGAAACCCACTTCCGTACTGATAACGTACCCAAACTTGGAAATTGCCACTATCCTACGGTATACCATGCTTCCAATTCATCCTCCAAAACAAAGGGAGTCGCCATACTAATTTCGAAACATTGCCCTTTACAAATCACAGAAACCAAACAAGACCCCAATGGCAGATACGTATTTCTCAAAGGAACTTTATATAATAAACCCATCACTCTTGCAAACATATATGCCCCCAACACAAGACAGGTTACATTCTTTAGAGATACCTTGCAATTGCTCACAGAATTCTTCTCTGGCATCCTTGTACTGGGTGGTGATTTTAATGTAGCGTTAAACCCCCAACAAGATTCATCAAATGGAAAGACATCCTTGCCATATAGAGCTTTGAGAGCGATCAAAAAACAACTCCAGGAGTTGACACTACATGATACATGGCGCACGACCCATCCAAACGATAGGGATTTTACATTTTTTTCACCGCCCCATAACAAGTATTCCAGAATCGATCACATTTTTATTTCCCAGAATGATCTATCCTATATCAAACAGGCGACTATAGACCCTATGATCCTTTCTGATCACAATCCCATTTCACTGACATTAACTATCCCGCTGTCACGCCCCTCACACTCGATATGGCGTTTAGACAACTCTCTACTGACAGACCTAGACTCTACATCCAAAATTACTACCCGACTCCTCCAATACTTTAGAGAAAATGCCAATGGGGAAACCAGCCCATCCGCTGTATGGGCTGCCCATAAATGTGTAATACGAGGTGAATTAATCTCAATAGCTGCATCCAAAAATAAACAACGAAAAGCCCATATAACGTCTTTGACCTCCAAAATCCATGCACTAGAAAGGATTCACAAAGCATCACTAGCCACTAAATCGCTTGCAGAATTGTTGCAAGCGAGGGAAGAACTCAGAGAAGAGCTACATAAATCATTACGGCGCAAATACGTTCTTACTCAAAAACTGTATTATGAATGTGGAAATAAATCCGGTAAACTAATGGCCAAAGCACTGCAACGCAAGAAAACAGCTTTGACCATCCACGAAATTAAAGATTCTAACGGGAAGTCTTTCACATCCCCGGAAGACATTGCCACACAGTTTGTAAATTATTTCACCAAGCTATATAACATCCCACAAACAGAAATCAAAGACAATTCACAAAATAGACAAGAAATTATATCCACCTTTTTGTCCCTACATGGTATACCACACATCTCCCCTGAAGAATCTAAGACCCTTGAAGGACCCATTAGTATTGAGGAAACCACTACTGCATTAAAACAACTCAAAACAGGAAAAAGCCCTGGCCCAGATGGGCTTACGGTCGGATATTACAAAGCATTCCAAGAGACCCTGACTTCCCATTTTGTTACGGCTTTCAACACACTCTATACCACCCCACAATATAATAAGGATTTCCTAGAAGCACATATTACCCTTATCCCGAAACCCGGCAAAGACGATACACTAGTGACTAACTACAGACCTATATCCCTCCTCAACGTAGATCTTAAACTTTATGCTAAAATTCTTGCCAATAGATTACTCCCTCTCATCCCTGACCTCATCTCTCTTGACCAAGTTGGTTTTGTCCCTGGCAGAGAAGCTCGGGATAACACCATCAAAGCACTACATATCCACCATATCCTCTCGTCATCATCCTCACACAACAGTAAGGGCTTTCTGCTGTCGCTCGACGCGGAGAAGGCGTTCGACAGAGTGGCATGGGACTACATGTCAGCAACACTACAAGCAATGGGCCTCCCTTTACAATTTCTTCAAATGATATTGGTGCTGTACTCAAGCCCCACTGCCAGAATAAGAATTAATGGACGCCTGTCGGACGCCTTCTCCGTGTCGAATGGTACACGTCAGGGATGCCCCTTATCACCTCTTATTTTTATACTCACGCTAGAACCTATCCTACGCAAACTGCGAGCTAATCCTGACATCAAAGGTATCGACATAGACAAAAAACAGTATAAAATAGCTGCATATGCGGACGATATACTACTTTTCCTTTCAGAACCCCTAATAACATTACCCAATTTATTAAAAGACTTTGCTTTCTTCCACAAAATCTCCAATTTAAAAATTAATTTCACAAAATCTAAAGCCCTGAATATCTCCCTTCCACAGACAGTAGTGACACAATGTAAACTAAATTTCCCTTTCCACTGGGAAACCAGCGCCCTTACCTATTTAGGAATCCAAATACCAATACACCTTGACGAACTATATGACAAAAATTATTTGTCATTACTCAGTAATATTCAAAAAGATCTCATTAAATGGCAGTCAGGACCTTTCTCTTGGTTTGGCAGGATTGCCATTATAAAGATGAATATATTACCTCGCATACTATATATCCTTCAGACGATTCCAATCAAACTGCCCCCATCATTTTTTACCTCATACAAGAGAATCTGTCGCAACTTCATTTGGGCAGCAAAATCCCCCAGACTGAGCTGGACTAAAATGACTATCCCCAAACTAAAAGGAGGCCTCGGCCTCCCGGACATCCAGAAATATCATTGGGCATGCCATCTTACGAGAATCATTGATTGGCACATTCACAGATCTACTAAAGACTGGGTTAACATTGAAGACTCTTCCACCCAACTGCCACTTTCCCACATACCATGGATTAATACGCAGTCAATTCCCAAAAAATACATCACACATCCGCTGACAGGGCCCACTATCCAAGCTTATACAACAATAACCAAAACTCTGGGATGGTGCACATCTCCAGGACCATTGACCCCCCTGACTAATAATCCAGACTTCGAACCAGGAATATCACTTCAGGACAGATCCCAACCACTAGCACATCATCCCCTTAGAGCATCACAATTGTTTCATAAAGGTATACTTCGGCCTTATGCCCAGATACAATCACAACTCTCTGAATACCATATACCATTTTACAAATTTCTTCAAATCAGGCACTTTCTGGCTACAGCAAAACCCACTTCTCAATGGTGTAGAGACTTAACCCCCTTTGAAGCGCTTTGTACCAGTACGCCTCCACAAAGACATCTCATCTCAGAGGTCTATTCATTAATGTATACCGATATAGACCCCGCGATTAGGGCAGCTAACCAAAAATGGGAAACTGAACTCGAGATAAACCTTTCTACAGACGATTGGAGAAACATTTACGAACACATTCATAAGGGTTCAGTGAATGTTTCAAAACAAGAAAACTCATACAAAATATACTCCAAATGGTACAAAACGCCAGATAAAATTCACAAATACCACTCTTCGGTCTCTCCTATGTGCTGGAGGTGCAATCAGGATGTAGGCTCCCTACTTCATATTTGGTGGAAATGTCCACTGATACAACAATTCTGGAAAAAAGTACATGAGGTGATACACCATGTCACTACATACTCCCTATCCTTTACACCATCTCAATACCTCTTACATCATTCTACGATGTCACATCATGCATATAAGAAATCCCTCACACTCCACCTAGTAAATGCTGCTAAACAGTGCATACCAATACACTGGAGGAGTAACTCCCCGCCTACTATAGCAGAATGGTTTAAGCGTATAGAAAAAATATCTGAAATGGAAAACTTAATCCACCAGGCCAATGATAATCCTACAAAATTCGGGAAAATTTGGGCTTGTTGGATACACTTTAGGGACTCCCCAAAATACCAAGAGTTTCTACAACAAATGTGATCTCACTAGAGCTCTACCAACGTATTGCAAATCTTTCCCCGCTTCATGGTCAAAACAACGACAAAATACTTCTGGGTTCCTTCCCGTCCCCCCTCCTTAACTGACATGAAGCGACATACACCTTTATATGTTAACCTTATATGTTAACCTTATATGTTAACCCTTATGTGTTAATCGATATGTTACTTTGCGTTGAACTCTCACATTACCTGACGTTCAGTACACATATTCCCAATCTACACAATCATTAGTACAGCATCCCAATTGTACATTCCCCCATATCTTTTCTCTCATTGAGAAGCACAATACATCCCTATAATATCATATAAGCATATTACACCTAAAGATATAACCATACGAGAAAGCCAGAATAAATAAATGTTTGGTTACTAATAAACACCGCACAGAAAGATCCCATTGGGGGTGCGGGTAGATGAAACTGGCGACTTTTGTTTTACCTACCCAATGTAAAGAAAATTATAGGCCTCAGTGATCAAAATGACATACAGGATAGCCTATGTTACTTCTTCCTTCTATTTCAGATTACATGTGTTATGTTCACACATCCATTACGTTGCTCACTACAGTCGATATCATAATTACCAATATTACAATCTGTACCAGTACAGAACGCTGTTCAATTGGATGTACTTGAAATTGTACCGATTATATATGAGGAATGTTTAATGTTCATCTGAAGTAACTGTCATTCATGCTTCATGTAAGTTTTGAACATGTAATGTTTTATCATCTGTACAACAATTATTTCTGAAAAATACAATAAAATTGTTTGAAAAAAAAAAAAAAAAAAAAAAAAAAAAAGTCACTAGGGAGGGTGTACAACTGCTTTAAAGCCAATCTCTAGGAATTACAAAAAAATGACCCTTGCACTGGAGCCCCCCCGCAATGCAAGTGATATTAAACCCAAAACCAAAAATGTTTTATATTATCGTTTTCTAATTCTTAGATATGGTAGTTGCTTTTAGTTTTCTTTTTTAGGCTTTTTTTCTTTTATTTTCACCTGGTGATCCAGCCAATAAGTCTGTTATTTTTTCTTTTTCCTTTAAAGCAGTATTAAACCCAAAAGCAAACGTATTATATTGCAGCTTATTAAATCTATAGAGGTAATGGCTGTATTCGTTTCTTTTTATAGGCTTTGTTTCTTCTATTTTCATCTGGTAATCCAACCAGTAAGTCTTGTGGTTACAGGTAGGAGACAGACCATTTAGCACTGGCAGGGGTGTTTAAAATTGTCAGCTTTTATTTCTTCATGTAAAACCTTTATCCCAAAAACTTTTAGCTGTAACTGATTATAAAATGTTAGCTGAGGTTCAGCTTCAATTTGTTAGCGCAATTAAATCTGCTAGGACCTCTAATACTTACACTCTCCCCCCCCCCCCGACTGTCAATACTGCTATTTAAATCTGTCCCCTGTGTCCATTTATCCGGAGTGGTGTCTGTATAATACAGGAGGTGTGCTACTGGCCAGATCATTAAACAGAGAGAAAAAAGCCTAAAATAACCTAATGCCGCCATCACATTTGGGTTTAATACCGCTTTAACAGATTGAGCTGTCCAGCAAAAGTGGCAGTCAGAGGGTTGAGACGGGTGCTTACAGTGATCACCTCTTTTTCATTTCTGTAAAGCCTTTATACCTGAAGAAAAAAAAAAAATGTTCGTGGCTGGAGTTCAAATTTGTTAGTCAAGTTCATCTAAATTTACCACTGCATCTAAACTTACACTATCCCCGGACTGACAATGCTGCTATTTAAAGGTGTCTCCATTGCTACTCCATCCAACGTGAAAGCACCCAAGGGCTCTGTTCATACCATGCAGGTGCGATGGAGCTCTCGCACTTTTTTACATGTTTCTGCGCTCTCCCCGGGTCATATTTAGGGCAGATCGTACAATTAAGAAATTATTTAAGAAGATGAATGGCACCACCACAAACCTGTACGTTTTTATACATTGCGGAAAAGTGATTGATTTTGCGCACATTCCCATCTGAATGTTACCTAAGACAGGAAAAGTCTAGATTATGACTATTGTAGGCACTACAGAGGAAACTCCAAGAACATAAAGTATAAAATATTAATCCTTTATTACATATCCAGAAAAAAATTGCTAAAATAGATGGCTTGTACACATATACAGTATAGAGACAGCTCAGAAATGTAGCTGTTAAAACCTTGACCAAAGAACAGTATTTATGTGAGACATCCAAGGGCAGCCCATACAATTATGAAATTCTTTACGAAATGAATGGTATCGCCACCACACATCTTCTAAAGGGCTGCACGTTTTTAGACTTTGAGGGAAAATACATGATTTTGCGCACATTCCCATGTGAACGTTACCTAAGACAGGAAGTGTGCTATTGGATGGATCACCAAGTGAAAATAAAAGCCTAAAAAAAGAAAACAAATGCAGCCACCATATTTAAGGATTGGCACACTGAAAATTATTTAACATTTTTTTGGGGGGGTTTGATACCACTGTCATGCTTTTTATCTCTAAGGGATGAGGCATGAGACTTACCTTCTTCCTTACTCCTTGCTCTGACACTGCCCTCCACTCCAGCTTGTGGGCGCCCTCTCATTGTCCTCATGTCTAATTGTCTAAACACTGCCCTCTCATTGTCCTCATGTCTAATTGTCTAAACACTGCCCTCTCATTGTCCTCATGTCTATTTGTGTAAACACTGCCCTCTCATTGTCCTCATGTACAATGCAAGAGAACATTGAGCAGCACAACAGTGACATCACCAAATCTTACTACAAAACTCCTGAGACTAACAGTCAGATGCGGTGCCTTAGGTTAGCCTTTTTCAAACAAGGTGCCTTCTGGATTCCTCAGGCGTGCCTTGGTAAATACCTAACAGTTGCCTCAAATTGCCTACAAATGATGTACCAGCCGATGGGGGAATCAAGCCTACCTTTTTGTTACACAAAATCATAGATTTTCATTGTGCAGCATTACAGCCTTGGGCACCGTACAGGTCAGCCGCCAGCATCCTAACAACCAATGATGTCATTGGTTGATATGGAGGATGTCGGGTGCTTGCACAGCATCCTCATTGCCCCGTCCCTCTCTGCTAGCACTGGGATCATGTTAAGTGAGTAATGGAGAAGGGATTAGAGAAACACTGGAATACTAGTCAGTACCAGTGTGTAGAGGTATATTGCTTTGTAAGAATAAATCACCTCTAATGTTGGGTGTCCTATGTGCGTGGATGCTGCCGCATTATGTAAAACTATTTGTTTAGTTCTTTACATTTTAGAATGGGGTGCCTCAGGATTGTATAACATTTTAAATGGGATGGACATAGTCCACAACAATACTCAGGTAGGCCGTGGCGTTTAAATGATGCTCAATTGGTACTAAGGGACCCAAAGTGTGCCAAGGAAATATCCCCCACACCATTACACCCCCACCACCAGCCTGAATTGTTGATACAAGGCAGGATGGATCCATGCTTTCATGTTGTTTACACCAAATTCTGACCCTACCATCTGAATGTCACAGCTGAAATTGAGACTCATCAGACCAGGCAATGTTTTTCCAATCTTCTATTGTCCAATTTTGATGAGCCTGTGCAAATTGTAGCCTCGGTTTCCTGTTTTTAGCTGACAGGAGTGGCACCCGGTGTGGTCTTCTGCTGCTGTAGCCCATCAGCTTCAAGGTGTGTTGTGTGTTCAGAGATGGTATCCTGCATACCTTGGTTATTTTAGTTACTGTTGCCTTTCTATCATCCCAAACCAGTCTGCCCATTCTCCTCTGACCTCAACAAGGCATTTTCATCCACACAACTGCCACTCACTGGATATTTTCTTTTTTTTGACCATTCTCGGTAAACCCTAGAGATAGTTGTGCGTGAAAATCCCAGTAGTCCAGCAGTTTTTGAAATACTCAGACCAACACCCATGCCACATTCAAAGTCACTTAAAGTAATTGTAAAGGCTTGCTTTTTTATTTTTTATTTTTTTAAATAACAAACATATTATACTTACCTCCTCTGTGCAGTTGGTTTTGCGCAGAGCAGCCCAGATCCTCCTCTTCTCGGGTCCCTCTTCGCTGCTTCTGGCCCCTCCCTCCTATCGAGTGCCCCCACAGCCAGCAGCTTTTTATGGGGGGAACCCGAGCCGAGTCAGAGCTCCGCGTATCCATTCAGATACGGAGCCTCGACTGAGCCCTGCCCCCTCTCTCCCCCGATAGGCTGACTGACTTTGATTGAGAGCCGCGGGAGCCAGTGGCACCGCTGCTGTGTCTCAGCCAATCAGGAGTTGTGGCCTGGACGGCTTAGACACTCATGGACATCGCTGGAGAGAGATGGGGCTCAGGTAAGTAATTAGGGGGGTGCTGAGGAGGCTGATAGACACAGAAGGTTTTTTATCTTAATGCATAGAATGCATTAAGATAAAAAACCTTCTGCCTTTACAACTCCTTTAAATCCCCTTTTCTTTCCCATTCTGATGCTCTGTTTGAACTACAGCAAGTGGTCTTAACCACGTCTAGATGCCATGTGATTGGCTGATTATCAATTTGTTTTGCAAAGCAATTTAACAGGTGTACCTAATAAAGTGGCCGTGAGTATATATATATATATATATATATAAAAATACAGTATATTCCTCATATGATAGCTAATCTTCACTTTTTGATTATAGGTCCATTTTCCGTCTGTCACAAGCACTGCCAAAATAACACTTTACATTATTGTCATTAAGGGCCGGTCCACACTGCTGCGATGAGGGAACCCTGCGAATCCACTGCGGGTTCCCGCATCGCATGTTTCCTGGCGGCAGTTCACACTTTCCTATGCGAACTGCTGGGAGTGTTAGGTAAAAGTTAATGACACCCCCAAATCAGTTCTCACATCGCAGTGCGATCTGCAAACTCGGACAGGAATCAGATCACATGGGTGTGAACTCCCATGCCATCCGATTCTGCTGCGGATAAAAAAAAAGGGTCCTGTGCGAGTTTGATGCAAATTCAGCCATACGATCTTTATGGCTGAAATCGCATCGCACAGAGATCGCATGTGATTTTCACTGCAGTGTGGTGCGAATCACATCCAATCTCTGACATCACATCAGTGTGAACCGACCCTAAAGGGCTCTTTTGGTGGCATTCTGACCCAACTCATTATAACCAGTTTTTACATAAATGTAACCAAGTGATATTGTTTTATATATTATGTTTTCGTTCAGTTCATGGAATTGTGATCAGTGTACTCTGGAAATAGTAATAATAAATGAGGACTTACTAAAATGACAATTCCAACTCTCTTCTCCTTTCACAGTTCTGCTGTGTCATTTACGGGAAGTAATTAAGAAATGGGGTGTAGCTCCAGTAAGTCACCCCAATCTGACCGTTTGCAATAAGGAAGAATTTTTCACTTTGCATTTGTGGTTAGCTTATGTAATCAGACTTTTAAAGAGGAAATGTACAAGTTGTATTTTGTAACTGTGGTTAGTGAGTCCCATTTAGCTTTAACTTCCTTTTTATGTTGTTTTCTTTCCTTTTAATGGGGAGAATATATTGGCACGTGCGGACAAAATAATTAAACAACATTTTTTTGTTTTAAATAATCTGACTTGCATGCAGTCATCAGAAGCAGGAACCTTCTTAAACAAAAACACTTTTCTTAACTCCAGTATGAAAACAGAGGCACGCTAAATGCAGAAGAATCAATAAAGAATTAGATATGTGTGATGTGATCGATAGCTCTGTGACCTATTTGTAAAAAAGAAACGTATATCACACTGGAGGTGAATCCATTAAATATGAAACCCAAGGCCTAAAAAAACCTGGGAATCCCATAGTAAGAGGAATTTACAAATGGGTAATAAGTACCATTTCCACAAGGGAGCTCGACCCATGTATACAAAGAATTATTTATACTCTAGATGTGCATATTTTACTTGCAGTGCCTTTTGCTGTACCTAGGTGTATTTATAATTAATAGCTTGCTGACATATTATCAATTTAGCCATTAAAAGGTTTGTTATGGTCCATCAATCATTAATGCAGGATTTCTTTAAGCGTATCTGTGGCCAAAATGTAAAATCATATATTGATTTCCACATTGTATTTCAATTATTTCTAGCCTACATCTGTTAATTTGAATGATGTTGATGTTTTTAAACTTACTTTGTGAAGATCTCCACACATTTACTTTCATTAATTCAGTACGTGATTTTGTTTATCAATACTGTGACATTGCGGCGGACAGATTGGACACTTTTGACACTATTTTGGGACCACTGACAGTTATACAGCGATCAGTGCAATAAATACGCACTGATTACTGTATAAATGTCACTGGCAGGGAAGGAGTTAACACTAGGGGGCGATCAAGGGATTAAATGTGTTACCTAGGGAGTGATTCTAACTGTAGGGGGAGGGGACTGACTAGGGGAGGAGACCGATCGGTGTTCCTATTTACTAGGAACACACGATCGGTCTCCTCTCCCCTGACAGGACGTGGATCTGTGTATTTACACACACAGATCCACGGTCCTGCTCTGTAACGAGTGATCGCAAGTGCCTGGCGGACATCGGCTCCTCGGTGACGCGGCGGTGCACTTGCGCCCCCTATACCGCCGGGAAGCCAAGGACATCATATGACGCCCGCCCAGGAGATCCTATCTGCAGACATCATATGACAATGGGCGGGAAGTGGTTAAAGTGGATGTAAGCCCTCACATATACCCAGTGTAGTGAACAGCCTCAGATGATACACAGGAATGAAATCTACCTACATAAGTTTTACATGTATATCTGCTGTCTTCAGCTTTATATATTCTTTATAAAGTTCAGATCGTGTTAGGAGATTTTCCCTTCCTTTTCAGCACTGCAGTGAAGCCTGGGCATACAGCCAAGACAGCTGATTGGAGGAAAAGCACACATCCCTCTCCACATAGGTAGAGGCTTTCAGAGCTGTTCCTTAAATAGTTCAGCTTTCTGGTAATCTATTTATAGCATCCTTCCCAACACCAAACTCTGACTGCTTTTATCTTATGCCTTGTTTCCACTGAGCAGATCGGTTCGGGTCAGTACAGTTTGAATGGCCTAGAATGGTCCGGTCTATTCTGGTGAGCGTTTCCACTGCAAGTGGGACCACAAGGGGCCATACAGGGTTTAGAAAAAATGCCTCAGCATAGCACAGCAGAGGGTTTTCTGTCAGCCAATCAGTGGAATGTATCGTAGCTCCGCCCTAACCGAACCGTTCCATTTTCTATGGCCCCACATCTGAAGCAGGACCCTGAATGGAACGGTTCGGTTCGGTTGTATGGGCCGCTTTCATAATGGAAACACCCAAAATAGCGTACCGAACCAAACCGATCCGCTCAGTGGAATCAAGGCATTAGTTGATGAAGAACTTGTCAGAAGTAATCAGGCTGATAACAGAAGAATAAAAAGAAGATAGTAAGGGCGCTCAGGGCTTCAGGGAAATTAATGTCTCTTAAAAAAGTCCAACATGGTGGTAATGGCAGAAATTGGAGGATTCTTAAACACTTATGGCAGCAGCTAGCAGAAAGAAGCAGTTTCTATGGAGAGATAGACAAAGACAAGGCGCCTCTAAGTGCAGAAGTTAACATATTTTAATATCCCCAACGGGACTAAAAACACTTACAAGATGGGATGATAAAAGCGGGACATCATGGAAATGCAGTGTACAGCATTGGAAGGGGTCATGGCAGGAGGGAGTCCTCAGGCTTGGTCACAAATCCAGCGTCAGTCAGCAGCAGAGTGTCTTAGACGCTGAAACGCCGGCAGAACTGACGTCATCCGAAGAGAGGAGGAAGAAGCCTGGAAATGATGTCAGTCAGGAGAGACAGCAAACCAGCCTGGACCGCAGCGCTGGACGGATATGGTCATCAAGAAGGGGCGCGTTTCGGAACGCTAACTGGTTCCTTTATCAACCTATGACCATCAGGGGACTGTGCGCAATATATATATATATATATATATATATATATATACTAACAATAGGATGGCAGTGGGCGGAAACAATAAGGAGAAACAGGAAATAAACACTTTACAATGATTAAAATAGCATTCTTAAAGGGAAGAGAGTATTTAAAAGGAAAGAGAATATTAAAATATTGAAATATGAACAAATAAATACTTATTGATACAGCAGAACATAATAAAAGCATATGTGAGATTTGTGGGAGAATAACAGAAATATATGTATATGTAAAAAGGGGACAATAAATAAAATATTGATATATATAGATGAATGAATAATGTAAGCTGGTGAAATGCCATACATAGTGTTCTAGATATACGTATGTTAGCCTGAACAAGAGCAAAATGTTCCCCTGGGGTGGGATTTTGGAGGCATTACCACAAAAAGTATATTGATAGTAAGAAATATTTTATTACAAAAACAGGAATATAACACACAATAATCAAAGTATACCATAGCACATATAAAAATACAAATATAGAATTGCATCGGGAGTGCAGGTGACAACAAGAGGTGGTATATGTCACACACGACAATAAATGAAAACCAGACTGATATTATAAGATGGAGTGGGTCTCACTAAACCAACGCGTTTCGGAAAGTCCTTCGTCAGGGTTTGACGAGTGAGAGTTACCATCTATTAAATATTGTAAAAACAAAAAAGTGTCAAAATAGTTAATGTCAAATACATGCATAAAGTAGTATGTCCCCCACACCCCAAGTGTGAGAGAGTACACGCTTACCCAATGCAGAATAAAAAACGAACAATCAGCGCATAAAATCAGCTCTGCTGTGGTGTCCCAGGCCGCATGCATATGTTAGAAGTCCAAGAGTAGATGGGCAGAATGCTATGAATAGATCCGTATAAGGAGTGCTCTTCCCCTAAATGCTGAGGAGACGCCGCGTCCAAATAGGGCGCAGCGCCTGTGCGCAGGCTGGGGTCCAACTGGATCTTCGGACCTAGAATTGTATGAACCATATCATGAGAGAGGGCCAATAACATATAAGAAAACTAATACTACTAAATATGGTGAAGTCTGAAGAAAACAAAATTCTAAAGAAAGCACCAGAAAAGTATATCTGCATGTATAAAAAATAATAAAGGCCAGGAGCATACCTGAAATTTGGAACTGGGGGGGACACCTACATTGTGTAATGTAGGGAAGGGAGGAGAGGCTCATATAGCACCGTACCAGTTAATGGGCTGGCCAAAGAGTAAGAACCTATTGTTAAAAGACAAAGGGAGAGAGGGTAAGCTCCAAAGTAAAGTAAATGGACAAGTAAAGATGTATAGAGAACACCATGCAATAAGGTGTTCTCCAAAGTGAAATCTAGTAAATGCCCCCAATCCATCAGAGTATATTACCTATGGCAGCCAAGAGCGCAGCACTGGTGCACCGTCCACCTCCGATCACAAGATCAGAGTGGATGGGCTAAGGTATATATTCACAGTGGAGGCACTCCCAGCTGATTGTGATGACAATCAGCTGGGCGCCGTGTGTTCCCTGAGTTGTCTCCTCCCGTTCACCACAGCTGTCAAGCAGACAGCCTATGAAACGGCATCCCGTCCTCCTCGTCCTTCCGACCTGGCCTCTGTTCTGCTTCTACAATGCCCCCATTATGGGGAGGATGGGCCTTTGTTATACTAGGGGTTGGATATTGGTGCCTCACAGGCCATACTGGGGGCTTTACACTACCTGCTCTTGTTTTTCAGGACAAGGAGGTTATCCCCGTTTGATCTAATCCTGTCCCAATGGGGCGAATTAGATGTTATGACCCCTTATCTGAGTGTTATGTAATTCTCTGTTTACGTATTTATCAGCATTTTCTCTCCCCATGTAACAGCTGTGTTGTGGTCTCTCACGCCATAGGTGCTTTGTTAGTTAACTAACATCGTTCATGTTCCCTCATCATGGAACACTATGTCCATAGATACGTGCTTCTCTCTTCATATTTTTAGATACTTTTTTGGTTATGCATGCCCAATTTCTTGGGTGACACCTTTAATATTTGCCCCCCTCTGCTGTGATGTGCGCAGACCCGGCACGGAAAGGCTTCCCCTCTTTGGGGACACTAGAGAGGTAGCCGTTTTTCGGCTCCTCCCTTCCGGGTCTGACTCAGCGTCAGCTGAACTCAGCCCCGGCTTCCCGTGCCGGTGGGATTGGACGGCGGCACGCGTCCCCGGGGCGGGGCCCCGTGACGTCAGCCGTGACGGTGCGTTCCAGCCTGGCTAACGCACATGCGCGGTGGGGAACCGGGGCCGGCGTGCGTGGGGGGGCGCGGCGCGGTCCACTCCCAGGGGGTCCAGGATTGGACGAGGAGGACGGGATGCCGTTTCATAGGCTGTCTGCTTGACAGCTGTGGTGAACGGGAGGAGACAACTCAGGGAACACACGGCGCCCAGCTGATTGTCATCACAATCAGCTGGGAGTGCCTCCACTGTGAATATATACCTTAGCCCATCCACTCTGATCTTGTGATCGGAGGTGGACGGTGCACCAGTGCTGCGCTCTTGGCTGCCATAGGTAATATACTCTGATGGATTGGGGGCATTTACTAGATTTCACTTTGGAGAACACCTTATTGCATGGTGTTCTCTATACATCTTTACTTGTCCATTTACTTTACTTTGGAGCTTACCCTCTCTCCCTTTGTCTTTTAACAATAGGTTCTTACTCTTTGGCCAGCCCATTAACTGGTACGGTGCTATATGAGCCTCTCCTCCCTTCCCTACATTACACAATGTAGGTGTCCCCCCCAGTTCCAAATTTCAGGTATGCTCCTGGCCTTTATTATTTTTTATACATGCAGATATACTTTTCTGGTGCTTTCTTTAGAATTTTGTTTTCTTCAGACTTCACCATATTTAGTAGTATTAGTTTTCTTATATGTTATTGGCCCTCTCTCATGATATGGTTCATACAATTCTAGGTCCGAAGATCCAGTTGGACCCCAGCCTGCGCACAGGCGCTGCGCCCTATTTGGACGCGGCGTCTCCTCAGCATTTAGGGGAAGAGCACTCCTTATACGGATCTATTCATAGCATTCTGCCCATCTACTCTTGGACTTCTAACATATGCATGCGGCCTGGGACACCACAGCAGAGCTGATTTTATGCGCTGATTGTTCGTTTTTTATTCTGCATTGGGTAAGCGTGTACTCTCTCACACTTGGGGTGTGGGGGACATACTACTTTATGCATGTATTTGACATTAACTATTTTGACACTTTTTTGTTTTTACAATATTTAATAGATGGTAACTCTCACTCGTCAAACCCTGACGAAGGACTTTCCGAAACGCGTTGGTTTAGTGAGACCCACTCCATCTTATAATATCAGTCTGGTTTTCATTTATTGTCGTGTGTGACATATACCACCTCTTGTTGTCACCTGCACTCCCGATGCAATTCTATATTTGTATTTTTATATGTGCTATGGTATACTTTGATTATTGTGTGTTATATTCCTGTTTTTGTAATAAAATATTTCTTACTATCAATATACTTTTTGTGGTAATGCCTCCAAAATCCCACCCCAGGGGAACATTTTGCTCTTGTTCATGTTATTAAGGGATGTGGCATACCTTTTTCTGTTTGCTACTTCTGGTCAGAACCTCCTTTTTTACGTATGTTAGCCTGTGCATGAGTATACATGCATGTATATACTAAGGACATGCATGTCATAGGTATGTATACTAGATATATAGCATCACATGATGGCAGATTCACATGTAATATAATGGCTATGGTAAACAGTATATGGGGTCTTAGAATATAGCACTGACTATATAAATCCTCATTTAACCCTCCAGGGGCCAGAACGTTTAATAAAAAAATCCAATACATTTCCCTATGACAAAGTCTTCTATAGCGCTCGGCTGGAGGGAGGTCTCTAGGCATAGCTTCAATAACCCAAACCTTAAAGCGGAGTTCCACCCAAATTTTGAACAATATCTGTATGTATTCTCTTCCTTGCCTAGATGCTGACATGCCGTTTAAAAAAATTTAAATCGGGGGCGTGGCTTGGATGGCTTCCCGGGCGGACGTGTTTCACTGAGGCTCCCGCTCCGACCTGCCTGCATAGAGCTGGAACCTGCACCTCTCCGCAGCAAACCATGGGCAAACCACGCAAAAACAAAGAAACGGACCCCAGAGGACACACAACCCGTTCTTCCTCGGTCCCCCCGCCACTCATTACCGAGTATTTTGGGCAGGGAGCTACGGCCGGACACCATGAGGCCAAGATGGCGCCGACGCCACACACAGCGATCTCACCCTCTCCTCCTCCACAAGCCTCCGCGGACCGTAGGAGTAACAGGTACGGATCCGAGGGTGATCTGCCCACCACCCATTCTCCGATCCCCCCTGCTGACCTCTCAATCGGCTCCCCCTCCGGAGGCCATGTCCTGGGCAGCCTATCACAAACTTTTCCCCCATGCCTCATAGGGCCTGCACCATCTGCATCCACCGGCCAGCCATCCCCCTCATGGGACTCCTATGCCCCAGAATGGGACCCTCGCTCCATGCCGCAGCGTTCCCAGCTACACAGGGATAGAGCCCCCTCTCTCTCCCCTCTTCAGAGAGATACAGTCCAGGCCCCAGCACTTTCACAGGCCTCAAGGCCACCAGGATCCCAAGGGGCTTATTCACAGCCCGGGAGCACGCACGGCCCGTTGCCAACTAAGCATGCCAGCACTACCCCCTCCTCACTACCACTACAGAGGGGAACCTCCATACCAGCTACCTACTCAGCTGTAGTGCAGGGCTCACATGCCCACATTCCATCAGACTCTGACCTTGACCCTGACCCTGAAGCATGCACATCTTGGCGAGATTACGTCCGTTGCATGCCCACAAAACAGGACTTTCGCATGCTGATTCAAGAAGTACGGGACACTTGCAGGACTGAGATTAATATGCTTCGCACTGACCTTCACCAATTGTCCACAAAAGTCGCATCCTTAGAGGAGGAAACAAATGACACTAAGCTCGAAATCTCACAAATACATGACCGTTTAACTTCACAAGCCACTACCCTCAGAGATTTCCAACGTCACCTCGAAGACCTTGACAATAGAGGTAGGCGTAATAATATTAGGGTCAGAGGCCTACCGGAGGCGACACAAGAAGAAGACCTGAATGCGACTCTGCAGGCCATTTTCAATAACATTCTAGGTCGTCCGGAACACCAACGAGTTAAGTTGGACCGCGCGCATCGAGCTTTGCGCCCCCGTGGACCAGGATCTCGCCCACGGGACGTGATCTGCAGGGTACATAACTACACCCTCAAAGAGGACATTATGAGAAAGGCGCGAAACATGCATACCATTGATTTTGACGGAGCCTCCCTACAACTTTTTCCAGACCTCTCATGGATCACCCTCCAACAAAGAAGATCTTTACAACCACTCCTCATCTTGTTAAGAGAGCATGACTTTCGCTACCATTGGGGTTTTCCCTTTAGCCTCACGGCAAAAAAAGATGGAAGGTCCACAACCCTCCGCTATCCGGAAGATCTCCATTTTTTTTGCAGAGAACTGGATATTCCGGTACCACCTACCCCTGGATGGGAACCGCTCCCAGTACCCCCACCTCGCCCAGACCCTTGGATCCAAGTCACAGGCCGGAAACGCACAAGACCGCGATCCGCGGGCCCTTCCCCACCATCCCATCAGAGATGAACTGCTGCTCATTCAAAGTCCTTACTCCAGATTGTCTCCAGGTTTACTTGGTTAATCTTTTTCTACTTTTATACTTAGAAGCCCGAAACCCTACTCTGCTCATCCTACCCATTTGTAGGGTGGACATATTCAGCAAACAAACCCTTTATTAAGTTAGCAACATATGTTTGATTATGACTGTAAAGTTTTGATAGGATGTACTTAATGAACCGAGCTAGACCACCTCCCCTCCTCCCCTTCCCACGCCCCCTCCTCTCTCACACAAACCCTCTCTCCCTTTCCCCTTCCCCCACCTCCCCTCTCCCGCCCTCTTCCTCCCCCCCCCCTTCCTTCCCCCCTCCTTCCTTCCCCCCTTTCTACCCCCCCCCCATCCCCCCCCTCTTATCCACTTACCTATCCCCACTTACCCACTCTTTTTCTTTCCCCCTCCCCCTCACTTTGTGGGTTAGGGGAGGGGCGGGGCCGGTTGAGAGGGATATCCCCTCCTTCCCTTAACCCTTTTTCTTCGCTGCCCCCATGTTGGGGATTAAACTATAGGAGAATACTACCACGAAGAGAGGTATCCTTTGCATTTACATTTTTTATATTACAATTTTTGAATTTGCAGGATACATCTTTCTATTGCTCCAAACTTTACGAACCAATAGCCACAGTGGTTTATACTTTTATTCGGGTCATAACTAAGAATATAGATATGTCGGTTGCCAGTTGATGCATGCAGGTTCCATGTTTTGTCTGTTATTCAGTTCCTCTATTGCGAATTTAGATGCAGGCAGGTTCGGAGAGGGGTCGTCCCCTCGTTGGGTCCGTCCTCTCCTCCCCCCGGGGCTCTCCGAATGGCTCCATCCTCTGTTTTTTCTGACAGTGGCGCCTCCGCCTCCGATGTCAGAGGGGGCCCTTCGGAGACTCCCACCCCACCACTCTATGTAGGTGGATTATATTGTGAATGGTTAACTAAACTTGATTTTGTATTAATTTTTGTGTTTTTTCTCTGTTTTTCACTCTTCTTTTTCTACTCTCCCCCTACTGCTATTCCCTTTCCTCTCCTCCTTCTCAATTTCCTGGGTGCCGCTCGCCTCCGGGATCTGGTTCAGGTACGGGGGGTCCCAGACCCCCAAACCGTAATCAACAAGGAAACCCCGCGTAGGGACATCCTATACTCCAAGACTCTACTACGCCCACTAGGTAAGCGACCGTCTCCTCCCACAACACACCCACCATGATTGACATATTTTCACTGAACGTAAAGGGCCTTAACTCAAATGCTAAGAGAAGCCTAGCGCTACGAGAGTTCAAACGGTCCAAAGCTGACATTATTTTTATCCAGGAGACCCACCTTGATAAAACGGGCACTATGACATTTGCACGGCGACAATACCCTCACACATACCAGGCCTCTGGCCCACATAAACGGGCAGGGGTGGCAATCCTTTTTAGACAAGGCTCCCCCTTCCAGTTGCAATCCCTATACTCTGACCCACTGGGACACTACCTCATCCTCCGAGGCCTTTGGGGAGGAGCGAATATCACTCTTTGCAACATTTATGCTCCAAACACAAATCAAATCCCCTTTCTGTCTAAGGTCTTCGATCGCCTGTTTGAGGCCGCCCATCAATACCTGGTGATTGGAGGAGATTTTAACCTTGTTCATTCTCCGGGTCTTGATAAACACTCAGTGGGTCAGAGGAAAACCCAAGTAACAACCAATAAAATGGCCGCCCAGTTTCGCCAACTAACTAGGAAATATGCCCTGTTTGATACATGGCGCACTACCTATCCATCTGCTAAACAATTTACTTTCTATTCCCATCCCCATATGTCCCACTCACGATTGGACTATTTTTTTGTCAACGCCCCGACTCTGCGCACATGCATGAACCCAGACATTCAGGCCATTTCTTGGTCGGACCATGCCCCGATTACACTATCCCTGACACTTTTCCCAAGCTCCTTTCGTACATGCCATTGGCGTCTAAACGATTTTCTACTTAAGCATGACCCATCTAGAATGGAACTAGAGCAAACTTTGAAACTCTACTTTGCGGAAAATGCCACCTCTGAGGTCTCCACCTCAACTCTGTGGGAGGCCCATAAGGCGGTCTTTCGAGGCCAATGTATTTCACTCTCCACTTCCCTAAAAAGAAACGCTAACACAACACGCAGCGCCCTTTTAGACAGACTTAAACATCTGGAAGCACGATTGCTCGCATCTCCATCCTTAGCAACCCTCAGAGAACTCACTAGTGTTAGGGCTGGACTGAAAGATATCGAGATGGGTAAAATAGAAAAAGCGTTAATTAGGCTTAGACAGACGTATTACGACAAAGCCAACAAATCACATACACTTCTGGCGAAACAGCTTCGCGACAAAGCAGCAACTACTACAACTACACAACTTAGAGAGGCAAATGGGGTCCTTCAGTCCCACCCTAATAAAATAGCACAACTTTTTCATGACTTTTATTCTGCACTGTATAACGACCCGAGTGTTCCGCACAACCCACCCCCTCCTGACCTATCCCATGCCATCCATACTTATCTAGCGGAAACGGATACTCCTAGGCTTACCTCCTCTGCTTTGGAGACTCTTAACGCCTCCGTGACGGAGGAGGAGGTGACAGAAACAATCAAACTGCTACCTAACAATAAAGCCCCCGGGCCTGATGGACTACCATACCTTTATTACAAGACGTTCCTACCACATTTACTCCCCCATATGACAAACCTTTTTAACTCTTTTCTTTCTGACACACCCATTCCCAGAGATATGCAAAACTCCTACCTGACATTAATCCCAAAACCAGGGAAAGATCATACTCTTCCGGCCAATTACAGACCAATAGCACTCCTCAACACAGACTTAAAAATCTTTACGAAATTGCTAGCAAACAGACTGAACAATTTCATGCCATCCCTGGTCCATAGGGACCAGGTGGGTTTTATCCCTTGCCGACAGGCGGGGGATAACACCCGGAGGGTTATTGACCTAGTGGAGGTTGCGAACAGAAACTCAATAGAGGCAACACTGCTCAGCCTGGATGCCGAAAAAGCCTTTGACAGGCTGGGCTGGCCTTTCCTGTTCGCGACTCTCAATCGGGCCGGTATTGAGGGCCCATTTCTCCGAGCTATTACCCACCTATACTCAACCCCAACAGCCCAGGTTCGCACTAACTTTGCCACCTCCCCTACCTTTTTGATCTCTAATGGGACCCGACAAGGCTGCCCACTCTCCCCTCTGTTGTATGCCCTATGCATTGAACCGTTAGCAGCCCGTATCAGAAATAACCCAAGTATTCATGGCATTCCAGTCCGTACTAGAGAATTCAAGATCTCCTTATTTGCGGATGATGTTCTTCTCACTCTTGCCCAACCTCGCATATCCCTCCCAAATTTACAAGTAGAGCTAGAAAGGTATAGTGTCCTTTCGGGCTATAAAATTAATGGCTCCAAGACGGAGGCTCTCCCTCTTAATTTATCCCCCCAAACATTATCCACACTCTCGCAAGCGTTTCCATACTCTTGGCGGTCCTCCTCCCTAAAATACCTGGGGATACATATAACATCCACATACGATACACTATATAAAGCCAATTTCCCCCAAATGTTCACCTCTATCAGAGCTTCCCTAACCAAATGGAAATCTCTGAAACTGTCCCTTTTTGGTAGACTTGCAACCTTGAAGATGACGATACTACCCAGACTTCTATATCTTTTTGAGACACTCCCCATCCCCATTCCGTGTTCCCACCTTAAAAAACTTCAAGCCGACCTGATAAACTTTTTCTGGAACTATAAAAGACACAGAGTTGCTAGATCTGTTTTATATGCCCCACGTAACCAGGGTGGATTGGCGTTTCCCAACATAGCCAAGTACTATCTGGCAGCTCAACTAAGACCTATAGCTTCCTGGTGCTCCCTACATGCCTACAATAGGTGGACACAGATAGAAAAGTTGTGGCTAGCCCCCATACACCCAAATTCCATGCTATGGAGCTCCGATATACCCCCCAGCAGTATTCAATTGTTAGGACCGATGGCTCTACTACGTACCTTATGGCGACGGGCTAAATTGAAATATCCGCTCACTACCACATCCTCCCCAGTCACTTCATTCCTTTTCACGCCCAATATTCCTGACAGCTTAACTTCACAGATGTCCCACTTTTGGATGGATAAGGCCATATTCCGTTATGGACAACTACTGGATCCTAAAACCAGAATGTTACGATCCTTCTCAGACCTGCAAAAGTCTTTTGATATCCCCAAGCAAGCCTTTTTCGGTTACCTACAACTACGCCATTATGCACAATCATTGGGCTCGAATTTGAGATTCTCCCCTCTCACAGACTTTGAAAAGCTTTGCTTGGAGGGTTCGTCCCCTAAAGGCATGATCTCCCGCACCTATCAGATACTGATTACAGATTTCTCACCAGACGGGCCGCGACATTCATATATGGTTAAGTGGGAGCAGGCGCTGGGCACAGAGATAACCTTAAAGACCTGGCAATCCATATGGTCCCAGGCCACCAAAAGCTCCATATGCACGCTTTATAAAGAGAATCAATTTAAGATTCTATATCACTGGTATCAGACCCCTGACCTGCTCCACTCCATATACCCTACGGCCGACTCCCGTTGCTGGCGATGTTATAAAGATAGGGGAACACTATTTCATGTCTATTGGACCTGCCCTCGAATCATACCCTACTGGAATATGGTTCATTCCCTGCTCCACTCCATCTTTGATGTTGAAATGCTTCTAGACCCGAGGACCTTTCTTTTGGGCCTTCCACCTGCCACCTTCTCTAAAGTGTCCAAAAAACTTTTAGCCCATGTGCTTACCGCAGCACGCTGCCTGGTGGCCCTAAAGTGGAAACAAAGAGAGCCCCCCTCGCTAACTGAGCTGCATTCCAGGATCAGAGATGTCAAGAGAATGGAATATCTCACGGCCTCATTAAATGACACACTTGACAAGCATAATCGTATCTGGGAACCCTGGGTTTTGTTGGAGACCCCTGTGACCTGAAGGTATATGCTGTTTATGTATTAATGAACTGCTCTCCGCCGGCCTGGGCTGGACCCTGGAGGCGAGTGCCCCCCCCCCCCCCCTCTCCCCCCCCCTTCCTTTTTTTTTTTTTTTTTTTTTTCTTTGTCTCTCTCTTCTTTCTTCCTTCTTCTCTATATCTGAAAATGTAGATGTTTAAGCATGGTACTAGTATATACACTGTTTGAGATGTATCATTATCCAGTGAACCCACTTCTCTCTATCACTAACTGTTAATACAGTAAAGATTTGTCGTCCAACATGTGAGTGATAACGTGCCAAATTGAACTGTGATATTATGATCTCTTTCTCTTTATGTACCCAATGCTGAAATGCTGTATTTGTTTTTCTGTGGAAAAATAATAAAAATGTCAGTTATAAAAAAAAAAAAAAAAAAAAATTTAAATCGCCGTAATTACCTTTTATTTTTCTATTCTTCTTTGCACTTCCTGGTTCTCCTCCCGTGGGAGTAAGCGTGTTTCTAGCCTCTCCCAGACTCCTGGGAGCTAGTCTCAGGCTTCCCAGGATGCCACTGAGCATGTGCGGGAATGAGCGGTGAATGCTGGGAGCACAGCATTCACCACATCCAGGAAATAAATGCTTGTGGGCTTCAAATGCCCACAATGAAGATGGAAACCGCCTGCAGTGAATATAAGTTATTCTTTCCGACGAAATCTGACACAGGCGGACATATTACACACAATATGTGAGTATGTAATGCTGAGAAGAAAAGTTTGTGAATGAACTCAAAAAAAAAAAAAAAAAAACGATAGATAGGTGGACCCCCGCTTTAAGACCATCTGTAGATTTTTTATGAAATTGAAGGTAGTGTTTAGGGACACTATGGTTGTCCAGTCCACCAGTGATAAAACGACGATGTTCACCAAAACGTTTTCGCAATGACCGAATGGTTCTCCCTACATAAAAAAGGCCACAAGGGCATGTAAGGCAGTAGACGACATGATCAGAAGAACAGGTATGAAAGCCCTTTATCTGGTATGTTTTTCCTTTTACATGGAAATCTTTCTGGCCATGCGTCACAAACCGGCATGTTTTGCAAAGAGCTTTGCGACATTGGTACATCCCAGAGATGGCTAAAAAGGTAGGTATATGCTGGCCAGGGGGCAGAGGTTTCACTTTTAGTTTGCTGGGTGCTACCTTGCTTTTAATATTAGGCGGTTTTCTATAAGCAATGTAGGGTTTTTTAGGCAGAGCAGAAGAAAGATGCTCATCTTGAAGCAATAACGGCCAGTGTTTTTTTACAATATTTTCCATCTGTCTATATCGGGAGTGGAACTGAGTGATAAAACATAGGTTATTGTTCTGAGTTTTGGCAAGGGAAGGAGGGTCTACCGAAGTGGATGAATTCTTATATTGACAATAAGCGTTTCTACAAGATTGGCTGGGAAACCTTTATCAAGGAATTTTTCTTTTAGGATTTCACTCTGTTTGTCATAGTCCTCACTTAAAGTGCAGTTCTTTTTCAATCGACAAAACTGGCTTTTAGGAACATTATTGAGCCATTGAGGGTGATGGCAGCTGTTATAATGAAGAAACAAATTGCCAGCTGTCGGTTTGGTGTAGTTTTTTGCATGTATGTCCTTACCAACCGAGAAGAGTTCAAGATCTAAAAAAGCCAGTCTATTCTTATCTATGACAGAAGTAAACTTGAGGCCCATGTTGTTGGTGTTACAATATGTAACAAAGTCTGAGACCATGGATGCACTGCCATCCCAGAAAATGATTACATAGGCTATGTAACGACCATAAAAGATGATGTGAGGGGAAAAGGGGTTGTTATGCCATATGTAGGTGTGTTCCCAGTGACCCATAGTAAGGTTGGAATATGAGGGAGCAAAATGTGCCCCCATAGCTGTCCCGTTTATTTGGAGGAAGAAATCATTTTCAAACTTAAAATAATTGTGGGTCAAACAGAAGGAGGTGGCCTTGACAATGAAAGAGGCTTGTCTGGAATTTAACATGGGATCCTGGCATAGAAAGAATTGTAGAGCATTGAGACCCACATCATGTGGTATAGAGGTGTACAATGATTGTACATCTAGGGAGACCCAGTGATAGTTAGGCTCCCAAGAGTACATGGACAAAAACACTAATAGATGGATACCATCTCTGATATAGGACTGGAGGGATTGGGCGAGGGGTTGGAGAAACTGGTCTATGTATTGTGAAAAACCACTACTAATACTGCCCATCGCTGCAACAATGGGTCATCCGGGAGGGTTGTTGAGATCTTTATGCACCTTAGGCAGGTGATAAAAGTATGGAGTAAAATAGACTTCTTTAACTAAAAATTACGCTTCTTTTTGTGTGATAATATGATCACTCAATGCTTCCCTAACAAGAGAGGTGGCTTCAAGGGTAAAAAAGGGCAGTGGATCTTTATTCAATTTAATGTATGTATTATCATCAGATAGAAGTCGAATAGCTTCTGTAACATAATCAACCCTATTTTGTATGACTATGCCCCCTCTTTTATCCGCACTCTTGATGACAAGGTCGAAATTATTAGTTAAAGTGTCAAGAGCGCTTTTTTCACAATTGGTAAGGTTGGAAAGGGCCTTGCTTTTGTTATTAGCTGAGTGGCACAAATCTTGTATTTCAGCATGAACAATACAATAGAAGGCATCAATACATGAGCCTTTAGAATGGGTAGGGTAAAAGACAGATGTAGGTCTAAAAGTGGTGTTTCGGATTGGTGGGGAAGTGATAAGGTGCTGTGTGTATAGAGAATGATCCATATCGGAGTCATCTATACAGAGAGTAGAAGGATGGTTATATAGTTCTTCTAAAATGGTCAAGCCGTCTAAATCGATATTTGTATAAGTATTGTTACATGGGATATCAACTATCTGGGAGTCCGTGTTGGACTGAGGTTTGGTGGACTGGATATTAAAAAATCTTTTGAGAGTGAGGCGGCGGATAAATTTGTTCAAATCCTTAAAAAGCAGAAAAGGATTGGGCTGGACAGATGGTGCAAAATTTAGGCCTCGATTTAATAAAGAAGTCTCTTCTTTAGTTAAGATGTGCCTGGAAAGGTTAAAGATCTTGACAGTGCTCTCTTTTTGCTGAAGTCTAGGTTTGGATTTGCCTCTTCCACCTCGACAACCCCGCCTTCGTATTTTCTTTTTCGAGGTTTGGCCCGAGGGGAGTTGAATGCTAAAAAAGGGACCGCAGTGGAGTCAGAGGAGTGAATAGTTATAGTAGGCATCACAAGAAGAGAGTTTGGGCCAAAGGATACTGATGGAATAGAGGATACTCTTGTCTACATTACTGGTAGAGTTGGATACTGTGCTGGCCGAAACATCTATAGGAGTATCAATGGGTGTAGGTGTGGGTAGGCAAATGGTCAAGGGAGGGGCGTCCAGGGCAGGGACCTCTTTATGGGTATTAATAGACATAGATGGACAAATAGTCAAAGAGGGAGCATCTGAGACATCTAAAACTATGGGAGAGACCTTGTGGTCTAATTTGTCAGGATCTGAATTGCCAGTGGATGACATGGCTGGTGATACAGAAGGAGGAATGATAATGTTTTTATTATGTGAGGTAGTGGGCTTGGATGATGTAGAAATGGATGTTTTGTGAACAGAAGTTGTTTTACGAGGGACAAAAGTAGCGAATGGATTGATCTCCATGAGAGATGGTAAATCATAAAGAATGGTAAATCATAAAGGTTTCCCAGCCAATCTTGTAGAACAGCTTATTCTCAATATAAGAATTCATCCTCTTCGGTAGACCCTCCTTCCCGTGCCAAAACTCAGAACAATAACCTACGTTTTATCACTCAGTTCCACTCCCGATATAGACAGATGGAAAATATTGTAAAAAAACACTGGCTGTTATTGCTTCAAGATGAGCATCTTTCTTCTGCTCTGCCTAAAAAACCCTACTTTGCTTATAGAAAAGCACCTAATATTAAAAGCAAGGTAGCACCCAGCAAACTAAAAGTGAAACCTCCGCCCCCTGGCCAGCATATACCTACCTTTTTAGCTATCTCTGGGATGTACAAAGAATATAAATACAGTGCTGCGCTAAAGGATGGAAGTAAATAGCAGCCAACACACCTATAGACCCAGGGTAAAGACAATATACAAAAAAGTGTAGCGCTATAAACCCCAACAAAAACTTTGTAAATAAAACAATATAAAGTGTATAATAAACTGATATCAAAAGCTTATGATGTATCCTTTAGAGTACAAAGTAAAACAAAGCGATGTGCTGTGAACTAAATCTATTACTTTGTGTACCAAAAAAAATAATTAAGTTTAAAAAATGGTTTGTAAAGAACAAAGATAAAGTCCAAAAGGAGGCCCAATGGAATTGACACCATTAAGAGTTCTTATAAAGAAAGTCCACAAATGTTGATTGCAGAAGTGGTAAAAAAAGAGAGAAGAAAAAAAGTGAAAAAAATCCGCCACAAGGGGTCTATGGAGGCTTACCAAAGGCAGAGGACCGAAGTTCACCCAAACGTTACAATAAAAGGGATCAACTAGATCAGGCAGGTAAGTGGAAGTGTAAAAACACCAAAGGTGAGCAGGAGAACTGTTGGTGATTCAGGAGCCGTCACCGAAGGCATCAAGAGGCTTACCAGAACTTATTGACTTGAGAGGACATATGTCATACATGTCAAAAAGGCTTAATGACCAACAGGGCCCCCTCCACCTTCAGTTCGATGACTGCGATCACAGGATGCTGCTCTGTCAGTCCCCTCCGGTGTGACACACTGGAGGGGACTGACAGAGCAGCATCCTGTGATCGGAGTCATCGAACTGAAGGTGGAGGGGGCCCTGCTTCAACTCTACTCCAAGAATCAACCTCCAGCCAGATGCATTCACCCGACAGTGTACTGTATCAGAGATAATTGTGGAAGTCGTATTGCCATCCCCATTTGCAAACTGTTGAAGACATCCTAAGAGACGTATCATCCAGACCTGTTGGTCAATAAGCCTTTTTGACTTGTATGACGTATGTCCTCTCAAGTCAATAAGTTCTGGTAAGCCTCTTGATGCCTTCGGTGACGGCTCCTGAATCACCAACAGTTCTCCTGCTCACCTTTGGTGTTTTTACACTTCCACTTACCTGCCTGATCTAGTTGATCCCTTTTATTGTAACATTTGGGTGTACTTCGGTCCTCTGATGATTGCGGAAGTGGTAAAAAAAGAGAGAAGAAAAAAAGTGAAAAAAATCCGCCACCAGGGGTCTATGGAGGCTTACCAAAGGCAGAGGACCGAAGTCCACCTAAACGTTACAATAAAAGTGAAAAAAATCCGCCACCAGGGGTCTATGGAGGCTTACCAAAGGCAGAGGACCGAAATCCATGTCATACAAGTCAAAAAGGCTTAATGACCAACAGGTCTGGATGATACGTCTCTTCGGATGTCTTCAATAGTTTGCAAATGGAGATGGCAATACGACTTCCACAATTATCTCTGATACAGTATACTGTCGGGTGAATGGATCTGGCTGGAGGTTGATTCTCGGGGCAGAGTTGAAGCAGGGCCCCCTCCACCTTCAGTCCGATGACTCCGATCACAGGATGCTGCTCTGTCAGTCCTCTCCGGCGTGTCACACTGGAGAGGACTGGCAGAGCAGCATCCTGTGATCGGAGTCATCGGACTGAAGGTGGAGGGGGCCCTGTTGGTCATTAAGCCTTTTTGACTTGTATGTCGTATGTCCTCTCAAGTCAATAGGTTCTGGTAAGCCTCTTGATGCCTTCGGTGACGGCTCCTGAATCACCAACAGTTCTCCTGCTCACCTTTGGTGTTTTTACACTTCCACTTACCTGCCTGATCTAGTTGATCCCTTTTATTGTAACGTTTGAGTGGACTTCGGTCCTCTGCCTTTGGTAAGCCTCCATAGACCCCTGGTGGCGGATTTTTTTCACTTTTTTTCTTCTCTCTTTTTTTACCATTTCTGTAATCAACATTTTTGAACTTTCTTGATAAGTACTCTTAATGATGTCAATTCCATTGGGCCTCCTTTTGGACTTTATCTTTGTTCTTTACAAACCATTTTTTAAACTTAATTTTTTTTTTGGTACACAAAGTAATAGATTTAGTTCACAGCACGTCACTTTGTTTTACTTTGTACTCTAAAGGATACATCATAAGCTTTTGATATCAGTTTATTATACACTTTATATTGTTTTATTTACAAAGTTTTTTGGGGGTTTATAGCGCTACATTTTTTGTATATTATCTCTGGGATGTACCAATGTCGCAAACCTCTTTGCCAAACATGCCGGTTTGTGACGCATGGCCAGAAAGATTTCCATGCAAAAGGAAAAACATACCAGATAAAGGGCTTTCATACCTGTTCTTCTGATCATGTCGTCTACTGCCTTACATGCCCTTGTGGCCTTTTTTATGTAGGGCGAACCATTCGGCCATTGCGAAAACGTTTTGGTGAACATCGTCGTTTTATCACTGGTGGACTGGACAACCATAATATCCCTAAACACTACCTTCAATTTCATAAAAAATCTACAGATGGTCTTAAGGTTTGGGTTATTGAAGCTATGCCTAGAGACCTCCCTCCAGCCGAGCGCTATAGAAGACTTTGTCATAGGGAAATGTATTGGATTTTTTTATTATGTTCTGCTGTATCAACAAGTATTTATTTGTTCATATTTCAATATTTTAATATTCTCTTTCCTTTTAAATACTCTTTTCCTTTTAAGAATGCTATTTTAATCATTGTAAAGTGTTTATTTCCTGTTTCTCCTTATTGTTTCCACCCACTGCCATCCTATTGTTAGTATATATATATATAGCGCACAGTCCCCTGATGGTCATAGGTTGATAAAGGAACCAGTTAGCGTTCCGAAACGCGTCCCTTCTTGACGATCACATCCGTCCAGCGCTGCGGTCCAGGCTGGTTTGCTGTCTCTCCTGACTGACATCATTTCCAGGCTTCTTCCTCCTCTCTTCGGATGACGTCAGTTCTGCCGGCGCTTCAGCGTCTAAGACACTCTGCTGCTGACTGACGCTGGATTTGTGACCAAGCCTGAGGACTCCCTCCTGCCATGACCCCTTCCAATGCTGTACACTGCATTTCCATGATGTCCCGCTTTTATCATTCCATCTTGTAAGTGTTTTTAGTCCCGTTGGGGATATTAAAATATGTTGACTTCTGCACTTAGAGGCGCCTTGTCTTTGTCTATGATAACAGAAGAATGGAGCGGAAGAAAGCTATGGGACTTAGTGCTTTGAAGCGAGATAAGAATACACTGCAGATATATGTGCCCAGCTCAAATTTCATGAATCAGGTTTACATCCACTTCAAGCCTACCTTTTCCCAAAAATGTTTCCTCCCCCTCCCTTGGCTGCAGGAGGGAGCACTCGACAACAGCTGGGATTTCAGGGAGCAGTGACATCACCCATAGGCCCCCATGCCCCAGCTGTTGTTTGCCCTTCCTTCTCTCCCTTGCAGGCACTGCTAGCCGACGCAGGGAAGCTGAATCACTTAAACCAGACCCGAGCAAGCTGAAAATAGGTAAGTACTGTATATACATCTTTTTTGCATAGGTTAGTCAGTGTAAATGTTAGGAATGGGGAAGGTACATTTTTAGGACTACAGTAAGTCCCCTAAAGATGAACCTTCAAGCTGTGAACTTTCAAAGATGCAAAAGTGCGTTTGCATGTCCAATCATGTAAGTTAGTTTGTGTGCCTGGTGTACTTTATCACGTGTGTGCATACTCTACAAGTGCTTGTGCTTTTGTGTATTTTACTGTAGAGTAGCATTATTCGTGTGAAAAGTACTGTATTATAAACCGATTACAGAACAGTGCTTTATAGCTGTTTCTCTTAGTTGGGTACCTAGGCTAACTTTGTTGGACATACGAACAAATTGGACTTCTGTACGTTCTCTCAGAATGGAACTCATGTTTGGGACTTACTGTAGTTCGGTTTCGGCTGTACTTCTGCTTTAAGTCTGTACCTACTTTAAGGTGTTTTTACACTGCTGTGCTGCAGTTTGGCCGCAGAAAAGAGCACCGCTTTTTTTTCTGTGGGTTACCTGCGGGTTCCAATAAATTTTTGTTAGACTGCACATTTTTTGGTGTGTTTTTTTGAAAGCGCTAGGACTTTTGATGCGTTTTTAGAAAATGCACCAAAAAATGCGCAATTTAATAGAAACTGTGAGGAACCCACACAAAAGCCATGTGTACACTGCACTACACCCGTGGTGCAGTTTGACAATGTAGAACCGCCCTAAATCACATTTAGCAGTCAAAGTTAGACTAAACTACTTTATTACAGGTTAGTGGCTCAAAAAGTACTGAAGATTTTATATCAGCATGGTAGCCAGACAGCATTTTAAAGGATAAGTTCACTTTAAAAAATAAATAAGTAAATGCTGATTTTTTTTGCAGGTAGAAAAAATATGCATTTTTTATTTTTATTTTTTTGGAGCCTGTAAAGCATTCCACCAGTATTCAGCAGATCGCTGGTGCCATGCAGGTCTCCTGCAGACCTGTCAGTTTATCTGTGTGCCCGTACATCCCGTATAGGCAGACACACTGACAGGAAGAATCAATGAGCTACCACAGTGCTCCACAGCGCCATGGTAGCTCATTTAAGCAGAGTTCCACTCATTTTTACAAGGTGGTCTTAAACTAAAGACCACCCCTTGTTTGTTTTTGGATATCTAATTTTTTTTTCCTTACCTACATTTTTAGAAAGAATAAAGCAATAGCTGCTGACTTAAATTTTTTTTTTTTTTTTTTGCGGCTGGAACTCAACAGTTTTAAGAACTGCAAGTTGACATCTGCTGGATGTCGGTACTTGTAGTTCCTTCATTCACAGAACTCTGTGAATGAATGACATGGCCATGTGGGCGGAGCCCTGCACCGCCACGCTGACTTCACAAACTGACATCTAGTATGGCGAATTTCTCCCCGTACTGTTGTCATAGGGGGGATCGGGCAGCGGCTGCAGCATTGGGAACATGTTACATGTTCCACCCTAAAAACAGGTGGAATATGTAACATGTTCCTAAAGGTGAACTTATCCATTAAAAAAAATGAGAGGCCAGTGATGGCAACCTTCTTATTTCCTTAGAATGGGTTTCCTTTAACCCATTCACTTCTGGAGCCATCTTTTTTGCGCATATTGTTTACCTGAAAATCTTAAACTTCACTTAAACATCTGTAGCGCTGGTAGATTTTTAATCTACCACTGATAGGTAAATCTTGTGGGTTACTTGTTAGGTGAAGTTAGATTTGCCTCTGTTCCAGCTTGGCTGAGTTGCGTGTAGTTCCACACTGCGCCCGTGGGTGTCGTTATCACCATGGGCTGGTGTTGGAAAGGCAATGTGTTGAAGCGTATGAGTGCTCCTCTGTCCCGGAGATAACTCGGTGGAGGTGGTCCTCCGAGTTGCATTCTGGGAGAGGGTATTTATGGGACAGACGCCATATTTAGGGGTTCGTTTTTCAGCCACTTGCTGGCCCTCCTGGCCGACAGGTATGCGTTAAGAGTACCACCTCGTGGTCCTCCGTTCCGGAGGCCCACATCGCTGCGGCGTGTGGGTGGGCCCAGAAGCCTGAGAGTACTAAATACAGCGCTCCCAACCCACCCCAAAGATGCTGCTTGCAGGACTTTTCGGAATGTCCCTCAAGCGCACCGCCCCAGTGTGAAAAGTCACACTTGAATTAATGGGAGCGGTTTTCACGTACTTAGCAAAGGCTATTTCCAGCGCTAAAGCTCCTGAAAACTGGCCCAGGGGCCTAACAAGTTTTCTTCTAACTTTGCCCTGTATTTGGCTTCATCCATATTTCCATCAACTCTGACCAGCTTTCCTGTCACTGCTGAAGAAAAACATCCCCACAACATGATGCTGCCACAACCATGTTTCACGGTGGGGATGGTGTGTTCAGGGTGGGCCAAGAAGCCTTTCTGGGGCCTACCACAGCAGCCGAGGAATGGTCCTGAGCTGTCTATCCTGAGTGAAGAAGCTGGACAACCGAGAAGATCCCAGGGGAGGACCCATCATGGAAGGATCATGCAGAGTGCTGGTCTAAAGAGGGGCCTGATGACTCGGTTGGAGGACGTATCCTGAAGTAATCTTACTGCATAGTACTGCCGGGTTGGCTTAAAGGTTCAAGTACTGTCTGACATTCATCGCAAACCAATACATTCTGTGGCAGAGGATCGTACGGGTTTTATTTCAAATAAGTCTGTGGCAGAGACTTTTGTTCGTGCTATGTACTGGCTGCTAGGCAAGTGAGAGAGGCCTATCCAGGCGGGCAAAGATTGAATCCCACAAGGGGAGTGCATTCAACTACAAGTGTTCAATTCCAAATGTTCTAAAGAATACTAAGGAAAGGTATTTGAGCTTCCCTGCAACTTTCCTTCTGCCTCTTTCCTGCTACTTCCTTTATTACTTGTTCATTAAAGCATTGGAAAACGTACTCAAGTGTTTGGTGCTTATATCGTCCAGAGGTAAACTCAACGGGACCCTAGACCCGGTGTCAGTGAAACAGAGGTATCGAGAGTGAAGGTAACAGCCCGCTTTAAACCAGCAGCTCCACCAAGAGTTAGTGCTACACATCAAACAATTTTTAGTTAAAAACATTTTGAAATACAAGTCCACACTAGCAAAACTTTAAAAACCTTACTACTCATCAATTAAGAGTTAATCATAAATAGTGGCGTTAAAATTATTCCTCTTAGTATGACCTGCATCATCCTAAATGTGTAAAAGTGATTGAGCAGCTTTATAACAGCCCATTTCTCTTCTATAGTGCAGCCTGCAGCTAAAATATACAAACTCTTAGCTGCTAATAAACAACCACAAGTTTGTTACCATCATAGCCCCAGCTAAAATTGGTGAGGCTCAGTTATTAGCACTTGGTTGTAAAGAATCATAAATCAGCTTTTCTCAACTACAATCCTCTAAATAATGGATTAGATAGGATTTCTTCTCTTTGCTGCGGTAATTGTATCAGATTTATTGATTTGGTCATTTTCACAGCTAATCAATCAGAGGGAATATCTCCGGTCCCCTGTAGGGGTTTCCAGAGAACTAAAGTTGAGAAGAACTGTCTTATATTGACAATCACCTGCAGCGCCACACAATCGTAGTGCAACAATTAATCACAAAGTGCAACAGTTAGGCACATATCTATATAAAAAGCAAAATTCAACATAAATATAAATACATCAGTCCTATAGTGCAGTATAATGTCACAATAAAAATAAAGTACATATATATATATATATAAAAGTGCACGAAGTGCCAATAAAGTGCAAAAAAAGTCCTGTATTGTCCAAAAACCATATGTATTATAATTCCTCCACTAACTACTCGGATTGTTGCCCGACTCTTCCCAGTGTGAATTAGCACCAGCCATCACCTCATGAAATGAACACTCACCAGAAAATGTGCTACAAAATGTGTAGCAAGCTTAGCGTGTCATCTAGGGTAGCCTATGCATCCATCCAATGTGCTCTTCTCTCCAATTCTCAGCACCGATCCAAGCGGCAGCAAATAAAGCTCACACCGGTGCCAGTAAAGATAGTAATAGTGTAGTATTTATTGCACCATGAGTATCACATATATAGTACGCTAAACAAACAGACCAATATATCAGTGCAAAACCACTGTGACTCACATAGAAAGCTGCTGCTGATTGATGATTTATGCACCGGCGTGACTTATTTTCAAACAATTAGATTTTTATTAAAGAAAAGATAGCTTACAAAGTTCAAGGTATACATAAGCAAAGTAAGTCCATACAATGAGCATAAACAATCATGAACTTTCAAGACAAGAAATGATAAAAAAAAAATAGACATATATATGATAATAAAGAAGGTAATCTCTTGTGCAGCCCCGACCTTAGATCACAGGAAACATGAGATTTGACACATTAATCTTGTTGGCCTATCTGAGCCCAGGGCCGGTATGATGAGCTACACATAAAGGGGAGGGGGGAGGGTGGGACAAAAAGTAAGGGTCCATGATAAAAGGTCCAAGGGGAGAGAGCCTGAAAGACAGATTTATCAGTAGAGCGGGTATGAAAGTCATTAGTACCTTTAAAAGAAACAGTGACATCAATCTCATCCAGTGGTGAACTTTCAGTCAGTGTTCCAACCTACTAGAGGTGTTAAAGAGTAGTGGCCAAAACTGGAATGGTGTTTTCAACCAGTATCAAGTTGTTTATATTGGTCAGAATACCGGAACACTAGCCAGGGGGACCATAGCTTGTTGAATTTTTCAAAGGATTCCTTAGCAATCGCTACAGTTTCTTCCATGTGGTATATATCTCCTATAGAGGGGAGCCATTCGGGAAGGGAGGGAATATCCTTCGATTTCCAGCACCTGGGAATCAGGATTTTTGCTGCATTTAGCAGGTGTCTTCTCAAAGACTTTTTGTAAAGTTTCATGGAGCACTCCGCAATATGCAATATACAACACATGGGTGTAGAGGACAGTCCCACCAGATGTGCAGTAATGTGCCCTGTGTTTGCTCACATCTCCAACAGGAGTCCGAGGACAGTGGGTACCATAGCAATGTGTTAATAGCTTATAAGACATTTCTTGAAGTCTTGTACCAACGGAACAATTGTGTGCAAAAAATTGAGGCTTGTCGCCATTGTTTATCGGTAAGGTTTACTTCAAGAGCTTTTTCCCACTGTGCTCGTGCTCTATGGGTCTCCCTACCTCTGTCCCCCTGAAGCCAGGAATACATTAGGGAAGTAGATTTGGCTATCGGGGTTCCAGAGAGGCACACACATTCAAAGGGGGTAGTGTGTCTGGTTAGCTGTTGTTTAGCCAGAGATGTGTGAATATAGTTGTGTACTTGGCGATAAGTCCAGTATGAGAAACAGTTTGGGGAGCTCAGATCTTGCTTTAGAGAGGTAAAGGGTTTTAACTTGCCATCATCAACACAGTGTGTTATTAAAAGGGGCACCTGTTGGTCTGAGGGTGAGGATAAATCTATCCCGGGTGAAAAGTCCGGATTGTGAGTGATGGGAGTAAAAGGACCTGGGGATGTAGACAGTTTGAAGCATCTTGTCATTGCGTGAAACATTTTCAATGTCGCTCCTATAAGTGGGTGATATTGCAAATCGTACGGCACTTTCTTCCAAGAAATCCAGGGGAGGAATCTCAGGTGCAGTGTAGACGATGCCTCCTCCAAGGTAACCCAGTCTTTCTGCTCCCTGTGACAATTCCAATCCAGGATTCTGGCCAAGTGTGTCCCAAAATGGTAAAGTTTAAAGTCAGGAAGTCCTATACCCCCTTCCTCTTTCGATTTAGTAACTGTGTCTAGTTTTATGCACGGTTTTTTCCACATCCAAATAAAGGTGCGCATGATAGCCTTGAGTCGTTTGAAGAATTGGCAGGGGATTGGTATGGGCAGAGTATGAAAATAGTATAAAATTCCTCTGCAGTATTACCATCTTAAGGATGGCAGCCCTGCCAAACCACGAAAAGGGTTTAGTACGAGTATTATCCCCGCACCAGTGTAGATCTGACCAGGTATAAAATAGATGTTGCTCTCCAGAGATAAGAGGTCCCAGGTGCTGGCTAATACTAGTTGAAGCTGTGTGCAAACGAGAAAATCCGAACTTCCGCACACCAGGAAATACTTACAGCTATGAGTAAGCACTTGGCATAAGTGCGAAACGCGTTAGCCAATCATCTGTACACTCTGTCCATGGTGTCCTGTATATGACATGTTCCTGATTTTAAAATAAAGCAATTTGGATTATTTCCTGGTGTGCGGCTGTCCGGATTTTCTCGTTTGCACACGAAAAGGGTTTAGGCGTCCATCCCTTAAGGTCCGTTTGTAATTTGTTTATCAGTGTAGGAAAATTAGCACTATAGATATCTACTATGTTGCCTGTAAGTTTTACGCCCAAGTATGTGATGGATGACGGTACCCGCTTAAACGAGCAAGAAGTATGTGCTCTAACAAGTATGTCATGTGGTAGCATAAGATTGAGGGCTTCCAACTTGGTGTAGTTTATTTTCATATTGGATATGTATCCAAAAAGTTTGAAGGCATTGATCAAATTCGGGATTGAAATGTGTGGCTGTGAGAGAAAGAATAGGAGGTCGTCTGCATATGCAGCTACTTTATAGGTGCGATCCCTTATCTGGAAGCCTCTTATGTCCGTGTTTGCGTTAATTAAGCGAATAAAGGGCTCTAGAGACAAAATAAACAAGAGGGGATAGGGGGCAGCCCTGCCTCGTGCCATTGTTGATATCTACAGCCTCTGAAAGGGTACCATTCATTTTAAGCCTCGCTTGGGTTTGAGGTACAAAGCCGCTATCCATGCCATCATGTGCGATCCTAGACGTATGTGTCTGCAGGTGGCAAATAGGTAATCCCAAGCCACACGATCGAGGGCCTTCTCCGCATCAGTCGACAGGAGAAGGGCCTCGTTGTTCTGTGTGTGCGAGCAGTGGATCAGGTTGAGAGCTTTTATGACATTGTCACGTGCATCCCTCCCCGGCATAAATCCCACCTGTTCTGGCCCAATAAGATTGGGAAGAAAGGATGTCAGCCTAGTGACCAGAATTTTGGCCAGAAGTTTTAGGTCTAGGTTCAAAAGCGAAATTGGCCTATAGCTTGAGCACTCTGTAGGATCTTTGGCCAGCTTGGGAAGCAGCGCAACATGTGCCGCCGTGAAGGTAGTGGATGTGGTTGGTGAGGTCTTGAGGTGGTTGAGGGCGTGGAGGAGGGGAGCCTTTAAATTGTCAGTAAAAGTGTTATAATAATGGGCCATAAACCCGTCAGGGCCTGGGCTCTTACCCGTTTTGAGAGCCTTGATAGCCAATAGAAGCTCGTCCTCTGTGATAGGTGATTCTAGAGATTCACAATCGGACGGAGTTAAAGTGGGCATTCCGCTCTCCACAATGTAAATACGCAGTATGTGTTCTCTAGTACCCTGAAAATCTGGGGGTTTGTGAGGCAAGGGCAGATTATACAGCTTTGTATAGAAGGTGTGATATTGTGACGCGATATGATCCGTCTTGTGTAGTGTTTGACCTTCTGAATCTTTAATAGATAGAATAGATTGAGCATGGGTTATTTCTTTAAGGGCTTTTGCAAGGAATTTACCACATTTGTCTCTATGCTCATAATAGAAGCCTTTCCTAAAGTAAAGAATACGCTTCGCTTTGAGATTAAGCATAGAACTGGAACTTTCTGTAGTAAAAATAAATACAAGTACGGGGAATTTGTCATAAGTGCCTGGAAATGCGTCCAGGTACTGGCATTGTTAGCATATCTTTTCTCTACTCCCAGGGATTCCAATTGCCTCAGTATATTTTTCTGGCTGTATCGCTACCGTAGAGTACAGGGGGGACTCCTGCCTCCTAAGCACATCAATACTCAGCCAACATTCACAAATTTCCCTGATGCCCACTTTCTGGCCTTAAGACAGTTTCCTTACTGACTCAATTACTCAGTGCTATCCAAAACTGCAAGTTTTTAATGTGATTTACAGAAGCATTGTAAAACTACCTCACAATCTAACTTTAGTGCTGGATTGTAATACTGTAAGGATGTAGTTTTTTGTACTCCTACATGTTGTGGCAATCTACTGATGATTTACTTTTAATTACATCTTAGATGAACCCCTCTTACGTTCTGCACCCCTGAAGAAGGATTAGACTATATACCGAAACGCGTTGGTTGTGAGGAGGTTTTTTTCAGGCATACATTGTGTATGTTGATAGAAACGTACTGTTTAGCTATATCAAAGTTTCGTTATAAACTTTTAATGTTGTTGTTTCATAA
The DNA here is from genome assembly GCF_042186555.1 of Aquarana catesbeiana. Taxonomy (NCBI): domain Eukaryota; kingdom Metazoa; phylum Chordata; class Amphibia; order Anura; family Ranidae; genus Aquarana; species Aquarana catesbeiana. The sequence goes on from NC_133329.1 coordinate 130,917,807, forward strand.
ATAGCCATTCACAACTCTGCCCCGAGCTACATCACCAATCTTGTCTCCAAATATCACCCAAATCATCCTCTCCGCTCTTCTCATGACCTCCTAATCTCAAGCTCTCTCATCTCCTCCTCTCATGCTCGTCTCCAGGATTTCTCCAGAGCCTCTCCCATCCTCTGGAACTCGCTACCTACACCTGTCCGGCTATCCCCTACTCTTGCTACCTTCAGGCGATCCCTGAAAACTCATCTCTTCAGGAAAGCCTATAACGTCTCTAACTAATCTTTTACACTTCCATCAGGTCATTCCCCACAGTTACAACCTTTTGTACCACCTGCCCCACCCTATTAGATTGTAAGCTCTTCTGAGCAGGGCCCTCTTAATCCTCTTGTATCTTATTGTATTATAACTGTATTGTCTCCCTTTTATATTGTAAAGTGCTGCGTAAACTGTTGGCGCTATATAAATCCTGTATAATAATAATAAAAATAAATAAAATGTATTTACTATTACAATATCCTGTATGCTCTGCTACACTTTTTATATATATATGATGTATTTAAGTGCCTAAAAAGTCCACTTAGGGGAACCCCGTTTTTCTTTTGTCTACTAACTGTAGAGGGGCTGTTCTAGTTGTACCTACCTTGGGGCCCAACCGGCAGTAAAAAAAAACACCGTGGGGACACCCAAGGTATGATACAGTATGGGGTACATGGGAGAAACTGGCGGATTAGATAGGGAGTCAAGTAATTTGTCTATATGGGAAAAAGAAAACCGGCTCCCTCCCGCAGCCTAATAAAATATATTACGCATAAGTAATTAGAACACTGACTTATAAAAGCACAACATTACATATAAGAAAAAATTCCCAGAAAGGCAACTAGGTTTTAGGGATAGCAGTGAATGTGTACATGCTGCATCCTGCACAGCCCCAAAAGGGAGCACAGAAGCAGCATGCACATACCCAGAGGATACAGCAATAGTGCATGAATAATAATAATGTACCAAACCATATATAACAAGGGCACTCAAACGTTCTGTTGCTGCACCAGTAATCCCCATTAAGGGAAAATGGCAACAGCGGTGACAGAGGCCCCAATAAATCTTCGATCCCGTGTGATTGAGATCTGATGAATCGAAATGGCGGTTGAGAAAACAGAGAGCAACGTTCAAGTGCCCGCCTAGGTAACATCAAAAAGATCGAGACGGTCCCACTTCCATTGGAGGAATCAGTAGGGACACATTTGAGGGAGTGCAATAACCAAAACAATAACTTATGGCGTACACATTGCAGTTTATCTGAATAAAGGAGGGAATGCTCACAGATCAAGTACCTCAAGTGGGCGCCTTAACTCTTGCACTCCTGGTGGGTTGAGATGATCTTGTGGGGTTCGCTCCTTGCTGCTTCTGATATTTCCCCTTCTTAGGCATGTTTGGCCGGTGTGGAGAATGGTGAAACTGGTGGGCTGGGAGGTGCTGGAAGGGACCGGAATTCCCGGTACCATTCAGGCAGGTCCACCGGTGGCAATTGGAGAGCTGCGCAGAATGATGGTAGCTCATAAGGGTTTTTGAGGGTGTGCGGGACCCCATCTAGAGTAACTGATAAAGCAAACGGGAACTTCCATCTGTCATTAAGGTGATGTTCTTGCGGCGTTTCCAAAAGAGGACGCAGAGCCCTGCGGTTGCCTAGTGTGATTGGTGAAAGGTCCTGAAATAGTGTGATGCGTTGCTCATTAAAGGTGATCAGCTCATTTTGACGTGCATGGGCTAAAATGTCCTCTTTAAGATTGTAATTTGTGATGCAGCATATTATATCTCTAGGTGGCGCTGGGTCACTTGGTCTGGGCCTGAGAGCCCGGTGTGCCCGCTCAAAATCAATGGTAGTATCCACAGGTCTTTCCAGCAAGTTAAAAATGGAAGTCAGCGCCGGGACAATTTGTTCAGGGGAAACCGTCTCTGGTATTCCCCTCACCCTGATGTTATGCCTCCTACCCCTATTGTCCAAATCCTCTATGTGACGGTTCATCGCTATCAATTGGGCTGAGTGTGCATCAGAGATAGACTCTAATATGGCGATCGCCTTATCCCTCTTGTGCCCTAGGCATTCTGTGTTATGAGCCCTTTCATTCAGGGCCAGCATGTCTGCCTTTAGCTCCATGACAGCGGAGGAGAAGCTGTTCTTTATGTCAGTAACAAATGCTGACATATCAGCATATGTCAGGGGCTGGTCGGGTGGAGAGCGGTGTCTCACCATGTCATCCGACGCTGCCTGGGAGTCCTCGCTGTAGTTATCCTCGTGGTCGTCAGGCGCCATCTTGGAGGTATCTGAACCCTGAGCCGACTGATGCCGGGACCTGAAAACAGGGCCGGACTGGGAATGAAAACCAGCCCTGGAAAAAATGTCATACCAGCCCCATAGCATTATTATACCAGCCCAACAGCATAACGTCATTTTTTTCCTGTTCATAAAATGGAAAACCATGCATTTTAAAGCACATTTAAAGAGTGCATTATATATAGATAAGACACATATCACCAAAAGAAAGCTCTATTTGTGTGAACAGCGTTGCATGACCGCGCAATTGTCATTGAAAGTGTGACAGCACTGAAAGCTGAAAATTGGCCTGGGAAGGAAGGGGGTGAAAGTGCCCAGTAATGCACACAAAAAATAAAACAAATTGCCTGCACACCACTCTGTCCCTTAATGCCCACCTCCTTTTTATAGGGCACACAGTGTATAGGAATGTATAATGTAAAACATGGTGGGATTTCCCCACCCAGGGGAAATACAACTGGGCAGTGGCGGTGCGTCCATTGCACCCGTCAATCTTCAATAGACAGATTCCTATTCAGGTCTCCGACACCCTTGGCGGGCATCGGGCATGTGAATTACAGCGGCGGGGGTGTTTTTAGAAGTGCCTGATTAGAGCCGTCAACTCTAATAGGCTTCCAAATTGGTAAACAGCGGGCACACTGCTGTGCGTTCGCTGCTTACACAGTGCTGTGTTAGGAAATCAAATAAATCGCTTCCCTAACACTGACCCGCCTCTCAGCCAATCAGGTGCACTGGGTCTGGTTACCTGTCACCTGATTGGCTGAAGCGACAGGCGCTGTGATTGGATGCCTATCGGAGGGAGCGTGGAGCAACACGCTGACCTGAGACAGGTAAGTGCCGGGCGGGGGGGAAACTGGCAGGATTTAATGGGCAAACTGGTGGCAATTGATGGGGCAAACTGCCGGCAATTGATGGTTACAGTGGCTGCGTTTGATGGGCACAGTGGCTGTGTTTAATGGGCACAGTGGTGGCAATTTATGGGTACAGTGGCAGCGTTTAATGGGCACAGTGGCTGCAATTAATGGGTACAGTGGCTGCGTTTGATGGGGCACAGTGGCAGCAATTTATGGGTACAGTGGCAGCGTTTGATGGGCACAGTGACTGTGTTTAATGGGCACAGTGGTGGCAATTTATGGGTACAGTGGCTGCGTTTGATGGTACAGTGGCTGCGTTTAATGGGCACAGTGGTGGCAATTAATGGGTACAGTGGCTGCGTTTGATGGTACAGTGGCTGCGTTTGATGGGCACAGTGGCTGTGTTTAATGGGCACAGTGGTGGCAATTTATGGGTACAGTGGCTGCGTTTGATGGTACAGTGGCAGCGTTTAATGGGCACAGTGGCTGCAATTGATGGGTACAGTGGCTGCATTTGATGGTACAGTGGCTGCGTTTGATAGTACAGTGGCAGCGTTTAATGGGCACAGTGGTGGCAATTTATGGGTACAGTGGCTGCGTTTGATGGTACAGTGGCAGCGTTTAATGGGCACAGTGGCTGCGTTTGATGGTACAGTGGCTGCGTTTGATGGTACAGTGGCTGTGTTTAATGGGCACAGTGGTGGCAATTTATGGGTACAGTGGCTGCGTTTGATGGTACAGTGGATGAGTTTGATGGGCACAGTGGCTGCAATTGATTGGTACAGTGGCTGCGTTTGATGGTACAGTGGCTGCGTTCAATGGGCACAGTGGTGGCAATTTATGGATACAGTGGCTGCGTTTGATGGTACAGTGGCTGCATTTGATGGTACAGTGGCTGCAATTGATGGGTACAGTGGCTGCGTTTAATGGGCACAGTGGTGGCAATTTATGGGTACAGTGGCTGCGTTTGATGGTACAGTGGCTGCGTTTGATGGTACAGTGGCAGCGTTTGATGGGCACAGTGGTGGCAATTTATGGGTACAGTGGCTGCGTTTGATGGGCACAGTGGCTGTGTTTAATGGGCACAGTGGTGGCAATTTATGGGTACAGTGGCTGCGTTTGATGGTACAGTGGCTGCGTTTGATGGGCACAGTGGTGGCAATTTATGGGTACAGTGGCTGCGTTTGGTACAGTGGCTGCATTTGATGGTACAGTGGCTGCAATTGATGGGTACAGTGGCTGCGTTTGATGGTACAGTGGCTGCGTTTGATGGTACAGTGGCTGCGTTTAATGGGCACAGTGGTGGCAATTTATGAGTACAGTGGCTGCGTTTGATGGTACAGTGGCTGCGTTTGATGGTACAGTGGCTGCGTTTGATGGTACAGTGGCTGCGTTTGATGGTACAGTGGCAGCGTTTGATGGGCAGGGCACAGTGTTGTCAATCTATGGGCACAGTGGCAGCGTTTGATGGTATACAGCTTTTCAAAGATAATCTGGCACTTGAACAAAACATGGGAGAGAGAGAGAGAGAGAGATGGGGGGGGGAGAGAGAGAGAGAGAGGGGGGGGGAGAGAGATTTTTAATACCTTAATTTTTGTGCTGTAGCAGCTGCACTGCCGGCCATTCACTGATATTCTCTCCTCGTGCAGATAGTGGGCGGTGCTGGCTGGCGCCGCATGGGACGAGGCAAAATGGAGCAGCACGGCGTTCTCCTGCTCCTCCCCCTCAGGCACACAGACAGAGCGAGGCATGATGAGTGTGGTGGGCGGCGCGCTGGCGCCCGAACGGAGGAGACAGTGAGTGACACAGGCAGCCATGGCATAGTGCAGCAGCGGCGGCCACCGCTGCTGATCTTTAGGTCAGGACACAGGCAGTGAGCGGCCCCGGAGACACACACAGACAGTGAGTGACACACAGCCATGGCATAGTGCAGCAGCGGCGGCAGCCGCTGCTGCTCTTTAGATTGCTGATGCTGACACAGGCAGAGAGCGGCCCCAGCGGTACTTTGTGCAGCCAGCCTACCGGGATATTTCCCGGTATCCCGGTAGGCCAGTCCGGCCCTGCCTGAAAAGGTCCGGTATGCTGTGTGAGCGTGGAACCGCGGACAAGCTCCTGGCAGGTGTACCGGACTGGGACCTGTACGGTTTGCCCATATTCAGGTTCTGAATAGTCAATGTGTGGCTGAGAATCTGCGGGAAGAGCGGAGCTCCTTCTCTGTGCTGCCATCCGCGCTGCGTGCCAAGCCACGCCCCCCCACCGGCGTGACTTCTTATATGACCTTATTCATTTTTTTTTATTTTTTTCATATATGTTTTCATCATATGCACCCTAGTTTGACTGGTTCATTTTAATGCTAATATAGATTGAGGTGTAATATAAGCAGTCATGTGAGAGCCTCGTAAAAGTGCCATTGCTTCTTGTAGTACCACACCTTTTTTCCAGGATATCTATAGCTGAGTTTATATCTGTCAGCTTCAGAGGTCATAGCCAAACCACACAAAGACTTATGCTCCGTACACACGGTCGGATTTTCCGATGGAAAATGTCCGATCGGAGCGTGTTGTCAGAAATTCCGACCGTGTGTGGGCTCCATCCGACATTTTCCATCGGATTTTCCGACACACAAAGTTGGAGAGCAGGAGATAAAATTTTCCGACAACAAAATCCGTTGTCGGAAATTCCGATCGTGTGTACACAAATCCGACGGACAAAGTGCCAGGCATGCTCAGAATAAATAAAGAGATGAAAGCTATTGGCCACTGCCCCGTTTATAGTCCCGATGTACGTGTTTTACGTCACCGCGTTCAGAGCGATCGGATTTTCCGACAACTTTGTGTGACCGTGTGTATGCAAGACAAGTTTGAGCCAACATCCGTCGGAAAAAATCCTAGGATTTTGTTGTCGGAATGTCCGAACAAAGTCCGACCGTGTGTACGGGGCATTAGTGCTACCAGAGCATACTTCAAATGGTCCTTGTTGGCTGTGTACACTGCAGTATGCTGTAATGTATGTACAGGGCCAGTGCTACCATTAGGCAAACTAGGCAGCCGCCTAGGGCGCACAACTGCCTAGGGGCACCTGGCCGCTGGTTTTCCTCCACATGTGCATGCTCTGCAGGCTGCAGCATGTAACTAACTGAGTAGTGTATTTAGAGGTGCAGTGCAGCACTGGAGCCAGCGCTAGAGGAAGCAGAGCCCGCACCAAACATCCAGTGATTTTGCATAGTAAGCTGTTATAGTATGGTGCACTGACGCACCAGTGCCATGTGAGTACCCCGGTGTGGGGAGCGTATTCTCTTAATAAAAGTATTTTGACTATATTACACTATATAGTTTCCTTTTCATTTATATGTATGGAGCCACATTGTTTCCAGCTGGAGGAGTGCAGCAGACACTGAGACTGAGCCCAGGGGTGGCTCCAAAGCGTGTTTGGACTCAGGGTAGCAGCTGAGTCGCACGCTCTGAGGTGAACACATTAGCTTAAGGGGGTCACAAAGGTGCACCGGAGCATGTTTTGCAGCACTCAAGATATCTTCGGCATGATGTTGTATTGATCTCACAGCTGGACACCACCTGCACGCATTGTTTATTATCACTGTTGGACATTACCTGCACGCACTATTTAGAGTGCTAAATAGAACTTTTTCATTATTTATTTCCATATTTATCGGCGTATAACACGCACCCCAAGTTTAGGAGGGAATTTTAAGGAAAAAAACTTTTAGGAGGGAAGTTTAAGGAAAAAAACCTTACATTTAAATGCCCATCAATGCAGCGTTATCGTGTCCATCTGCAGCCTTGTCAGTGCAGCCTTGCCCCAGTGTCCAGTGCAGTCTTGTCAGTGCAGCTTTGTCCCAGTGCAGCCTTGTCAGTGCAGCTTTGCCCCAGTGCAGAATTGTCAGTGCAGCTTTGCCCCAGTGCAGCCTTGTCAGTGCAGCTTTGCCCCAGTGCAGAATTGTCAGTGCAGCCTTGCCCCAGTGGTCAGTGCAGCCTTGCCCCCAGTGGTCAGTGCAGCCTTGCCCCCGGTGTATATTACATGATCGCCGCCGACATACACAAGTTTAGTGTGTAGTTTTAAATATGGCACCGCGGAGTTCGGAGGGACTCGGCGGAGCTGAACGAGCGCCGCCGAGAACACAGTGACTGGGCGGAGCCGAGATACACATAGCCGAGGGTTCTCGGCTCTTCTCGGTGCCGTTCACAGTCACGCCCAGTCCCTATGATGGACATAACACAGGTCCAATGGCGGGACTGGGCGTGACTGTGAACGGCGCCGAGAACCCTCGGCTATGTGTATCTCGGCTCCGCCCAGTCACTGTGTTCTCGGCGGCGCTCGTTCAGCACCGCCGAGTCCCTCCGAACTCCGCGGCACCATATTTAAAACTACACGCTATGTGAATGTCGGCGGCGATCGCTCTGATAGATCACAAAATAGCGGGGATCAGCGTATAACACGCACCCACGATTTTCCCCTGATTTTAAGGGGAAAAAAGTGCGTGTTATACGCCGATAAATACAGTATTTATTAATTCATTCATTCAGATAGGCACTTTATATTGAGCACTAAGCACTTTTGATGTTTATCAAGACACTATGTATGGTGTAACAAGCACTAATAAGCACTAACTTATGGTGTAACAAGCACTTGTTTTTTCATACCTTGTTTATTTATTCAACATTTATAGTATTTGTATTAATATCGCATTAGTATGCACAGAGTTGGTTAATATAAATTTTGTTTTTGGGGTCACCCAAGCGCAGCGCATAGCTTGTAAATTAAGCACATATTATTGGTCCCAGACCTCTCCCAGAGTGATGATGCCAACTCAAATTCAACTGCATTTACCTGATAAATTAATGAATTTTGATTTTTGTCAATTATATCTGTTCACCTTTAAAACATCCTTCAATCATCAATGTTATATTTTTTTTTAAAAATCATTATCTTGCTTGAATCACACTTTCCAGAGAAATGTTTTAGAAAGTCGTATTTATACCCACCGTATTCCTGAAACTTCAGGCTGAAGATAGACTTTATTATTCATAGTCATCATAGCTTGTTGAAGCCGCTTTATATGAATTCTATTCAGCCCTAATTATAATGTTTGTATGTTCTTTTAAGCTTGGTTCTCAGCATTTTTGTGCAGCTCTGTGTGGCTGGAAATCATAGACTGTAATTCTAGTCCTGACTGGTGAGACTAGAAAAAACAAACCCTAAAAGAACATTGCTTCTTTTATTATGGTTGAAGATGCGATGTATTTTTAGCATGTACAAATTTTGAGTTATTATTGTACCATGTAACTGAAAGATATTTTTGTTGTAGCTTTTACACTTTTGGTCATTCTGTATTTTTATTGTTGATAAATGCTACCTCTAGTGGTCATCTGTATATCAGGGAATGTGATTTGTATGCTTTGCATAATGACTGCTGAGGTTCAGTTAGGTTTATGCTCTTCATATTGTTTCCAATTATGGAGCTTTCCATCAGCTTTAATCACCACAGTCTGGCCCTCGCCTAATTGTTTTTCAATTTCTCACCTTACCCCCGGCTGATTCAGATATTTCTTTCTTTTCATGAAAAACTCTGAATTTTTAATTATTTTTTGCTAGAAACTTAGAACCCCCAAGCATATAGTTTTCGAAAGCAAAGACCCTGGAGAAAAATGTGAAAAAATAAATCTGTGCAGTTAAACTTGCATTACCCACACAAATTTACACAAACTATAGTTATAACTCTGATAGAGTGGATACACAACACCCCCAATATAAATATTTGGTTGCACTTCACTTATAATACTTTGATAATTATCCTGGAGAATAAAATGGCTGTTGTTGCAAATTTTTATGTCGCACAATATTTGCGCAGCAATTTTTAAAATGCTAATTTTTTGGAAAAAATACACTTTGAAAAAACACACTGAATTTTAGTGTACATAAACATAGTATCATACCCATTGTTTGTGGTAAAATATGTTGTTACACTGAGTAAATAGATACCAAACATGTCACGCTTTAAAATTGCGTACGCCCGTGGAATGTCAACAAACGACACTACCTAAAAATCTCTATGGGCGATGCTTTAAGGCTCCATGCACACTGGATGTTAAAATAACGTTATAAAAACGCCAGTAGCTTTGCAGTGAGTCTTTCAACGTTTTTTAACGTTTTTGCAATAGAGTTTATTAGCGTTTTTTTTCTTATCCTTTTTCCGCGTTAGCGTTTTTCAGCGTTTTCTTTTCTTTTTTTTTTTAATTTTTTTATTTTCAATGGATAAAAAATGTTAAAAACGCTGGTGAGCCACATTTTTGAGCGTTTATTGACATTTATCAGCGTTTGTTAGCGTTTGGCGTTTTTATGGTCAGAAAAACGACTCCTGAAAGCGATTTGATGGCGTTCAGAAAACAGCCCATAAACTCCAATGCTGATAAAAGTTCAAAAACATCCATATGTTCATGGAGACATAGGATAACATAGAGGGGATTTTATGGGCTGTTAAAAAAAATGCCCAAACTCCCAAAAACGGCCATTTACGAGCTTCAGTGTGCATGGAGCCTTAAAGTCCATTTACCATTTTAGAGTTGTACGGGAGGTCTGGCACTAGAATTATTGCTCTCACTCTGACATTTGCGCCAATACCTCACATGTATGCTGCGGGACTTATGTATATGTTCACATTTGTGCGTGAGCACGGAGGACAGGGGCACTTTACATTTATTTTATTTATTGTATGTAAAACTTTTTGATGAACAACATCCCTTGTAGTAGCAGTAAGTATGGGAGGTCCTCTTTATGGACAGATCTCTTGACCAGATCTCTTCTCTGACCTCAAAAAAATCTGATCACACAGAAATACAGAAATCAGTTTGATCAGGTGCTGAATCCAGTAAGACTTGTAAACATCAAACCAAAATCGGGAGTGACAAAATCCTTCTGGTTTCTTACATGACAGAAAGGGGAGAGGAGAGGTGGGTATGAATGTCTCTTCCTCCCCTCTCCTTCCTTCAGAACATTGAGCGTCGCTGATATCGGGTTCCTCGATTCCTCGAGAGAGCCTAGTAAAGGCGGCTGTCTGCAGAGGGAGGGGGGCCCCATTCCATGCCCTGTAGAATTGTTTGAACGGCTGTATAGCTGCTCAGATCACTTCCACAAGAATAGCCCATCTCTGGCTGAAAATTTTGATACCAGGATGATGCCAGCAGGTACCACCACTACAGGTATAACCACTTCAACCCGAGGACTAACGGGTATGTCCTAAGGGGTTGAAGTGATTAGAGTGTGTCTAAAGCTAAAACTTTTTTTAGTTTTTTTATTAGTTTTGCATAGAGTGGGGATGGGTTAGCAATCCTGTAAAGTTTTTATTGCTGCCTATGACCCCACTGGGAAGTTTCACCCTTTTTTATTTGTTCTGCTGACCACTGTCATGAATTTGTTAGTTGCCATGGTGGAGGAACAGAGGGGAAGATCTCAAATGGGGGATACTTGCTGTGTTAAGAAAGGATTTCCTTTAATTTGAAGATATTTCTTAGCATGGAGAGCTTCCTGTTGTGCCGCTTGCTATGGGGGCACCCGGCATATTCCTACAGGCTAATTTCTTTCTTAAACTCTAAATTAAAAATACTGGCTCTGAAACTGGTTAGGGTTATTTCGTAGTATTATCCACCCAGATCAAGCTGGATTTATGTCTACCAAGTTTTTTGCAATTAACATCTTTCTGCGAGTTCCCACAGTTAAAGTGAATGTAAACCCAATATCATCCTTTCTAAACTACTGCCATAGGGGTTATCTATAAGGATATCCATGCCTCCTGCATGTATCCTTACCTGTCAAATGTCTCCCCTCTGTCTGTTACGAGAGCCGAAAAACTGCATATTCTGTGGGTTGGTCTGTTGTCTGGAGCTCGGTGGGTGGAGTCGTGATGTCAGTAGACTCCCCGCCCACCTCTACACTCACCTTGTCAATATGCATTTTCTCCTGTGTATTTCTAACACTGAACTTCTGCTATGATCTCTAACATCCAGTGAAAAGACAGGAAAGTAACCACATGACTTCAGCATGCCAAATCATGCTAAGGTGTGGAACAACCAATCCTTGCAGAGCTGCTGAAGAAAGGAGTGGGGGAGGGAATTAAAAAATAATGCATGTCTTAGGCTAGTGCACGAGATGTAAATCACCTGTCACTCACAGCAAGGGGGAGGATTTGACAAAATTTTTCTCTGTTTGTCAAGTTTTATCTCACTGAACAATAAAAGAGGATTGCTCAGAGATGGATTAACTCTTTGTGGCAAGACTGGGCTCAAATGATAGGAAATCTTATACTCTACATTATGACATAAAAAAAAAATTTGGGTTTACATCCACTTTAATATAGGTAATAGAGCCCTGATGGCTTTGGATGTAGTCACCTCTTTATAGAGTCAGATGGGGGTATCTCTAGGAAATTTTTATTTTGCTTTCTTTCTGAAATGCGTACAAACTCCTATAAGCCCATACGGAAGCCTAGGTTAGGGCCAATGACTCTTTTTTATTTTTTTTTACTTTGTAGATTTCATTAGGGCAAACTTGCATTCTATGAAGATGATACCCTACTGTTTCTATCCAATACTCAATCTGCTTGATGCTCTGTTCATAACTGAGGAACTATGGAGTTATTCAGGTTTATTATTTTACTGGGGTAAAGCCACACTTTTGCTGATAGACCCACTTCCACACGAGTTCGATATCATACATCAAAGAAGTAACCAAATGTAAGTACAAGAAAACCTTGGATTGCGAGCATAATTCGTTCCAGAAACATGCTTGTAATCCAAAACACTTGTATATCAAAGCAAATTTCCCCAAAGATATAATGGAAACTCAAATGATTCGTTATTCGATATAGTCCATATAAAAAGATTATAACAATGTGATAGGTCGTTTAACCATAAAATGTCCACAAATGGAAGCCTCCACAAGGGGATTAGAAGTAAAATCCAGCAGGAGCTACAGAGTATAAAAGGGAAGAGAAATGCCTCTAAGTGTAGCAATAAGTTGCTAAATGTTGTACATTCATTAAATGTAACTATATTGCTACACTTAGAGGCGCCTCTCTTCTCTTTTATACTCAGTTGTGACATGATGATACTTGTATATCAAGTCAAAGTTTCTTTAAAAATGTTGCTTGTCTTGCAAAACGCTCTCAAACCAAGTTACTCTCAAACCAAGGTTTTACTGTATATGGGAATCTGCATTTCCTGTTATATTACAGAGTATCATTCTCAACCTCCTTTCTATGCTTCAAAGGTCTAAGTGCAAGTGTTAAGGTAGAACTAAAGGCAAAACTTTATTTTTCATTTTAGATAAAGTAGGGCTTTTCTCTACATCTGTTTCCCTTCACTTTCTGTCCCATAGCCAAACAGGAAGTCAGAGGAAATACCTGTTAATTAGGGGAATTCCTTGGGGACCCCCAGGTCATTAGAACTAGTGTCCATACTGGAAGAATTCCCCCTCTAATACTTTTCAGGGGACAATGCAAAATTTGGGGTTTTCTTTTACTTTCATTTCAATGATAATGGTAAACAGGACAAATAGAGAGGGGGGAATCTCCGTAATGGGGGCACATACAGAAATAAAAACTGACAGATGGGATACTTGCAGATTAGGCACTACGCTCAATCAATCGCCCCGAATCTACAGTTCTCAACCCCATCGCCCTTTGAGGGACTGATGTTGGAAGGCTCGACCAGACGCGGGCTAATATCCGATATTTATCAGATATTGAACTCTTACAACTTCACAGACCACGGCAAACATCCGTACATGACCCGCTGGGAGAGGTTCTTGGGGGAGGAGATCCCGGAATCTACCTGGAAGACGATTTGGACCCAGGCGGCTAAAAGCTCATTATGCACATTGTACAAAGAGAATGCCTACAAAGTTCTTTTCTTCTGGTATATGACGCCTGATGTCCTCCACACCATTTTCCCATCTAGTTCGGATAGATGTTGGCGGTGCATGAAGGGCAGGGGGACCTTATATCACATCTACTGGTCATGTCCCAAAATAGCTCCTTTCTGGACGGAAACGCAATTATTGTTGAATCGCCTACTGGGCGTCCAGGTCCCCAAAGTCCCGAAATTGTTTCTTCTTGGTGTGTCTGGGTTACATATATCCCGACACTCCAAGAAACTGCTAGGTCATGTTCTCACAGCAGCGAGATGCCTGGTAGCCCTCTATTGGAAGAAACAGATTCCACCCTCCCAAACAGACCTCTATACCAGAATAAAGGACATAGAGCTAATGGAGAAAATGACAGCCAGGATACGAAACAGATTGGAGGCTCATGACATGGTCTGGGAGGAATGGCACAGGCGGGAGGACCCGCCCTAGGCCTGCAGCCAGACCCCCCCCCCCCCCTTCTCCCCTTCCCCCTCTCATCCCTCTTTCCTTCTTTCCTCCTTTATCTTCTTTCTTTCTGTAAAATGCTAAAACATATTTAGTCCAATGATGTTACTTGCTGGTTGACAGCCCTAGATGATATGGAATGTATTATACCACTACTGTGTCTGGATGACTATCATCAGAAGCTCAATGTTTATTGGATGGACTGTCTACCAATTGCACTTAATTATAAGCGACACTACTGTTCTATGCATATATATGTCTTTATGCTTAATAAAAATTGTTATTTGAAAAAAAAAAAAAAAACTGACAGATGCTCTAGTCCCTCTCCACTCTATCCAAAAATGAACAAAGTTTTTCCTTTAGTTATACTTTAACTCCCATTAACGATTGTTGGTAGGGTGAGCTTAAAATGGTGTTGATGCCCCAATTTACTGAGTTATTCAGGACCTTGTCTAGAAGAAAGAGTCCCCTAGAATCAGCCTCACTCTCCACAGGATATTGGATGTCTCTCTCCCATCACATGGGTATACCTCCTCACTTTTCGGTTACACCATTTTGCAGGCTAGGAGTTACAATTTTAAAGACAAAAAACCTCTACATCTCCCTGAAACGAATAAATATTTGTGAGTGCTAGCACTACTGGGTACTGTCACAACTAGTCTGATCTCTGGCATTTGTCCCAAAATCAAAAGGTGCCAGGGACTGGAGGTAGTTCTTATATGGCGCTGAAAGGGTACACCAATGGTAGAAAAGAGTAAATGAATACTCTAATAGCCGGATAATTGTGTGCTCTATAATGTATATCGTACACAGGAAAGGTTGCTGGGGTTCGACATGCTTCATAGATGCAAATACACTCTGGTGCTGTTTGGATTCAGCAGGGAGATCAGTGTTTATATTGTTTCCACAATATATCTGCATCTGTTTTTTTACGTATGTTTTTTTTTTTTTTGGTTAAAAAAAAACTATTTCTTATAAACTAAAAAATTACAATTAAAAAAATGCAGTGGACATCTTTAAAAATGACTGCAATATGAATAGCATTTTAGAATAATACCACACCAGAGTAGATGATTGTTGTGGAAAGGGCTTCTGAAAACTGCAGAATTGCTCATTGTCCCTCCGAGGATTGTCATGCATATTGCTACATTGTGTATATATGCTCTTTGAGACCTTTGAGTTGACTATTTCTAGGTTAAAGTGGAACTTAACTCTCTCAATCAACATTGACTATTTATAATCCTTATGCTGCAAGCATTAGTAAATAGATAGGAAAAGTATATCATATTTACTTGTTTTACACTTTTTTTTTTTTTTACTTTTCTTCAGTTACTTCCTAGTTTCCAGGCCTATGTAAATGATATCAGACATCCCAGGAGTCTTCAGGAGGGGTTTTCTCAGCTAAGCACACCCTCCTACCTGCATGCCTGAGCTAACGGCAGATGGATTCCATGAAGTAAATGCTACATGAATCATCTGCCCTAACTCAATGTGGCCACAGCCAGAGATGCTAGGAGGTAATTTTCAAATGATTTCTCAGCAAACTAAAGCATGGAAACATGTATGAATGGGTGGGTTTCCATTGGATATTAAAAATTAACTAACCGCTTGCCGACCATCTGCCATCATTTTACTGCGGCAGGTCGGCACGATCCCGCAAACCATCGTAGCTATACGTCGGCTCGCGGGATCGGGATAGCAGGCGCCCGCTGCACTGCAGGATGCCGATGCTCATAGCTGACGGTCACGAGCGATCGCGAGCACGAGGGACAGAACATGGAAGTGTGTGTGTAAACACACAAATCCATGTTCTGTTCTGAGAGGAATGACAAATTGTGTGTTCCTATTAGGAACCACGATCCGTCATTTCATCTAGTCATTCCCCTCCCCCTTCAGTTAGAATCACCTCCCAGTGAACACAATTAACCTCTTGATCGCTCGCTATTGTGTAAATCGCTTCACGGCCAGTGACATTTTTACAGTAATCCATGCATTTTTATAGCACTGATCACTGTATAAATGCCAATCTTTCCACGGAAGTGGGAGCAGATACCTGTGGAGCAGATACCTGTATTTGACAGGTATCTGCTCCCCCATCCCCCCTGAAAGGTACCAAATGTGGTATGGGGGGGGAATCCGATCAGCATGGAACACCGCTTTAGGATGAAAAACCTTCTGCCACTTTAAAGTGTTATGGGTGTTAATTTGTAAGGGTTTGTTTTAGAGGTTTTATTAGGTGTTTAATGTTCTGGTAGAAACAATGTACAAACATTTCTTATCCTGCAGTTTGGATTTTTCTTTGCTGTCTTCATCAAATGTTTCTAACGGCAACTTCAATACTTGTCCACATGATGGCGGTATTAAACCCAATAATTTGCAAGCTGCATTTCTTGTATGTAATTGTGCTTGTGCAGATATTTTCTTAGAAATCAGGTACCACTTACTGGAACAGAATAAAAGACGTAAAAGGAATTTCCTCTTTCATTGTTTAAGAAAAAAAGTTAAATCCACTTTTGACCTTGACTATACTTGAAATTTGCTCAAGCAGCTCACAAGTTTCATATCCTTCCGACAAAAGACGCTTCTTTCTCTCAGAACTTGCAGCTAACTATTCAGGCTTTAATAGGCAGAATTCATCTTTAACAGACCTGACTACAGTTAGCTGAAATCCATCTGGTTGTTAAAGTAGAACTATGGCCTCCCATTAAAGAAATATATGTTGCAGCACAGAATTATAAGTACTGTACATCTGTACTTACAGTCTCCTTTTAGTTCCCATGCAAAGTCCTACAAACACCTGTGATCCTGCCAGTCAGTCCTTGCAATGCAGTGGAAACAATGCTTCACTGCACCTGAATTCAGAGCAGAGTTGCCACTCTCATGTAGGTTGTGTCTTCTTGAACTGCATTGGGATGAGAAGATGTTGCAGAGAACATGGCTATCGGCATTTTCTCACCCAGTCCTGCCCACTGCTTTCTGGATTGGCAGCACTGCCTCTGGTACTGAAAACCTCCGATTGTGAGCTGCAATACTCAGACTGTGAGCATGTGGGATACAAATGAAAGAATATTTGGCTTAGTCAAAGGGGGTAAAGAAAGTTTTTTTTGTTGTTGACTTTTATAAGGCTTGTGCATCACATAGTAATTGGCTTTGATACTTGTGTAGACTATCCTATGGGAGCCTTTAACTGTACTTACTGTTACTGTGCTCATCACCAGTGCTCTTTGTGCTTCTTTGTTTGAATTTAAAAATGTATTTCAGTGCATATTGATATTAAACACGTGCTGAAAAGCCAAGAGAGTAAAAAAACTTATGTTGGCTTTTGCAACCAGTTTTAATTAATCTTTATTACCTGCACTAGAACAATGAACGCAATTAAATTGGGTGCAAACGCCCAAAAAAATGTCAGCTGCTTAATTAACTCTAATTATAATATGGGAAGAACACAATGCAAGATTCCCCAATATTTAGCCCTGCTTGCCAGAAAGAGGGCCTGTCTGATCTGTTTCTAATTTATAAACCAGAAGCCCAAACTGAATATATATATAAGCTAGGGCACCTCGCCCGATTTGATCTGTGAGAGCACCAACATCGGGAAGTATGTGTATACCTCTGTGAATTATCTATGAATTATTTAGTAGATCAGGATGTAAACATGAGGAAGACCACTGGGCAGGTTCCTGCATGGTCCTTTTCTCACCCACAGCTCTTCTACTAAATGTCCATTCCCAGTGGCGCCATCTTGAATCTGGTGATAGCCGTTTCTTTCTTCTTTGCTCGTCCAGTGCCCTAATGACGCTTCCTTAATCCTGCCCATGTGCAGATGTTCCGTGGGTCTTGAATGTGATGCAAGCTGAAAACTATGTGATACAACACAACGTACTGGGGTGTGTGATATATACAGTGGGTATAAAAAGTTTACACACCCCTGGTAAACTGTCAGGTTTCTGTGAGGTAAAAAAAATGAGACAAAGATAAATTATTTCAGAACTTTTTCCACCTTTAATGTGACCTATAAACTGCACAACTCAGTAGAACAACAAACTGAAATCTTTTAGGTGGAAGGAAGTAAAAACAAAAAAATAAAATATAGTAGCATGAGTGTGCACACCCTGAAGCTAATACTTTGATTTTATTACAGCATTCAGTCTTTTTGGGTATGAGTCTATCAGCATGACAATGACCCAAAACATACATCCAAATCAACAAAGGAATGGCTTCACCAAAAGAAGATTAAAGTTTTGGAATGGCCCAGCCAGAGCCCAGACCCGAATCCCATTGAAAATCTGTGGGGTGATCTGAGGAGGGCTGTGCACAGGAGATGCCCTCGCAATCTGACAGATTTAGAGTGTTTTTTAAAAGAGTGGGCAAATATTGCCAAGTCAAGATGTGCCATGCTGATAGACTCATACCCAAAAAGCGCTGCATAAATTGAAGGCGCTATTTAAATACCTGTAAAAATACCTAAACATTCAAAAAAAGTGACGCACATATATACCTAAATATGCCTTGAAATACACAAAGTAAATGAAATAAATTGAGATAATAGTGCAGAGTAGTGATGAATACACACTACGCAGTGTGAAAACCGCATGTGATTTTGAACAGGAATCGCACCACATTCCTGTTTAATTCACATGAAATTCTTCAACAGTGCAATTTGAGCCATTATTCTGTATGGCTCAAATCGCACCAAAACGTGGCTGCACCAGAATTAGAACGCATGGGCGTTCACACTTTGCGATCCGATTCTGCCATAGCGCTGCATTTTGCAAACCGATTTCGGGGGACCTTAACATACACACCCACAGAGGTTCGCATGAACGTGGTGCGATTTGGATGCGGTGTGGAATCCACACAAAATTCACAGCGAATTCGCACCACATCAGTGTGAACTGGGACTCACAAACCAAGGAAGAACATAGAAATGTTGAATACTTATTGGCCTTAAAAAGCTGACTTGATTTACAGTCTGATGTATGGATCCCCAGATTCGTATTGGGTCTCATTTCTGTCTGTGTTTATATGTTGGTTTCTTTGATTAACTATACAATCGGGAATGGAACTTGTCAGAGCTGACGTTAGTGAGAGCTTTAAACGGCCTTGAGCATTCCACAGACGTTCTGTAAGTTTTCATTCCAGCTGCGAAAACTTTGTAAACAAACACCTTTTTTTTTTTTATATCTGCAGCAGAACTTGGAGCAATTTTCAGTGATGTAATCACAGGTATTAATGTAAATAGGGTGAATGTATACGTTTAGTGACCCCAGGGGAATAAATGAATTTTGTATAAACTATAGAAAATGGTGATGATGGATTCAGGTCAGGGACTTTGTTAGTGGCCAGGCAGAAAATCTGTCCATCTCTGGGAACCATCGTTTTCTTAGCGTTCGAGTGTTTACTACGTGTTTATTTCTGCTGATTAGTTATTTACTATGTGCTTTCTCCAGACATGTTAAATCAGAATTTTTTTTCTTTTTCAAGCACACACCCTGAAATTGCAATTTAAAGAAGAAGGAGAGGCTATCTACTAAGTAGGCTTTAAATGTTGCCTGCCCTCTGCCTTTACTAATGCTGCACACCCTTTTTAACCACTTCAGCCCCGGAAGGATTTACCCCCTTCCTGACCAGAGCACTCTTTACAATTTGGCACTGCGTCGCTTTAACTGCTAATTGCGCGATCATGCAATGCTGTACCCAAACGAAATTTGCGTCCTTTTCTTCCCACAAATAGAGCTTTCTTTTGATGGTATTTGATCACCTCTGCGGTTTTTATTTTTTGCGCTATAAACGGAAAAAGACCGAAAATTTTGAAAAAAAAATGACATTTTCTACTTTTTGTTATAAAAAAAAAATCCAATAAACTCAATTTTAGTCATACATTTAGGCCAAAATGTATTCGGCCACATGTCTTTGGTAAAAAAAAGTCAATAAGCGTATATTTATTGGTTTGCACAAAAGTTATAGCGTTTACAAACTAGGGTACATTTTCTGGAATTTACACAGCTTTTAGTTTATGACTGCCTATCTCATTTCTTGAGGTGCTAAAATGGCAGGGCAGTACAACCCCCCCCCAAATGACCCAATTTTGGAAAGTAGACACCCCAAGGAAATTGCTGAGAGGCATGTTGAGCCCATTGAATATTAATTTTTTTTGTCCCAAGTGATTGAATAATGACAAAAAAAAATTACAAAAAGTTGTCACTAAATGATATATTGCTCACACAGGCCATGGGCATGTGTGGAATTGCACCCCAAAATACATTTAGCTGCTTCTCCTGAGTATGGGGATACCACATATGTGGGACTTTTTGGGAGCCTAGCCGCGTATGGGGCCCCGAAAACCAATCACCGCCTTCAGGATTTCTAAGGGTGTAAATTTTTGATTTCACTCTTCACTGCCTATCACAGTTTCGGAGGCCATGGAATGCCCAGGTGGCACAAACCCCCCCAAATGACCCCATTTTGGAAAGTAGACACCCCAAGCTATTTGCTGAGAGGCATGGTGAGTATTTTGCAGCTCTCATTTGTTTTTGAAAATGAAGAAAGACAAGAAACATTTTTTTTTTTTTTTTCTTTTTTCAATTTTCAAAACTTTGTGACAAAAAGTGAGGTCTGCAAAATACTCACTATACCTCTCAGCAAATAGCTTGGGGTGTCTACTTTCCAAAATAGGGTCATTTGGGGGGGTTTTGTGCCACCTGGGTATTCCATAGCCTCCGAAACTGTGATAGGCAGTGAAGAGCGAAATCAAAAATTTACGCCCTTAGAAAGCCTGAAAGCGGTGCTTGGTTTTCGGGGTCCCGTGCGCGGCTAGGCTCCCAAAAAGTCTCACACATGTGGTATCCCCGTACTCAGGAGAAGCAACAGAATGTATTTTGGGGTGTAATTTCACATATTCCCATGGCATGTTTGAGCAATATATAATTTAGTGACAACTTTGTGCAAAAAAAAAAAAAAATTGTCTTTTTCCCGCAACTTGTATCACAATATAAAATATTCCATGGACTCGACATGCCTCTTAGCAAATAGCTTGGGGTATCTACTTTCCAAAATGGGGTCATTTGGGGGGGGGGGTTTGAGCTGTCCTGGCATTTTATGCATAACATTTAGAAGCTTATGTCACACATTACCCACTCTTCTAACCACTTGAAGACAAAGCCCTTTCTGACACTTTTTGTTTACATGAAAAAATTATTTTTTTTTGCAAGAAAATTACTTTGAACCCCCAAACATTATATATTTTTTTTAAAGCAAATGCCCTACAGATTAAAATGGTGGGTGTTTCATTTTTTTTTTTCACACAGTATTTGCGCAGCGATTTTTCAAACGCATTTTTTGGGGAAAAAACACACTTTTTTAAATTTTAATGCACTAAAACACACTATATTGCCCAAATGTTTGATGAAATAAAAAAGATGATCTTAGGCCGAGTACATGGATACCAAACATGACATGCTTTAAAATTGCACACAAACGTACAGTGGCAACAAAATAAATACATTTTTAAAAGCCTTTAAAAGCCTTTACAGGTTACCACTTTAGATTTACAGAGGAGGTCTACTGCTAAAATTACTACCCTCGATCTGACCTTCGCGTTGATACCTCACATGCATGGTGCAATTACTGTTTACATTTGACGCCAGACCGACGCTTGCATTCGCCTTAGCGCAAGAGAGGGGGGGGGACAGGGGTGCTTTTTTTTTTTCTTTTCCTTTATTATTTTTTGCTTTTTTATCTTATTTTTAAACTGTTCCTTTCATTTTTTTTTTAATCATTTTTATTGTTATCTCAGGGAATGTAAATATCCCCTATGATAGTAATAGGTAGTGACAGATACTCTTTCTTGAAAAAATTGGGGTCTATTAGACCCTAGATCTCTCCTCTGCCCTCAAAGCATCTGACCACACCAAGATCGGTGTGATAAAATGCTTTCCCAATTTCCCAATGGCGCTGTTTACATCCGGCAAAATCTAAGTTATGAAATGCTCGTAACTTCCGGTTTCTTAGGCCATAGAGATGTTTGGAGCCATTCTGGTCTCTGATCAGCTCTATGGTCAGCTGGCTGAATCACCGGCTGCATTCTCAGGTTCCCTGTTGAGACAGGAGAGCCAGAGAAAATCACGGAAGACGGTGGGGGGGGGGTCATTCCCTCCCACTGCTTGTAAAAGCAGTCTAGAGGCTAATTAGCCGCTAGGATTGCTTTTACATGAAAGCTGACCGCTGGCTGAAAAGAATGATACCAAGATGATACCTAAACCTGCAGGCATCATTCTGGTATAACCACTCAAAGTCGTGAATTGCGTACCTGAAGACAAAAGACTGAAAAGCAAACATGATAAAACATAATAACAATAAAACATTGCAGAATAGAATACAGTAAAAAAGAGAAGAACAATAGAGAGAGAGAATGGAGAGAGAGAGAACAATGAAATGAAAACTATTTTTTTTTTTTTTTTACACTTTTTTTTGTAACTGTAACTTTTATAACTGTAACCGGTTCCAGGTTCGGGTCTCTCAAAATGCGATGGCATCTTGGGAGACCCTGTGAAAGTGTGCCTACTCTGTGCAATGCTGTACCCTACGCTAATACTCAACTAGTGTATGGTAGCGTTCAAAACATTCACCAATGCAAAGACACAACATCTTTTTTGGGGGGGTTCGTTGGGTAGGGGTACTCGGGAGGACATAAAAATGCCTCTCATGCAGCCGACTGCATTTGGTTGCGGATGTGAATGGGGGAAGTATGGGTGCTGCAGAAGCGGTGGCTTCCCAATTAGGATTGGCGAATGCAGCAGGAAGGGCACTATGGGCACAACGGGCCTGTGTTTGTCTTCTTCTTGGTGGCAGCGGGACATTACTTGTGCTTGCCACCTCACCAGCTTGAACTGCATTTATGGGACTCGCCACGTCACCAAGTGTTACTGCAGTGCTGGTTTGACTACGACCGGGGGGGAACTAGGTCGCTGGTGCTTGCCAGTTCACCAAAACGCTACCAAAAAAAAACTGTTAGCGATCGCAGGGATCAGGCCTGACTCTGCGAACGCTACAGTTATGCGTTTAGTGTTTTGTAAGTGACAGTGATCGATCGATACTGCACTTGAGTGGGCTGGGCTGGGCCGGGTGGAGGGGCAAAATGCAGGTGCTAGCAGGTATCTGGGCTGATCCCGCTAACATTGCGTTTTTGGGAACCCTAAACTGCTGGGGACGCTAGTATAGATCTGATCGGATCAGATATTGATCCGTTCAGATACTATACCACTAAGGGAGGTGTACGGTGCGTGCGTGGGTGTTAGTGGTACTGGCGCTAACCTGACGCTGCCTGGAGCTGGTGCTTGCCAGTTCACCAAAACGCTACCAAAAAAACTGTTAGCTATCGCAGGGATCAGGCCTGACTCTGCGAACGCTGCAGCTATGTGTTTAGTGTTTTGTAAGTGACAGTGGTCGATCGATACTGCACTTGGGTGGGCTGGGCTGGGCCGGGCGCAGGGGCAAAACGCAGGTGCTAGCAGGTATCTGGGCTGATCCCGCTAACACTGCGTTTTTGGGAACCCTAAACTGCTGGGGGCGCTAGTATAGATCTGATCAGATATTGATTCGTTCAGATACTATACCACTAAGGGAGGCGTATGCTGTGTGCGTGGGTGTTAGGGGTACTGGTGCTAATCTGACGCTGCCTGGGGCGACGCATATCACCGCCGGGCGATCAGGGGGCTAAATCTTTATTCGGTAATAAACGGCGGGTGCCCTGACACTATAAAAAATAAACGAACTAACCAGCATCACCCATAACAGTTATACGGTGATCACTGGTGAAAGGGTTAACTAGGGGGCAATCAAGGGGTTAAAACCTTTATTAGGTAGTATATGGGGGTCCCTGACGCTATAAAACGCTGACGGCGAACCTAAATATTTACCTCCCTAACTAGCTTCACCGGTGACACTAATACAGCGATCAGAAAAATGATCGCTTAGTGACACTGGCGACGGGGGGGGGTGATCAAGGGGTTAATCAAGGGGTGATCAAGGGGTTAAAACTTTATTAGGGGGGGTTAGGGGGGTACCCTAGACCTAAAGGGGGCTAATACTAACTGCCCTAACACACTAACTGTCACAAACTGACACCAATGCAGTAATCAGAAAAAAAAAAACCTGCTTGGTGTCAGTGTGACGGGGGGGAGGGGTGATCGGGGGGGGGGGATCGGGGTGTATTGTGTGCCTGGCATGTTCTACTGTGTGTGCGTTTGTGTGTTTGTGCACATTGAAGTCTTCTCTCCTCGGCGCCGGAACGGAAAATACCGAGCCGAGGAGAGATGACATCATTTCCTCTGCTGCTGTTTAGCATACAGCAGCAGAGGAATGATCCCATTGGCTGGGAGCAATTGCGAGGGGGGGGCCACAAATGGATGGCCTCCCCTTCACCTCCGATCGCCGGGGGGACAAACGCCGACCACCTCGGGCAGCGGGGGGGGGGTTGTCCAATCGGACCCCCCGCCCGCGGGAGGCAGATCACGTACAGGTACGTGATTCTGCCTGCCCGTGCCATTCTGCCGCAGTATATCTGCGTGAGGTTGTCGGCAAGTGGTTAATAATTTCAAATGCCTTTTTTTTAAAGTGGATGTAAACCCAATTCATGAAATTTGACCTGGGCACAAATATCAGTAGTGTTTACTTATCTCTCTCCAAAGCCCTAAGTCCCGTGTCTTTATGCTGCTCCGTTCCTCTGTTATCAGAATGACAAGTTCTTCCGACACTGGAGATAAAAGCAACTGAAAAATAGATGGATGATGCAAAATCCCTCCTTAGATGTGGTTGCTGCATTCATTTTCTTTGGGGTTTTTTTTTTGTCTGAATCCTCCACTGTATCTATGGAGGAGCAGAGTAGGGGCCCAGCGACAACAACATTGTTGACCTGTGGATAGGCTAGTGTTAAATGGACTAGTGGAATAAGATAGACTTTACTAACTTAAGCCAACACTTTTTAGGTGGTTAAAGAGTATCTAAACAAAAAATCTAAAATATTTTATGTATTACAGCTCATCAGTTTTTAAATGTAGCGCCTGTATTCATTTTTTTAGGCCTTTTTTTCCTTTATTTTCATTTGGTGATTTGGCCAAAAACTGTTATTTTTCAGCTTCCTTTAACAGAACAAGTTGTTCTACATAAAAACTGTATCCCAAAAGGAAAAGAAACTTGTTGTAGCTGCTTACTTGATTTGATTGTAGCCGTATTAGTGCAATTGTGACAGAGAAAATTGAGTACTGTCCGTGATACTTTTTTTATTTGCACTAACATACAATTTTTCAGGACAAGCTTTCGGGGTATGTCCCCTTCTTCAAGGTCCAAGCAGTACTGATTCACAAATTTTTAAGCAGAATGTTAAAGAAGAAGAAAAAAAAACAAAAAAAAAAGAGAAATCCAAACACATACAAATCAATGGTAATAAAGATAGCAGCAGAGTTAGTGAGATATCTGGAGTTCAGATCTCATTTTGTTAGTCCATCTAAATCTACTAGTCTACTACTCGCAGGCAGTTCACACTGCTGTCTGCAAACCACTGCGAATGTCAATGTAAAGCTAATGACAACCCCAAATCAGTCCTCAGATTGCAGTGCGAACTGTGAAATTGGACAGGAATTTGATCACCCGTGCGATCCGATTCCAGTGCAGACCAAAAAAGAAAGTCCTGCGCCGTTTTGGTGCGAATGCGATGCGCTTTCAGCCATACAGTTTGGCTGAATTCGTATCGCACAGACATCACATGTGCACAGCAATGCAGTGCGAATCGCATGCCATGTCTGGCATTGCACTAGTGTGAACCCAGCCTTAAAAATACTTTTTACATCTCATTGTACAGTTCTCATTGTGCTCCCAACAATATCAAGGCGCTGTGTACACTTCAGACCATTTCTGGCTAACCAAGGTGCCAAGAATTGAACCGGATGCCAGGGCCATATAACTAGTCTTGGAGGTAAGTTTGCCATAATGTGTAATATGCTGTGAATAATTGTACATTATAGCAAGAACTCCCTGCATCTTGCAGTTTACTTCTGCTTTAAGGAGGCGTGTAAGAAGGGGAAGTGTGCATGTAATGGAGAAATGCCAAATGTTTTTTATTTTTATTTTTATTTTGCCAACACATATGCTCTAAGGCCTGGTTTACTCTAAAAACATTTTGTTTTCTCAGCTTATTATAATTTTTATGGTCAGTGTGTCGTTTTACTGTTTTCGGTTTCCACCTCCCACTAAGTTGGATAAACAACCTGCTGAATATCACATGT
Organism: Aquarana catesbeiana; assembly: GCF_042186555.1. NCBI lineage: Eukaryota > Metazoa > Chordata > Amphibia > Anura > Ranidae > Aquarana > Aquarana catesbeiana. The sequence continues at coordinate 130,943,642 of NC_133329.1, forward strand.
GGAAAATTGTTTCTGAGTCATAGAAGAAACTTTAAAAAATTCCCTAAAAAATAGAAACATTTGCTGAGGATTTTTTTTTAAGGAGTTTCAAAACGTAAAGTACAAATTTCCAGAACAAGTACTAGTAGGAGGAATACATATCAAATTGTTTTAGGTGTAATAGCTGCGCGCAAAAGCTCAAAACTTGGTTTACAGTAAAAAAAAAATAAAAATAGATATTTATAAAAAAGGTATGAAAAAAACATTCTTCATAGCTGAGCAGGTCTCGCACAATGCTTCTAATTATTGTTTGATTCTTTTTTAGTAGTCTAGATTTTTGAGGCAAACCATAAATATCATCAATTTAATTTGATAAACATCAACTATACAGTATCATGTAGAGGAGGGAGTGGGAGCTTGCAAATATTTTTTGAGGGTGTGAGGCACCAGGCTGTGTATTAGAAAATTATTAGGTAAAAGTATTGATTGCATTTGGGGATTTCCCCAGCTCCTTACAATGTCCTATTTTTTTAGATAGACCAGGGTCCTAAATGTAATAGGATTCTATTGCTCATTGTAGTTAGGTTTTGGTGTTGCTATCCCACAAATATCTGTAGGTCTTCTGCAGCCCTTTTTTTCGCCAGGATGCAAGCTGCTAGCTTGGGATCAGGCTGTTTCTGGTACCATAAGGCCGAAAGGTTTTGCCAAAACCCATGGGAGAGCTCTATCAATGGGAGACACTGTACTTGTGTTCATGGCTTTTCTTCTCAGAGAAAAGGTGCAGGAACTCATCCCCCTCCCCTAGGTCACGCCTGTTTCCATCCCCTACACACCCCTAGAACCGCCCCTAGGACCACCCATTGAACCGCCCCTAGGACCACCCCTTGTCCCCACACCCTCTAGCACCTCCCCCCTTTGAGAACAGGGAACCAAGTATAATTTGAGGGATTATATAAGGTAATTTGTATGGAATTTGTTAATAAAAAGCAATTCAGTGAAATGTACAAAACCTTAGAAATATCCAGTGCTTAACAAAGTAGGCTCAGATGCAATTTCAGGTATTCCCATATCCAGCTAGAGCCATTCCCTAATGTCCAGCAAGAGCCAGTCCCCAATGTCCAGCAAGAGCCATTCCCTAATGTCCAGCAAGAGCCAGTCCCCAATGTCCAGCTAGAGCCATTCCCCAATGTCCAGCAAGAGCCAGTCCCCAATGTCCAGCAAGAGCCAGTCCCCAATGTCCAGCAAGAGCCAGTCCCCAATGTCCAGCAAGAGCCAGTCCCCAATGTCCAGCAAGAGCCAGTCCCCAATGTCCAGCTAGAGCCATTCCCTAATGTCCAGCAAGAGCCATTCCCCAATGTCCAGCAAGAGCCAGTCCCCAATGTCCAGCAAGAGCCAGTCCCCAATGTCCAGCAAGAGCCAGTCCCCAATGTCCAGCAAGAGCCATTCCCCAATGTCCAGCAAGAGCCATTCCCTAATGTCCAGCAAGAGCCATTCCCTAATGTCCAGCAAGAGCCATTCCCCAATGTCCAGCAAGAGCCATTCCCCAATGTCCAGCAAGAGCCATTCCCCAATGTCCAGCAAGAGCCATTCCCCAATGTCCAGCAAGAGCCAGTCCCCAATGTCCAGCAAGAGCCAGTCCCCAATGTCCAGCAAGAGCCAGTCCCCAATGTCCAGCAAGAGCCAGTCCCCAATGTCCAGCAAGAGCCATTCCCTAATGTCCAGCAAGAGCCAGTCCCCAATGTCCAGCTAGAGCCATTCCCTAATGTCCAGCAAGAGCCAGTCCCCAATGTCCAGCAAGAGCCAGTCCCCAATGTCCAGCAAGAGCCAGTCCCCAATGTCCAGCAAGAGCCAGTCCCCAATGTCCAGCAAGATCCAGTCCCCAATGTCCAGCAAGAGCCATTCCCTAATGTCCAGCAAGAGCCAGTCCCCAATGTCCAGCTAGAGCCATTCCCTAATGTCCAGCAAGAGCCAGTCCCCAATGTCCAGCAAGAGCCAGTCCCCAATGTCCAGCAAGAGCCAGTCCCCAATGTCCAGCAAGAGCCAGTCCCCAATGTCCAGCAAGAGCCATTCCCCAATGTCCAGCAAGAGCCATTCCCCAATGTCCAGCAAGAGCCATTCCCCAATGTCCAGCAAGAGCCAGTCCCCAATGTCCAGCAAGAGCCAGTCCCCAATGTCCAGCAAGAGCCAGTCCCCAATGTCCAGCTGGGCAGCCCCTATATTCATCCAGCAGCAACACTGACAGTTTAAATAATTACCATGTACTTAGTATTCCTCAGACAGTGAGAAGTTAGGAGTCACAGGACAGGACAGGAGTTGCTCAACGAAAATTCTTGTATGACAGGATTCTCCTTCGGAAGTGATGTATTGTATTGTAATGTATTCTTACCTTTCTGAGCATGCGTGGTCTTACGAATTTTTTCGTCCAAAAACTGTTCTGATAAAACAAAAAACATACAATCTGGTATTGTACAAGAAAAATATTCATATTTGTCCCTTTGGATAATTTTGGATGAACAGTCGCGATCTGCTCACAAAAGCAGTGTACCAACGATCAGCTTATCATACGATCGCTTCAAAAGTGGTATTTTTGGTCCGATTTTCTGATCGCATGTACTAGCCTTTGGCTCAGGCATGTAGACAGGAGGGTGTGCTTAGCTGAGAAAGCCCGTACTCCAGATAAAAAGAAAAAACATGCCCTCATAGGATGTACAAAATCCTTTTTTTTGCCGAGGACAGAAACCAGGAAGCAACTGAAGAAATGAAAAAAGAAGGTAAATATAATATACCACACCTTCCTATCTAATGCTATCGGCTTAAAGATATAAAATATGTAATGTTGATTAAGTGCAACATGAGTCACAGCAATTTGAATGGTTCCATTGCCAACAATGGGATTTGGAACGGTCAAATCGCATGACAAGTCGCACTGGTGTGAACAGAGGCTAACGCTCCATATTTAAATCATCTGGGATTGTTTTCCATCACCTCTTGATACAATGTAACAAGAGCGTGTATCAGACATAAAGGCTACAAGGTGTTAAATATTGTTGAAGGCGAATTTATACTGCCTCACACGCAAGGGTTAAGTAACTCGATTTCTGTTGACCTTTTCCTATAAGTTTCCAGAGAAATTACGCATTAAAAATGTATGTGAATTGTGTGCCATGCACATAATCATTGTGCTGTGTAGCATTCAGCGACAGATGTGTTTAAAGAGCCAGAGGGAAGATAACAAGCAGGGCCTCTGAAAATGTAAATTACATTTTTACGCATTAACTGGATAAGACTGGATACTAGTTCGTAAATATATATTGCCAGATATGTAAAGCAACTTGTGTCAGGGCAAAATATCTGATGAGCACCTTGAGAATTCATTGAGAATGGCTGCTACATCCATCGAACGCGATATTGAGGTGTTCGTTTATCAAATATTTGTCAAATATTGCACTAGTTTTATGTTGTCCTCTTTTACTTTTATCATTAAAAAAAATTACAAAAAATAAATAAAAATATTACAAAAAAATGAAGTTTTATTATTCAGATAGGTACATTATCTATATCAGTGATCGTCAACTTGTGATCTGCCTTATTTTATGTGTGGCCCAAAACCATTCCTCTTCTTCCAATGTGGCCCAGGAAGGTCAAAAGGTTGGACACCCCTTCTCTACACCCTGCCCACCCCCAGGTCCCCACTTTCCTCTATGGGTGATACATTATCACCATCCACACAGCTCCGTGCAATAGTCCAGAGTGGTCTTCCTCTTCTTTCCCTAGAATGCAGTTACATGACCAATCAGGACTGTTCTAATTTGTTTCAGCGTCCCTAGAGAAGAATGAGGAAGAATGGCATGGTTTTCAATCCCCACAACTGCTGCATGGATGGCAAACGCTATCACTCATGGTAACGCACTAAGGTGGGGGGGGTTTAGTTCACCTTTTTAATTTCCTTCTGAAAGGGTGGAATAACCTTTATAAGACAAACTCTGCTCATACCTTTGGTACAGTTTTTGAAAAACTGCAACAATTTCTTTAACCACTTCAGCCCCGGAGATTTGGCTGCTGAATGACCAGGCCATTTTTTGCGATTCGGCACTGCGTCGTTTTAACTGACAATTGCGCGGTCGTGCAATGTTGCACCCAAACAAAAATGACGTCCTTTTTTTCCCACAAATAGAGCTTTCTTTTGGTGGTATTTGATCGCCTCTGCAGTTTTTATTTTTTGCGCTATAAACCAAAAAAGAGCAACAATTTTGAAAAGAACAGAATATTTTGTACTTTCTGCTATAATAAATATCCCCATTTTTTTTAAAAAAAGCAAATTTTGTCTTAGTTTAAGTCAATATATATTCTTCTACATATTTTTGGTAAAAAAATCACAATAAGCATATATTGATTGGTTTGCGCAAAAGTTATAGCATCTAGAAAATAGGGGATAGATTTATAGCATTATTATTATTATTTTTTTTACTAGTAATGGTGGCGATCTGCGATTTTTATCGTGACTGCGACATTATGGCGGACGCATCGGACAATTTTGACACATTTTTGGGACCATTGGAATTTATACAGTGATCAGGGCTATAAAAATGCATTGATTACTATAAAAATGTCACTGGCAGTGAAGGGGTTAACACTAGGGGGCGATCAAGGGGTTAACTGTGCTCCCTGGGAGGTGATTCTAACTGAAGGGGGAGGGGAATGACTTGAGGAAGTGACGGATCGAGGTTCCTAGCTAATAGGAACACAAGATCTGTCACTCCTCTCAGAACAGAACACAGATTTGTGTGTTCTGTCCCTCGCGATCCCTCGTGGCCGGCGGTCATCATGACCGTCGCCCAGGAGCATCGGCACCCCCGCAGTGCAGCAGGCGCATGCTATCCCATTCCCGCGAGCCAACGTATAGCTACGACGGTTCGCGGGATCATGTCGACCTGCCACAGTAAAATGACGGCAGCTGGTTGGCAAGCGGTTAAAGGATAACTCCATTTTCATGGGGGGAAAAAAATAGCAAATAAAGAAAGAATAATATAGTGTATACTATTGCGATACAAATCATATTGTATTTGAATGTTATTGAAAATTACCTTTTCTTTTTAATCTGCAGCCGCTGTAATTTTCTATAAATGCAAAGCAATATGGCTACATGGAGTTGTTCTGTATACAGAATGTGTACTGACCACCTCCCTGAAACATCATTTCCTGCTTGTGTGATTGGCTCACTGATTTTCCCAGAAGTCTGCCTGATACAAGTCAGATTTCAGGCATCCCCTCAACAGAAATGTCATTTTTGGTGAGATATTTCCAATAGGAACACGTCTAAAGGGATGCAGGCCCAGCAGCTTTCCTCATTAGTGCACTGCAGCTGCCACAGCTGACTGATAATTATGAAACCACTCCCATTACACCAGGGGTCTCCAACCCCCGGGCCGTAGCCTGTTTGCAGCCGGGCCACGAAGGCTGCACTTTCAGAGGTTCGGCAGGAGCGGATGAGCAGAGAGATTACATCGCCTCTGCGGCCCGCCCCGCATCACAGCTGTTCTGCCCACACAGCCGGCCGAGAACACAACACTGTCTGAGGTGTTCTGTGAGAGCAGAGAGATGATGTCATTTCCCCAATAAATGGTAATAAATCTTTATTCCCCAATAAATCGCCCGCAAAAAAACGCATTAAAAGTCTCTGCGGCAGATTCGCCAGGAGATCACTTCTATCGGCGGCGGGAGAGGCCCCCCCGCCGCTCTACGGTGCCCTCTGCCGCTTACCGGCGCCGCCGGCAGAGGCAGAAGCGATCGGATCCTTTTCCCTGTTAGGTATGGAGATGAGTGAGGGGAAGATGGCCCACACCCGTCTCCATACCATTGCAGGGAGGAAGCAATGTCAAAACGTCACTTCCGCCCATAGCTCTTAAAGAGACATTTTTTTATTGTATTTTTTTTCAAACGACAACATTTTTTTTTTTTTTATTGCATTTTAGTGTAAATATGAGATATGAGGTCTTTTTGACCCCAGATCTCATATTTAAGAGGTCCTGTCATGCTTTTTTTCTATTACAAGGGATGTTTACATTCCTTGTAATAGGAATAAAAGTGACACCATTTTTTTTTTTTTTTTAAGAACAGTGTAAAAATAAAAAGTAAAATAAATAAGAAAAAAAATGTAATTAATGAATTTTAACGCGCCCCGTCCCGCCGAGCTCGCGTGCAGAAGCGAACACACATGTGAGTAGCGCCCGCATATGAAAACGGTGTTTAAACCACACATGTAAGGTATCACTGCGATCGTTAGAATGAGAGCAATAATTCTAGCCCTAGATCTCCTCTGTGACTTAAAATATGTAAACTGTAGATTGTTTTAAACGTCGACTATGGAGATTTTTAAGGGTAAAAGTTTTTCGCCATTCCACGAGCGGGCGCAATTTTGAAGCATGACATGTTGGGTATCAATTTACTCGGCGTAACATTATCTTTCACAATATAAAAAAAAAATTCTCTACCTTTACTGTTGTCTTTTTTTTTTTTAATGCAAAAAAGTGTATTTTTTCCAAAAAAAGTGCACTTGTAAGACCGCTGCGCAAATACAGTGTGACAGAAAGTATTGCAACGACCGCCATTTTATTATCTAGGCCAGTGATGGCGAACCTTGGCACTCCAGATGTTTTGGAACTACATTTCCCATGATGCTCAACTACACTTCAGAGTGCAAGAGCATCATGGGAAATGTAGTTCAAAAACATCTGGAGTGCCAAGGTTCGCCATCACTGATCTAGGGTGTTAGAAAAAAAAAATAATGTTTGGGGGTTCTAAGTAATTTTCTAGCAAAAAAAACTGTTTTTAACTTGTAAAATCTCAGAAATATGCTCGGTCCTTAAGCGCTTGCGGACCAGCCGCCGCAGTTTTACTGCGGCAGGTTGTGTCCGCTGCACGAAATCACATTATTGTATGTGATCTTGCAAGGTCCAGATAGCAGGTGCGCGAGCTCCGTGAGTCAGACCGTGGGTCCTGCGGATTCGATGTCCGCGGGGATTCCCTCGATCGCCTCACGGAGAGGAAGAACGGGGAAATGCTGATGTAAACAAGCATTTCCCCGTTCTGCCTAGTGACACTGATCACAGCTCCCTGTAATCGGGAGAGGTAATCAGTGTTGTGTCATACATAGCCCATCCCCCCACAGTTAGAACACATCCCTAGGACACACTTAACCCCTACAGCGCCCCCTCCTGGTTAACCCCTTCACTGCCAGTCACATTTACACAGTAATCAGTGCATTTTTAATCGCACTGATTGTTGTATAAATGTGAATGGTCCCAAAATAGCGCCAAAATTGTCCGATCTGTCCGCCATAATGTCCCAGTCACGATAAAAATCGCTGATCGCCGCCATTACTAGTAAAAAAAAAAAATTAATTAATAAAAATCCCATAAAACTATCCCTATTTTGTAGACACTATAACTTTGCGCAAACCAATCAATAAACGCTTATTGCGATTTTTTTTTTTTTTTTTACCAAAAATATGTAAGAAGGATACGTATCGACCTAAACTGAGGAAAAAAAAATGTTTTTTTTTTTTTAATATATTTTTTGGGGAAATTTATTATAGCAAAAAATAAAAAATATTGCTTTTTTTTTTAAAAATGTCGCTCTTTTTTTGTTTATAGCGCAAAAAATAAAAACAGCAGAGGTGATCAAATACCACCAAGAGAAAGCTCTATTTGTGGGGAAAAAAGGACGTCAATTTTGTTTGGGAACCACGTCGCACGACCGCGCAATTGTCAAAGCGACGCATTGCCGAATCGCAAAAAGTGCTCGTCTTTGGCCAGCCAAATGATCTGGGGCTGAAGTGGTTAAGTGGTTAAAAAAACACGTCACTCTTTGCATTACAATTGTATTGTCTTCACTTTCTTCGGTGCTCGGAAGTAAGCAGATAGCCATTCAGATGAAGCGAGAACTGGTCACGTGACCCGATGTCTTTGACTGGTCTTTCCTCCAGTCATTTTAATAGGGAGTACTCTGTGGTAGACTGCAGGAGACACACCACGGCCTGCACTTCATAAACCTTGCATAAAATGCAGGCCCTGGTGGGAAGTAACTTTGTGGTATCTGCAGGGGTATGTGCTCTCTGCTACATATAGGCCCCTCATACCGGTATTATGTCCTGCAGATGCAGCTGGCATTATTTCGTCCTTCAGATGTAGCAGTTACAAGTTGGAGACAAACCATTCAACACTGCTAGGGGTGCTTACAATGATCAGCTTTTATTTAAACATGTAAAAACTTTATCCCAAAAGGAACAAAACGTTTGCTGTAACTACCTGTAAAGCAGGGCTTGACAAATTTGCTTTGAATCTAGGAGCCAGATAAAAAAGTTAGGAGCCAGTTTTTTTTTTTTTAACTAAGATGTTACGGCTTTAAAATGTCACATTAAAAAAACGCATTAAAAGTTAATTTTAGGGGGCAGAAAAACGCAATAAATTACCCAATTTTTTGGTCAAATATAAAAGCCTAGGTTGCACAGAGTAAATAGTCATCATGTCAAACCTTAAACATGTCAGTACCCTATATTTTCCATAGACAACGCTTTAAAAGCACCCTAGATCATCAGTTTAGCGTTGCGAGTTCTGGTGCTAGAAACATTGCTCTCATTCCGGCGTGCACGTGACGATATGAAACGTGTATCACAATCTATTTAAGGCGTAGGCGCCCTACCGCGTGCATTTATGTTTGTATGTGCATATATGTAAGAGTGGGGGGCCTCGATTTTTTTTTTTTTTTGGGTGGGGGGGGGTGTGTTATGTGCTTGAGTGTAAAGCCTCGTACACACGGTAGGATTGTTGGCCAACCGAGCGTCTGCCAGGCGTGTGCCAGGATCTTGTCTTGCATACTAGCGGTACACAATTGTCGTGCAACAAACTCAAACGTAGTGACGTACTACGAGAAATTTCAGCTCTTGAGCGCCACCCTTTTGGCCCCTTCTGCTAATTTCGTTTTTGGTGAGCATTGATTCCGAGCATGCGTGTTTGTACTTTCAACTTTTGTGTGACGGATTTGTGTACTGACGATACGAAAATCTGACGTCAAGCCGCTGTCCACGAAAATTTACCAGCCTGCCATCCAACATTTGTTGGCCGAAAGTTGGACAGTCAAAAGGAGCGTACTAATGGTAAGATTTTAGGACAAAAGTCTGTCAACAGACAATCCCCTGCCAACAATCGTACCGTGTGTACAAGGCTTTTCTTAAATTTTTTACAATTGAAAATTTATTTTTTACTTAACTTTTTTTTCGCCATCACCTAGGGGACAAAAAGTCCCCTAGGTGATGATTTTTTTTTTGGTGACATGTATTCTCTGTACACTACTGAATGTAATGCAATGCACATTGCACTGCATTACATTCTTTCCTGGCCTTAATGGCCAGGGAAAATGTCTACGGTGACTCGGAAATTATGAAACTTCTGGGTCAACAACTAGAAGGGTAGGAGAGCACATCCGCTGGCATGTTCTGGTGTTGCGTACAGCCGATTATAGACATGAATGGGTGAAGGCGGCTGTATGCAGCTACAGTGCCTTGAAAAGATATTCATACCCTTTGAAATTTTCCACATTTTGTCATATTACAACCAAAAACGTAAATATATTTTATTGGGATTTTGTGTGATAGACCAACACAAAGTGGCACATAATTGTGAAGTGGAAGGAAAATTATAAATGGTTTTCAATTTTTTTTACAAATAAATATATGAAAAGTGTGGCGTGCATTTGTATTCAGCCCCCTGAGTCAATACTTTGTAGAACCACCTTTCGCTGCAATTACAGCTTCAAGTCTTTTTGGGGATGTCTCTACCAGCTTTGCACATACAGAGAGTGAAATTTTTGCCCATTCTTTGCAAAATAACTCAAACTCAGTCAGATTGGATGGAGAGCGTCTGTGAACAGCAATTTTCAAGTCTTGCCACAGATTCTCAATTGGATTTAGGTCTGGACTTTGACTAGGCCATTCTAACACATGAATATGCTTTGATCTAAACCATTCCATTTTAGCTCTGGCTGTATGTTTAGGGAAGTTGTCCTGCTGGAAGTTGAACCCTTCGCCCCCGTCTCAAGCCTTTTGAAGACTCTAAGGCCCCATTCTCTCAAGGCAGATCCGCTCAGCGGAGTCCACCAGCTCAGCAGGAGATCTCTCCATTGATCTCCGCTGAGCCGGCGGATGACAGGTCCGTCTCTGCTCACTGAGTGAGGAGGGGCGTGTCAGAGCGCCGCTGATTCCTATGGAAAGGATCGGACGAAAACATACAAAATGTTCGTTTTCATTAGATCTCATCTGATCTGATCCGCCAGGACGGATGCGAACGTATTGCCATACGTCTGATTTTAGCAGATCGAATGTCAGCAGACATGGTCACCGCTGACATCTGTCGCTCCATAGACCTGTGTGTCGCCTTAAAAACTGACAGGCGGATCTGAACGGTCCATCCGTGTGAAAGGGGTCTAACAGGTTTCCTTGTAAGATTGCCCTGTATTTGGCTCCATCCAGCTTCCCATCAACTCGGACCAGTTTCCCTGTCCTGCTGAAGAAAAGCATCCCCACAACATGATGCTGCCACCACCATATTTGGTGGTGGGGATGGTGTGTTCAGGGTGATGTGCATTGTTAGTTTTACGCCACACATAGTGTTTTGCTTTAAAACCAAAAAGTATCATTTTGGTCTCATCTGACCAGAGCACCTTCTTCCACATGTTTGCTGTGTCTCCCACATGGCTTTTTGCAAACTGCAAACAGGACTTCTTATGACTTTCTTTCAACAATGGCTTAATTGTTGCCACTCTTTCATAAAGGCCAGATTTGTGAAGTGCACAACTAATAGTTGTCCTGTGGACAGATTCTCCCACCTGAGCTGTGGATCTCTGCAGCTCCTCCAGAGTTACCATGGGCCTCTTGGCGGATGCTCTCATTAATGCTCTCCTTGTCCGGCCTGTCAGTTTAGGTGGACGGCCATGTCTTGGTAGGTTTGTAGTTGTAGTGCCATACTCTTTCCATTTTGGTATGAGGGATTGAACAGTGCTCCGTGAGATGTTCAAAGCTTGGGTCATTTTTTTATATCCCAACCCTGCTTTAAACTTCTCCACAAAGTTATCCCTGACCTGTCTGGTGTGTTCCTTGGCTTTCATGATGTGGTTTGTTCACTAAGGTTCTCTAACAAACCTCTAATGACTTCACAGAATGGCTGTATTTATACTGAGATTAAAATACACACAGATGGACTCTATTTACTAATTAGGTGATTTCTGAAGGCAATTGGTTCCACCAGATTTTATTTAGGGGTATCAGAGTAAAGGGGGCTGAATACAAATGCACGCCAAACTTTTCAGATATTTATTTGTAAAACATTTTGAAAACCATTTGTCATTTTCCTTCAACTTCACAATTATGTGCCACTTTGTGTTGGTCTATCACATAAAATCCAGATAAAATACATTTACGTTTTTGGCAAAATGTGGAAAATTTCAAGGGGTATGAATACTTTTTCAAGGCACTGTATGTGCTGCTAATAGCATAAAGTAGCACATGCACACTGATGTATAGCACGTCACATAGCTGTGTATAGCTGCCTTCACCGTTCATGTCTATGGACAGCTGTACACCGCACCAGGACATTGCAGGCACCTGAAATTCACAGGCCATCTATTCTACATGGACTAAGATCTAAAGCTGAACTCCAGGCAAATGGCTAAATACACAGTAAAGTCAGTATAAGAGAGCTTGGCAAAGGATCCTGGCAAAGGATATGTATTTCTCTCCATCCATTTGTGCAATTTACACATTCCTTCTAGACAATAGAGCTAGGAAAATGCCATTACCTTCTTTGTTAACGTTAAGGAAGTAAATTGTTCTGCTCTCTTCACCCCTATTCTATTGATTGGACAGTTAAAGAACAGCAGAAGACTGATGAGGACATCTCTTTGCTCCATCTGCCTTCTTCGCTTATCACTAGGTTCTTTGTGTTCTTTTTTTGGCACATTTGTGAGCAATGTCGCTGTTTGACTACCAGCCATGCTTCACCTGTACAGGGAAATGCAAGAGCCCGATATCAAGTGAAATCCACATATTTACATTAAGTGCATTAACAAAAAACCTTAATTGATTTATTAATGAATGTATAGTTCAATAAATTGTGTATTTATACCTGCCTGGAGTTGTTTTAAATTCTACTCCAAATGTATGTGTCATTTTTACTGGATTCTGGATCGTTAAACCACATAATGATTCCTCAGGGACTTTTGTTGACAAGATCTCTTTAACTGATTTCTCACGTCTGTACATCTGAAGGGCCATTACAAAGATGTCCCCCTTTGTTATGTAATGTGAGGGCCTACCTTGGTTCACTTTCATGTATTAGGTAGCATAGAGGCCATTCAGACCCAAACTCATTTTTTGTACTTTAGGTCCTCTTTTACACGTTCAATTAATAGCATGTAATTCCAAAAGCAGTGCCTTTCAGAGCAGAGATTCTTTCTATGGCCGATATAGAATGTTCTGCAAGATTTGCAATAATTAAATCATTTATGAGGTCCATTTATTGATCATTCCGCTTGAACAAAATCAATGCATTAACGACAGACACAGCAATACTGTTTTAATTGGGTTGACAACATAATACATCATGTAGGAAATTTATAACACTGGGTTCATCTGATTTTTTTGCAGCCAAAGGCACGTGCAGTACATGGCAACAACATGCTAAGGACACTTGATTATCTGTATTATTAAAATCTGTTTATAGAATATATATATATATATATATATATCGATACACACATAATACTTGGAGATTTTAGCTTTCCACAAAGGTCTTTTATGTTTTGAAAATAATTTAGCATTTACAAGTTGTATGCACAGTTTATAAATTATTAGGTGTGTTTAATCCATGTCCTTCACTATCACACTTGTGTATAACACTGGAGCCGCTTTTTCATAACATGGTGCAAAGTGATATCCAGTTTAGACGCAGCTAATCACTTTTCAACTTTTATTTAAAGCAATGAAGAAAGAAATGATTTCCGATTGGTTAGAATGGGTTACTGCACATTGCTTGTTGCTTTTTTTAAACCCTACAGTTGCACATTAATCAGCCTTCACCCAATGGCAATATACAACGCTGTATCCTGGCCTAGGCCAACAAGGCCCAGGCCTAGGGCAGCACTTTGCAAGGGGGCAGCAGGGAAAGAGTCCCCGCCGGCTTGCGCTACACTGTTAGTGTAGCACCAGTCTTATGGGGCGGACTGGGCTGAGAGGCAAATTAGTCTAGCACCCCCATAAAGCGGTCTCACTGCTTCAGTATGCGGGCGGCTGACATTGCGCAACTGTGGGGGGGGGGGGGCGCCACTTCTAATTTTGACTGTTCTCTCATCCTGGACCAAAAACCTTCCTCACTGTGCTGTATGTTATCTGCTGCACCACTGGCATGGTTATATCTTCTTAGTCCTCTCCATAAAATTATCAGAAATTTGTGCTTAAAGTAGAACTATAGCCACCACTTTTTTTTCATTTTGGATAGAGTAAGGGAGGGAGATAACCCTTGTCAGTTTATTTTTTACCATCCCTGTCCCATTGCAGAGATTTCCATTCACTTCCTGCCCCATATCAAACAGGAAGTGAGAGGAAATCTATGCAAATTAAGGAAATCTATTGCCCCCCCAGGCCCTCAGAACTAGTGTCCCCACTTGAAAATTTCAGGGCGGGTCTTAAACAGCAAGGGGTGTGGCCTTGACAGGAAGTGGTGGGTCATATTTAAATTAGGGGGTGCACAAGTTTAGTCAGGCCTAGGACAGCACAAAACCTAAATACACTACTGGCAATATAGTTAAATGTATGTCATTCTGTACAGAAACATCAAGCATCTGTGTCTGAATAAATCCTTCAGGTAGCAATGAAAAAATTAAAAATATAATGTACTTCTCTTATAATAATTTTAGGGGTTGGATGATTTCAAATCACAAAATTTAGGCATACCTCCAGATATTGAGAAAATATGGACATCTTTAAGCCCCAGTTCAATCCATTAAGCCATGCCCAAAATGAAGACATGCCCAAAACACCTGTTTTGCTAAGCTACACCCACCTAGTATAGTTTAGATAAAGATGCCACTGACAAATGGGCACTTTGGCTTTAATTGGCATAAGGACCTCTTTCGTGTGTCAAAGTGACTGCAAGGAAAGAAGTCAGCTGGCCCATAACAACAAGGTTTTTAATTGCTTTTTTGATAATAAACGGTGGAATTTGACTGGTTTACCTATTGAACACTTTTATTCATGAGGCCTGTTTTGTGGAAATCTGGTACAAACCACAAAACGGCTGCCAGAACTTTACTGGTGACGGGTCTATCCTAATAGATATTGGGTTGATTTACTAAAACTGGAGAATGCTAAATCTGGTGCAACAGTGCATGGTAGCCAATAGGCTTCTAACTTCATCTTGTTCAATTAAGCTTTGACAAAACAAAACGTAAAGCTGATTGGTTCCTGTGCGGAGCTGCACCAGATTTTGCACTCTCCATTTTTTATTAAAAAGATAGATTGCAGACAGGCCTTTGACAAAGATAAATAGATATTTTATGTAATGTATGTGCCCAGAGTGTTTGTGATGGAGTTGTTTGAGATAGTACAGTCTTGACAGGCCAGACACAGTAATGTCATATATGCTGACAGATGGGATGTCACTACGATGTGCTTTAAAGGGAGGCTTAATGACATTGTAATTACATTTAATTCAGTTGATGGAATAAAAGGCCCAATAATTTCTAAATGGATTCTTTGAAACAGTGGGATATAGGTCCCATGCATCCCTTTTTAGAATTCCCTTCATTTCAAATGTTCATTGAAAGCTTGGTGATAATATAAACATCAAGGAATGCATAACCCAAATACATAAATCTTTATTAAATGGTGCCAAGTGCACCTATTTAGCACCCGGTCAGAGTATTCTATTTTATAAACCTGACATATTTTTTTAAATTATATTAGTTATTACCTACTTAGGTCATATGTATTTTTGATGTTTATTTTTAAGTTTTTCACCATTGAATTGTGCGAAATGGTAAAATATGTGATTAAAACATTTTGATATATACCAAATAATGGCACCACAATGAGCATGAGGAGTGAGTAGATGACAGAATCTGAAAGGACAAAACTGAATGCATTTACAACACTGGGAGTGTCCCCATTAGTTCCAGAAATATGTTTTTTTTTTGTTTTTTTTACCAATATTTAAAGAATGCTGTATTTTTTGGTGTATTTCACTAAATGCAGCACAAACTGTTAAGGCCTCATGCACACGGACATTTTAAAAAACGGGTTTTAAAGCTAGTAACAATGCCTGGAAAAAAAGCAGCGTTAAAAACGCGATTTTATTAGCGTTTTGATTTGGCGTCAATGCGCGTTTAACGTCGTTTATAACCGTTAATGCTAAGGCGCTTTTTTTCAAAAAACCATCCCTCTGCTATTTTCCACTTCGAAATTACCCATATAAACATTTTTACAGCTTTAAAACGCTGACGCTAAAAAACGTCAGTATAGTGTTAATGCGCGTTTTTGAGCTTTTTTCGGCATCTGCGTCAAAACAGCTCTAGCGCTGGAGCCTCAGAATGTGCTGGTCCTTGTTTTTTTTTTTTTTTTGGAGCTTAATAACGACCATGTCTGTTACAGCTCAAAAACGCCATGGTGTGTATGAGCCCATTGAATAACATGAAGTGGCGTTCTTAAGCAGCAAAGAAAGCTCAAAAAGCCGCTGTTAAAACGTCCATGTGTATGAGGCCTTAGAAAAATGTGCAATCTTTCTTTTGTACGAGTGCCACTAATTGTCATTCTCTGGCACTTGAAAGGTTTACCGAAACAAACTTTAGAATTGGGACAATAATTTTACACTGTGGCCAAATGTTTGTGACCATTACATTTGTATGAGCTTGTTAGACATCTAAAACCATGTGCATTATTATGGTGCTGGGACCTCCACTCTTCTGGGAAGGTATTCCATGACATTTTTACAGTTCAGCCAAAAGAGGGTTTGTAAGGTAAGGTATTGTTGGACCTGGCTTGCAGTCAGTATTTCACAACATAGTTGTTGAGGCAAAGTTTCTGTGCGGTACACTTGAGTTTCTCCACTCCTGACTTGTCAAACCATTTCTTTATGGAGCTGGTGTTGTACTGGAACATATAATGGCTTCCCCAAACTGTGGCCACAAGCTAGGGAGCACTGCGTTGTCTACAATATCTTTACATTCTGTTTATAGTATTCTTCACTTGAAACACCTCAACTCAGTAACTCAAAGGGGTGGTTACAAGTCTTAATAGTGTGATGGTCAGGTGTCCACACACTTTGGCCATACTATCAACTAGTCACAAAAAGCTGAATGTAAGTAAAATACTATAAAATTGTGATCAGACGGGCTGTTTATTGTAGAAGAAGCATGCTATGTCTCTTCTGCACTTAAAATACCTGCCTGTTCACAATCTTCTGCTACATGAGCATCTTGGTGTACATTTTTGGCACACCTTGCATGCATGCAGGAGATATGTCATCACCCACCAACCAGTCAAGATAGTCGAAGACCCAGCATCTGAAAGAAGCCTAGCTAGAAGATGTTGGTGCGGGGTGGTACATGGGATTTGAGTGTTTGCGGACTTTAATCTTGCTTTAACTCTGATGAGGAATACCTCTATAGCAGCTTGTTAAATCCAAATGTAAAAAAAAATGCAAAACATGTCAGAGAAAGGTTAAGTTTCCTTTCCAACACGTTTGCAGAGTATGGGCTATACACTTGTAAGATGGTACAACTAATGAAAGTGAAAAGCTTTGTCCCCTTGTTAGGAGGTAGAAAAAGTTTTATAGACATTGCTTAAAAAAAAAAAAAAAAAAAAGTTCTATTGCTTTCTGCCTTTGAGCAGGACATGTAAGTGTGGTAAAATGCCGTGACACCTACACAAATGTTGTTCTATGCTTTCCATAGTGTGCTTCATGAATCTTTGTTTGGTGCACTTTATATGATTACTCTTAACAACTATTAATTTCTTAACGTGAAAAAAAAATAAGCTACAATTTCTGACCTGCTTTATGAAAATTCTAGTCTGCCTGTCATGCAAATCTTCTGCCTTTGCTTGTGAGTCAGTGACGCAGAACGATCATGCAAGTTGGACGACTTTCTCAGCTGCTTGTATTTTTCTAAACCTTGACTCTCTGTACACATATTTCCTCTATATGGTCACTGAAAAGTCAAGTCCTTCTTAAATGCTGGCGTTTGGAGTGCACACTACCATCACCCACTATTTTCTCTTATGGACTTTGATTGTACCTTCTCTTCCCAAGAAATCTCAGGGCTGCCGACCAGCTGTGTCCAGGGGAAAGAAATCTCTTTCTGATAGCCTCTTATTTATTGTATGTTATGAAGAATGCAGCATATGTTGTTCTTGTCCTCCTGCTATACTAGTAGAAAGTTCTGTGGAAGGGAGGGTAAAGCTGGGAATTCCAGAGATAGAAGCAAAATGCAATTCAGACAACCAAAGTCCACACTCAAGTTAAAAATTATTTTTTGGAAGAACTCATCCCATAAGGTAACACTAAACTCACATTTAAAAAAAAAATTAAAAAATGCAATATGTCTAAATATAACTAAAATGAACCTTCTATTAGAGATGGGCTCCGGGGTGTTCGGGATCCTAGTCGCAACCTAGCCCGATTCCGCCAGGAAGCCAACACTGCACACCGCTAATCACAGGTAGTGAGACATTTCCCGGTCCACAGCTGCACAGATTGGGAAATGTCTCACTGGTTGTGCAGTGTTGGCTTCCTGGTGGGATCGGGCAGGTGGGTTGGGCCAAGAACCCCGAACACGCCCGAGCCCATCTCTACCTTCTATCTCTCTCTTCCTTTGTTTCAGTTCTCAAGATCAAGCTTTTTTTCTGCTGTTTTCAGACTCTCCGTTCTAGGGTGGCTGTGTTTGTTTTCCATGCCCCCTTGTGTATGTGAATGTTTTTACTGTTTCCTGATCTCCTCCAAGATAGACTACACATGTACCTGCAGATACATTCAGCTCTGTGGGACCTGTAGTACACATAGAGCAGAGAATGTGACCAAAAGAAGCAGCAGTGAGGTGCATCAGTGGAGGATAGGGAGTATGCACAGGACCAAAAAGAAGCCTGAAAACAATGGTAAGAGAGTTAAAAAAAAAAAAAAAACAGCCATGGCATACTTGATATTTTAGAACAAACAAGGATAAACCAAAAAAAAATTGTGTTTAGTGCCACTTTAAGGACCACAGGTAAATCTGCAACTAGCTTTCATATGATGGCTAATATCCTTGTTAAATTAAAACGGGGAATATTTGAACAACGTAGCATTTCTAGATTGCCAAGCATATTCAAAACCAATACAAAGTCTGGTGATGTGCAGTTTATCAGAATATGCTAAAAATGCGCCTGCTTTTTATTATCGTTGAATGTTGAATTCTGATTAGTTGCTTGAAAAAATATAGTTATCGTAATTTTACAAACATTTAACAGTACTCTGTATAATCTCTGAGTTACTATGTTTCACTCCTTATTAGCTTTCTGTATGTGTATGAATTGATGCTTTTCATTTTGTTGTGCTTTGTCTGGCTGACGTCTGTTTTGTAGAAAGACATTTCCCCAAGTTTCCAGACTTTGTGCATTTTTAGAAATGCATTTACTGTGTTTTTCCCATATAAAAATAATTTGAATCATCGTTTTTACGGTCTTCATTTGTTGTAGTCATTAGAGAAACATGATAAATAAAATGTGATTGGAATGTTTAACGAATGTGTGGGTGTGGACCATTAGAATGTTATTTGGCAGCAGCAAGTTAAAGATAAGAAAGGTTTTATGTGCCCATAATTCTGCAATATGGCTCAGAAAGTCAATGTAATTTGTCTGTCAGCTTACACAGGTAAATCAGAGACATAATGGGCGGTGATGAGTTATTGGATAAATGTCCTCAGGATCCAGCAGCACAAAAGAACTCCATTAAATTCTATATTTTTGGAGTGACAAAACATCATTGTAGTTTTAGTAAAACCTTTTCCTTGGAGGAAAAAAGTTTGTTGTTCTTTTGGGCCTCTGACGGCCAGAAACGCATAATGAACCTTACACTTTTGTTCCTGCACAAGACTAATCCTCATTAGTTGTATTGTAGTTGTCTAGGACTTATCTGGTATAACACATTGATAAGCTCCTTTGATGCAGCAGGAGCTTTCCTTGCTCTATACCTGCATGATCTATAATGTTAAACAACATGGCATAGTAGGGGATTGGGGGTTGCTAGAAACAGGCTTGTGAAATTGTTGATTTTCGGAGAGCTGTTATTGTGCACGCTGCCTCTGTAGTTGCTAAGTAGGCATTCATTTATCTAGTTCCTCATTTTAAATACAAATGAGCTGTTCTTTAATGACATTAAAAATGGTCATGCATTATCTTGTTCCTTAAAAATATTTATTATGGCTCCTTGCTGAATAATATTGGCAAGGTCGATTCCATATGATGACATGTACAGCTAGATAGATAACTTCAATAATTCACCAGTTTGGTGTTTGCCGATTTTCTTCACTTAGTAGTCAGGTAAAAGAAGGCTTATCACATACATTAGATACAAAAATACAAATTCACTTCACTCTGTGTTAATGAAAACTGACAATATAATACTTTTCTATAGTATCAAAGTGCTTTGCAGTTACTTATGTGGAATGGTTAAAGAGCATCTCCACCTAAAACATATTTCTTTTTTGTGGAAGAAACGTGGCAGGTGTCTATCCACTGCTGTGTCTATTTCCTGCTGTCTAGGCCTGTTGAGGAAGATCTTTTGCAACCCTGACATCAGCGTCAGCCTGGAAAATCCACTTTTAAATTAAGACACCAAACTCATTAGAGGTTCAAATGTAACATACACTGTACTAAATATACGATAACCTACAATTGTGAATTAATTTGTTTCATGGTCATTATGGGCTAATGATTATTTATATATATTTTACTGGTTACACATGCTTAGGGCCCTTTCACACATGCTGTCCAATCTGGTCAGCCTGTCAGTTTTTCAGGAAGACCTGATCGGACGCTCCATTCACTCCTATGGGACAGCGGATATCAGCGATGACATGTCCACTGACATCCGACGCTATCCGATCCGATCCTGTCTGGTAATTCCAGAAGGATGGTAACCCTATTTTTTATCCATCTGGCGGATCGGATTGGATGTGATCAGATGAAAACGAACAGGCGGTCCATTTTCAACCGATCTCCCCATAGAGGAGAGCGGGACTCTGACAGGTCCATCTCAGCACAGTGAGCGGAGACGGAACTATCATCCTCCTGCTCAGCGGGGATTAGCGCATCGATCCCCTGCTGAGCAAAGCGGAGTCCACGGGTGGACCACCAGTGTGAAAGGACCCTCACACTGATGGCCCACCAGATGATTCTCTGGTATGTACAATGGGCAGTCCATGACCACCCATCATAGCCTTGACAGGCTTGGGTAGCCATTTAAGACAAATTGTCACTAAGCTTTGAGTTTTCCATATATTTCTTTGGAAAATCCTGAAATGTATTCTCTACAGCATGTCTTGCTTTTTTAGTGGCGTCCCCATAGGAATGCATAAAAAATTCAGGCTAGTGACAATAATAACTCAACTGAAAAGCTTCTTACAGCTGTGTCAGGGTTATGGGAGATCTCTGCTCACAGTTCAGCAACAGCAGTAAAGACTCAACAGGTGGTAGAACCTCCTCTACTTTCCATTCCAGAATAGGGAAATTCTTTTGGGTGCATATGCATTTTAACCCCCTAATTTTGGTTTAATGTCTTTGCTTATAAAACATTTCAAAGAAATGCCTCAGTGGAATACGTAGATAAGCCAACGCAAGGATGCATTGCCTGTTTGCAGATATATAGTCAGATCTTGGAGGTTGTGGTTGAACCATACATACATGCTTAGGTCATTCTTAATAGGCTTGTACAAAACCTTGCTTGCACTATTTTATGGAACTATTCCAACCCCACAGTTTCCATCATCAGCACCATTTAAGAGTTCGACTCCAGCTCTGCTTCTTGGTCATGTTTTCCCCAAAAAGGCTCAGCGCAAATTTCAAACATGTCAGTATAAATTAGTCTTCATAGCTAATCATGACTAAACAAAAATCGATAATCACATGACATGCAGTATGATATTTGCAGTGTGGTCATGCTAAGGCTCAGAGCTTAATCTATAGCAGCCACTTTTCATCCACTACTATGGATGAGGTTAGATCGATGGAGAGCCAAGTTACTGTAACACCATCTGTCGTTAAGTCATCACCTGCTGAATCACAGTGCGCTCATGGGCACAACCTTCATTGCCACAGTGCAATTTTTTAAGCAATCTCTGGAGTTTGCTGTGAAAGTTTTTGTTAATGTGTCTGTGTAGTAGAGGCATCACAAAGCTGCTTGAGAAGGCCAAGAAGCTAGACAAACCCTCAATGAAGCGAAATGTCCTCATGAAACGGTGGTCAGTGGACTGAATGTCTGTAAATGTGTTCACCATTAGCGTAGCATAATATGGCGTCCATAATATAAACTGTGTGCAAACAGTGGCAATCAAAAGCCGATGCACGGATGGATCCAGTCTTCCAGAATCCTGATCAAGGGGAGTTTCCTCTTTTCGAATTTGTAAAATAAGGACCAAAGCATACAGTACAGCAAGAACTGGCACCACATATCCAATAAGGACCATAATCGCATCAGCTGCCTCTCGATTCTGCATCTTGGAACATTCAATGATTTTAGTCGATACATGGTTGCAGATGTAGAACAGGAGAGAAGAAAAACTGGTCAAAACTGCTCCACCCCAGATAAACCCACAGACGTGCTTTGTGTTGTAGACACTCGACATGTAAGTTCTCGGTAGCGCACATTCTATATAATAATCCAGACTGAGCAATGTTGTGGAATACATGATCACCAAAGATGACACATTAAAGAGAATTAGCAGAGTAATGTAAACCTCATTGCCGAAGCTCCACAGTGACCATTTGGTATACTCTGGTCCTAGAAGGTACACTGGGGCCACAGCATTGATGATGAGTCCTGCAATTGCCATATTTACAAAGTACACATCTGGCATGGTCATAGTTGCCTTGTTGTAGAGATTAACCAGCACAAGCTGAACATTGTAGCAGAGACCGGTTGGGAAACAAATGATGAGGTAGAGAATGGACAAGACAAAGAGGACGAGTTGGAAATCATGGCAGAGACGCTGGTCTTGAATGTTGTCAGTGTAATTAAAATCTTCGCAACTCCACATAGTGAGACCAGTCAGCGGCGTCTTAGCTGGTCACCAGCTGAGCTGTGTGGAAGAAATAAAGAAAGCCGGTTAAAGGAGAATTACAACAATATTATATTACATATCAAGTTACTACCAGCCATTACAAAAGTGTCAGGACTACCATGTTATTAACTAAGACATACAATGAATTACAAACCAGGCCTTGTTGCATTCTTCAATATTGCCTTGCAGCCATACATGCTTAGGTCTGGTGAATCCTGTCCCTTTGGCTTATTCACAAGATCCTATGTATCTATAAGACAACAATGGGGGCAACAGGAGACAATTCCCCCAAGTGTCTCCATATATTGGAATAAATGGACTCTCAGTACCCAAAGGATTACAAATGAAGGTAAAAAGTTAACCTTTTACATAGTTAGGTTGAAAAAAGACACAAGTCCATCTAGTTCAACCATGAAAAAAATAAAAAAAATATCATACAATCCCATATACCCACAGTTAATCCAGAGGAAGGCGAGAAAAAACCCAGAAAAGCAGGATCCAATTTGCTACAGCAGGGGAAAAAATTTCTTCCTGATCCCAGAGAGACAATCAGATTTTCCCTGGATCAACTTTACCTATAAATGTTAGTACCCAGTTATATTATGTACATTTAGGAAAGTATCCAGACCTTTCTTAAAGCAATCTACTGAGCTGGCCAGAACCACCTCTGGTGGGAGTCTATTCCACATTGTCACAGCTCTTACTGTGAAGAAACCTTTCCGTATTTGGAGATGAAATCTCTTTTCCTTTAGACGAAAGAGTGCCCCCGTGTCCTCTGTATTGACCGTAAAGTAAATAACTCAACACCAAGTTTACCTTTAATTGTAATCACTTGAGTACCGAGAGAGTCCATTTATTCCAATATATGGAGACACTTGGGGAAATTGTCTCCTGTTGCCCCCGTTATTGTCACTGTTAAGATGATGGTACCCCTATATTCTTCAATTTAGAACCTTCACCAGAGGCCTTCCTTTAATATGTATCTGTGAATGTTTACATCAGAGCTGATCAGGAGGGGAAGGAAGGTGGGACAAGACTGGAAGATGGGAAGTTAGCACAAGGAGCTAATCGGTTGTGCTGCAGTACTCACATGCTAACATGAAACACGCTGGTAAGAAGAGAGGACACAGAGGGGTGAGCTCATTGGTCTGCTGCTTCTTTTAAAGTTAAGGGACAAGAACTGCAATTGTTCCTGAACTGCAGCTGATAAAAAAACAGGTCTTCTGTCCTGCCAGACAGCGCTGTGTTATATGGCAGAGCTTTATAAATCTCAGTACCAGGTGGTGGATAGAAATACAAATCCTTTGACAGTAGAAACGGCATTCTTATACATATGTATTTCATCTGTGTATTTAAATGTGTGCCTGGTGTCCAGTTTTATACAGGTGGAAATGGATAAATTTATAGGCAACCAAGATGTCCTTCCATTACACCTGTCTCTTTCTGAGCAAAGGCAAACTCATCCTGTGTAATATGCAAGAAGCTTCTAGTCATTGAACCAGTCTGACCCCCTACCACAGTCTCTTCTTGTTGTTCATGGAAGGATGATATTTCTAATTCTGCATATTTGTCTGCTAGCACCGATGATTCATAGTTAATGGCCATTAATGAGAATTACACAGGAAAAGAGCTTGACAGATACACCAATATTTTCCGGATAAACGCTTAGTCATTTTAAAGTGAAATTAGTGTTAAATTGGATGTAGTGGTGTAAAAAAAATAGCTTGCTTTATTCAGTGCATCATCAAATATACTGTATAGTTTCTAATACATGGTGAAGGGTAAGGTTTGTTACATATGAATATATTTCATTGTATCCAGCATGACCCTGAGAGCTGTCGGTTGTCATTACAGTTACAAAGTACAGCTAGAAATGTTTCTTCTAACAAATGATCTGACTGTGTTAGTTAAGACCTAAGTGATTAAACACTGCTTGCTATACTTGGAATCATGCAGTAAAAAGGGAAAATTCATTTTGTTGTATTCTTTGTGCTTCAATCTAGCTTGTATAGCAGTTTATCAATAAAATACATCAAAGATACAATTGTGCAAGATTAAATTATGCAACAGCATCGTTAAATAATTGATGTATAGAAACCCTTGGCACACAATCTGAGTGAAGATTGAGGTCTCTGCTGCTTGTAATAATACAAGTGACCCATATACTGTCCGTACCTCCTTCAGTGTATTAATCATCCAGCAGATGCAGCGGTTTATGAGGCCAATCCTTCTGAGGTCAGGTGTGCTGTTATATTATCGTCTTTGGAATCGGCTAAAATAAGCATCAAGTGAGAACACATTCTCACCATCATTATATATTCTCTGGATTTATGTCAAATGCTGCTTGTATTCTCACCATCAGTATATATTCTTAGGATTATGTCAAGGGTTGTCATGTGAAAGAATATGCACAATCACAAGTGATCTTTGCCATTAGTAAGAAGCAAAACATAGGTCATGTATGATATAGCACTTTTGCCCTACCCTTGAGGACCTCCTGGCTGGGACTTTTGTTCTGGAATAGAAGTATGGTCTAGATCAGTGGTCTCCAAACTACAGTCCGTGGGCCAGATGTGGCCCTTTGCTTGCCTTTATCCGGCCCGCGGGACACTTCCTCCTTGCTCTGACAGCAACAATGGGGTATTATTCCTCCCACTGACACCAATGATGAAGCATAAATTCTTCCTCCGACACCAAAGGTGGGGAACTATTCCTCCCACTGACACCAACAAGGGGGCACTATTCCTCCCGGTGACACCATGAATGGGCCACTATTCCTCCCACTGACACCAACAAGGGGGCACTATTCCTCCCGGTGACACCATGAATGGGCCACTATTCCTCCCACAAATACCAATGATTGGGAACTATACCTCTTCCACTTCCCACAGGGGTGCTATGTACTTTTTTCACACCCACTGACCACTAGTCTGATGGGGGTGAATTCGTCCCTGGCTTTCTATATGATGTGGATACTCAAACAGTGATGTCCCTCTGCCACAATTTCTGAATAAGTAATGTCTACTTGGAAAATTGGTGTGTTCCAACCCCCCATTACATTCTCTGCAATATGTAGAATAAAGTAAGACTGTAACAGGAAGAATGGGAGCCCCTCATTATCCCCTCATAGTAGGTGTACAGACCCAGGAATTTAGGGCCAGCCATACACGCTTAGATATCTCTCATCCAGTCCAATCAGTTGATTACCCCATCCATGCTAAATAGTGTGGATAGAGGATTCTGCATTGCTATTGTATTCTCGCCTGAATACCTGAACCGTCACTTCTTTTTATTGGATGCAGTTTATGTTCAGCCAACAAATTTCCATCCTGCTCCTTCAATTTTAAAATCAACATTCGTTATGCTGGTGGTATGGTGCTATTCAGCAAAAATTTACAATGTGGTTTAAAGCCCTGTTCACACTTGCAAATGGGGCCGTTACCAAATGATCGATTAAATGCAAGTGGCCGTGATTAGCTGTGGGAGCTGTCAGCTTCCCATTGCTTTAAATGTGGCTGCTGCTCCAATTATTTATTAGGAACCGCAGCTGGTTCTCCCGTATGTAATTGCTAAGTCACAAGAGGGAAGGGGGCCTAACTTCCCAATATCTATCAAAATTTGCGACGTTCTTTGCTCACTGACTTCTGCCATGTTAAAAATGAATATAAAAGTTCAGTTAAACTAGTTGTAAAGGCAGAATGTTTTATTTATCTCAATGCATCTATGCATTAAGATAAAAAGCCGTCTGTGTGCAGCAGCCCCCCTAATACTTACCTGAGCCCCATCTCTAGGCAGCGATGTACACGAGTGCCTCGGCCATCCGGGACTCTCCCTCCTTATTGGCTGAAACACAGCAGCGCCATTGGCTCCCACTGCTGTCAATCAAAGTCAGTTAGCAAATCAGGAGAGAGAGGGGGCAGGGCTAAACCGAGGCTACGTGTCTGAGTGGACACACGGAGCTGTGGCTCAGCTCGGATGCCCCATAGCTTCCTGCTTGCTGTGGGGGCACTCGATGGCAGGGAAGGGCCAGGAGCGCCAGCATTGGATCCGAGAAGAGAAGGATCCTGGCTGCTCTGTGCAAAATCATTTCACAGGGCAGGTAAGTATAACATGTTTATTTATTTAAAAAAAAAAAACAACAACAAAAAACTAGACTTTAATATCACTTTAATTGTTTATTACTACTGTGACCATATTCTCTCTGGACGCCACTGTGTCTACTGTACTACATTAAATGTGTGCTGCTGCTGGCATATTAATAACTATTATTGTGTCTAATTGTTGCCTCAGATGGCCATTGAATAATTGAATAATGATAATGTTACTATTTTTTAATATCACGAAACATGGAAACTGTAAATTACATTCCAGTAGCTTTTGCTAATATTCCTTTGTGAAATCCTTTCCTCCACCTTCCTCCCTGTATATAACTTGTCAGATGCTGGTAACTCTACATCCCTTTTATTTAGAACTCATAGATTATCCCTGTAGTAGTGGGCTATACCATTACTGTGGGTTACTGGGAAATTTTCCTCTAGCATTTGGCATTTTGGTGCTGGAGGATGCTGTTAGCAGGCCCCTATGATATTAACCACTTGACCTCTAGAAGATTTTACCCCCCTTTATGACCAGGCCATTTTTTGCGATACGGCACTGCGTTACTTTAGCTGACAATTGCGTTGTCATGTCCTTTGTTTCCTCACAAATAGAGCTTTCTTTTGGTGGTATTTGATCACCACTGCAGTTTTTATTTTTTTGCCCTATAAACAAAAAAAGACCAACAATTTTGAAAAAAATAAAACAAAACAATATTTTTTTACTTCTATAAAACATATCCAATAAAAAATTGAAAAAATCTAAGTTTCTTCATAAATTTAGGCCAATATGTATTCTGCAACATATTTTTGTTAAAAAAAAATCCCAATAAGCGTTTATTGATTGGTTTGCGCAAAAGTTATAGCATCTACAAACTATGGGATATATATTGGATTCTTATTATTGTTTATACTAGTAATGGCAGCAATCAGCGACTTATAGCCGGACTGCAATATTGTAGCAGACAGTCTGACACTAACTTTGTGTGAACCAGTGACACTAATACAGTGATCAGTGCTAAAAATATGCACTGTCACTGTACTATTGACACTGGCTAGGAAGGGGTTAAACACCTTGGGCGATCAAAGGGTTAAGTGCTTAGCCAGTGTTTGTGTTGGGTGCTTTTACTAAGGGAAGTGATGGATTTTAAAGTTCAGCCCTTCCCCCCTGTTAGAACGGCTGATCTGCATTGTTTTCATTCATTCGTCCATTCTGTGTCTCTGCCTGACAATCGGCAGGTGGCAGTGGACATCCAGTGCCCGTCACCCGCACATTGGCTTCTGCTGTATATAATCAAAGCATGAGTGGCCCGCCAGTGGCGCACGCCCCCTGGGCGGAAGTGCAGAATCACGTATATACTGTACATGTGATTCTGCGCAGGAGGGCCGCCCTGTAGCAGTATTTTTGTTATGTAGCGGTCCAGAATGGGTAATTACAGTACATGTTTTCTAGCATGTGTGGGAGGCTTCAGGGTGGGAGATGGAACCAATGTCATCAGGAGCATCGGTTAGGTTAAAGTGTATGTCAAGGCAAAAAAAAATATATATATATATTCTTAGTACATCTTGGAATGCACACACATTTCCCAAAGTTATATACCTTTAAACACAGAAAAATACAGCTAATGTACCAGAAATATAGTATGCTCCTACCAGCCTCTTTGACATGACAACACAGCTCTGAATTCCTAATTATGTGGTGTCAGCCCTGCCTACTTCATTTCAGGTGGGTTACATGAAACAAAGATCTCTGCTCATCTCCTCCCTCTCATCCCTTTAACCCTTCCTTGTTCACAGGCAGAAAGCACAGGGAGCTATCCGCTTACAAGTTTTCTAGCAAATCATTAGGGATTTTTGTACTTTGTGAACCAATACAACAAAACACTTTCAATGATATATATTTACCAGACCAAAGGTGGAGCAAAGTACAGGTTCATTGTTAGAGGTTCCATACACTTCAAAGGGAAGAATTCGCTTGTAAAGGCCAAGTCTAACATTCAGTGCTGGCTGTTTAAAGCAGAGTTATAGGAAGCTATTAAAGACTCACATTTAATCCAGTTAGCTATTCATTAAAAATCATTAAATGCATTTTATATAGTACCTCAATCTGTCCTTATAAGCCTCCGGTAATCCCCTGTACAGCAGGACTCGGGCAGCACGCTAAGCCAATCAAGTTCTACTGCATTACACTCCACAAGTCTAACACACAGATAAACTTATCAGTGTGATGGCGCTTCCTTAGGCTTCATTTACATGGGCAGTATCTGTAGAGAAATGGCAATTCTTGTTGGCCATGAAACTAGCTGCATGCACACAGTGTGCACTAACAACAGTGGCACAGCCAAATATGTTCCCTGTACAAGTCTATGGCTGGTGGCTATTAGGGACTCTGACTGGCACTGGATGCAGACAGTTTGCATTAGACTACTCACAGTTCGTACGCGGCCAGTGCACCTCTAGAGGCAGTGTTTATCCCCATCTGAACACATCAACCTATCCACCCTTATTTGCTTGTCTGAATGAGGCCTTAATAGCCAACCACAGGCTGAGATAGGTCCTTGTCATTCTATGCATGTAGGTATAAAAACCTTTGGTGTGCTGCTCCCCCGGCAGACCCCCTAATACGTAAGCCCCCTTCTTGATCCAGTGATGTGCACGAGAGCCTTGGCTGTCCCAGGACTCCCTCTCTTCATTGGCTGAGACAGCAGCAGCAGCCATTGGCACCCACTGCTGTCAATCACAGCACAGTGAGCCAATGAGGAGAGAGCGGGGGGGGTGGGGCCGAGTCGTGGCTCTAGGTGTCTTTTGGATGCATTGAGCAGAGCACGCACCAGTTCCCCCATAGCAAGTGGCTTGGTATTGGGGGCACTGGTCAAGGGGGAGAATCCAGAAGTGCCGGCGGGGGACACGAGAAGAGGAGGATCGAGGCAGCTCTGTGCAAACCCATTACACTGAGCAGGTAATTATGATGTTTATTGTTTTAAAAAAAGCCAAACTTTTAATAGCACTGTAAGTGGAGAAAAATGAGGCCAGAGATCTGGCTAAAGCCCCGTACACATGACCCGAAAATCGTATGAAAAATACCGCTTTCGAAGTGATCGCACGATAATCAGATCGTTGGTGCAGAGGTTTTGAGAGCCGATCACCACAGTTCAACCGATATTATCCGATTGGACAAGCCCGAAAATTCTTCTCATACAATACCAGATTGTACGATTTTAGTTTTATCAGTACAGTTGTCATTTCAAAATGCAGTACAAATTCATTACAACACATGACATCACTTTTTTATTCCGTCAAACGAGAATTTTCGTAACTTTAGTAAAATCTTCATGTTCGATATGCGACTAGCATGCAAAAAAAAAAAAAAACACGATCTGTCATCTGATTTTTGGATCGTGTGTAGGCTTAACCATCTGGAAGGGGTAGTGAATCTCAGGAGTGGCCAAACAGAATTACAAATATTTTGACAGATAACATAATTCACACTTATGTATTTCCTCTAAGTATTTAGCTCCTGATATGTAGTTCTACTTTACTTGCCTCAGGCTTATTACTTTCTGGTAGCAATATCCTGCATAGTAGGTTAACAAATGTCAGGGCAATTTTAAAGTGGTTCAACAGTCAAAGCATTTTAATCTTTCTTTATTTCCTTAAGGTAAAAATGTCCTGTTAGTAGTATTGCCAGCCCCGCCTCCCCCTCTCCTAAATACTTACCTGAGTCCTGTATCGATCCAGCACTATGCCTGTCTGCAGCAGCTCCCTCCTTTCTCTCACAGGCAGCAGTGGGGGCCATTAAGCAAAGAACAGGGGTGGGACCAAGCCACGCTGTGTGTCGGTAGCCCACCAGCAAGGAACCCCAGAAAAGGAGGATCAGGGTGCTCTGTGCAATACTATTGCACAGAGAAGTTTAGTATAACATGTTTGAGATTTTACAAAATAAAAAATTAAAGCTTTACAATCATTTTAAGTTTTTTCTTAAATGCATGAAGCTATATCACTTCTGATCCCTCTTTCATACATTAAAGCCTAAGCCTCACCATTTCTAAGGCTCGGTTCACACTGGAACCGGCTGCGGATTGCACAGGAACGCTGTCTGTCCCTATTCAAGGACGAATCGGGGCCGAATCTTTGGCCGATTACGGCTCTGAAACAGAGCCAAAGACACACAGCGTTTCTGTGCAGTGCGCTCCGCAGCTGCCCCTGACGTATGTGAAGCGGCTCCATAGAGAGCCGGTCATAATCTCCTGCTATGCGAATTGGATGCGGGGAAAACCGCATCCAATTTGCATAGGTGTGAACTCAGCCTGAACCATTTTTTTTTAAATGGGATAATTGCCACATTAATCAAGCTCAATATATTGTAATATATAAATTATTTTGTATGGCTTTGTATCATATAGCCAAAGAAGAATTTTCTCTATACGACTTGGAAAATATCACAGGGACTTTTTCAGAGCACACAGTAAATACATTGCAAATATTCGCTGGCTAAAAAGATAAATGAATAACTCACATTTAAATGAACAAATATGTTTTGCGTAAGAATTTTTTGTAATATTAAAACCTAGCAAATAAACAGATTAAATGACTTACAGAGACACCCATTCTAAGGCTTCAAAGAGAACTAAAAAGAATAATAAACTGACGAGCGGGACAACCTTGTGGACCATACCTCTACCTTTCAACCCTTTTTCTTCTTTCTCTTTCCTTTTCTCCACCTTATGATTAAAGCTCATTATCAGAATTTATTTGACCTATATACACTCTACCTGTAAACAATATGTATAGTAGGTATAAATCATTTAAATACCTACAAAAGTAACTAAGGAAATGATATATATCTTTAATTTAGGTTTACGTGAACCCAATGTTTAATATTTGAAATTTCATGATATTTACCTATATAAACCCTACTGTAAAACAATGAGCTTACTTTATAGATCCTTGTAAACTTACTTTATGTATCTTTATAATATTGTATACTCAATAAACTTCTTTTGACAAGGAAAACCTAGCAAATAAATTCCAAAGAAACTAGAGCCCATCAGAGCCACCTTATATCAGAGTCCATAATGAAGCTCCCCTTACATGAGATTCTCACATATATCAGAGCCTCCCTTATATGAGCGTCCCCATCAAAAAAAAAAATCATAAAATCTCGCAGCGGGTCAGATTTGAGCCATGGACCGTAGTTTGGAGACGCCTGACATAAAGCATAAACCATTCCAACTTGCATGGTTGATAGAATGGAAACAACACATAACTATTACATGCTCTGGGGTCCATGAATATTCCCTCTGTTAGCTTTCAGTTTGAGGATGTCATTGGAGAACACATTCAATTAGTTAGGTCTAAACTACCAAGTGCGATGCGTCATATGATTTATGAGCCACTCGGGGTCCATTCATGACCTTACAGAAAATAAATAAAAACAATTTCAGAAAGTTGAACAGCCTGAATCCCTTATAACATGCAACAGCTCATTTCTCTACATGAATCTTCAGCAGGTTGTCTGGCAGCATCTTATTAAAGTAATAAATAAATTATACCGCACTAAAGTAGTCCATGAATGTGCTAAACATTTCCTATCATTAGTGACCATGGTGATGATTGTAAATTTGTATATGTCAAATTTATCTTTTTTTTTTTTTAATATTAAAAGCCTGTTTATTCTAGTGAATTCACCGCTTACCCCTTGATGAAAATGTCCATAGCAGAGAGAACTCACTGTCCCCACAGCACAAATAAACATTGATTGGTTGCTATAGATTATTGTCAGCTTGTCCTTGTAAAAATGAAAGTGAACTTGAGTTTAGGATTGTGAAATCTTCCTAAATTCCTAGGACATTGACACATATATAATAGTAAGGAAAAGCGAAGAAGTTCTAGGATGACGTTGTTCCAAGATCAGAAGATCTTTCCATCCAACAAATGGACCTTCTGTAACACCAATTAACTGACGTACTGCCAGAGGGGACTGTGAGCACACTGTGGAACTTCTTGGTATGCAGCACATTTCTCCAACAGAGAATGATTTACTATGAATGTTAGTTATTAAAGAGCTCCTACCTTGTGCTGAACATTCCTCGCTCTAGTAAGGATCTGCAGTGAGCCTGTTAAGTTTCAGATAGGAAGGAAGCAGATACATTTCCTGAGCATTGTTTCTCTGTGTCTGAGCTAGGCTGACTTTGCTGCTTCATCATCTCGGGGGGGGGAGGAAAAAAAAAAAAAAATTGTACACACACGAGTTGCACTTGTTTTCCAGCTCGTATTGCGCTCACAAAGTTTCAGTTCTTCTTGGCAGGCTGTCTTAGCCACTCCCTATGGACTGTTTACAAGAATGGAGGTTGGCTCGTCCACTGATAGGCAGGGATGAGATTAGAGACAGACATACAGGTGCCTGATGCTCTCTGGGCTGCTCTGACGCCCTCTCTCACCCATTTCCTGTTAGAGAAATGTGCAGCACATGCGTCACACACACTTCTCTAGAAACAGCCTGCCTTCAAAGTGAAAGAGCTGCCAAAATGTGCATCACTTCAATGAACAGCAGCAGACTTCTCCAATAACAGCAGTGAAGCTGAAACCAAAAGCAGCCAATTGTTTTTCAATTCACTGAATGTAGAAAAGTGAAAGGTGCTCTTTAAATGAATCTTAAAAAAATGCTAATTTGGGAAAAATCTTTGGGGTGGATTTACTAAAGGTAAATAGATTCTACGCTTTGCAAGTGTAGTTGCTCCAGAGCAGAGGTCTCCAAACTGCGGCCCGGGGGCCGGATGCGGCCCTTTGCTTGCTTTTATCCGGCCCCTGGGGCACTGTTTCCTTCACTGACACTAACAAAGGGGCACAGTTCCATCCAATGACACCAACAAAGGGGCACAGTTCCATCCAATGACACCAACAAAGGGGCACAGTTCCATCCAATGACACCAATGATGGGGGATTCCTCCTAATGACACCAAGATGGGCCACAGTTCCTCACCAACAATGGGGCACAATTACTCCCAATGACACCAAAGATAGGGCACAATCCCTCCTAATGACACAAAAAAATGGGACGCTATTCCTCCCAATGACATTAACAATGGGGCCCAATGACACCAATGATGGGGCACAATTCCTCTCACTGACACCAAAGACGGGGCATTGTTTAATCCATCTGATGTTGGTTCTTTTTCTACTCCCGATGGCCACAATCCCCTGAAAGTCTGAAGGACAGTAAACCGGCCTTTTATATAGAAAGTTTGGAGACCCCTGCTCCAGAGCTTAGTAAATGAGGTGAAGCTTCACTTTGCAAAGAATACCCAATCACATGCAAGAAAAAAAAACAGCATTTTTGCTTGCACATGATTTGATGACGAAAGTCAGCAGAGTTTCCCTTCATTTACTAAGCTCTGGAACAACTGCACTTGCAGAGTGCACAGTCTATTTGCCTTTAGTAAATCCACCTCTTTGTGTCCACTACCCTGTAAGCAGAGATGTTGGTACCCAGTGCTCGTCCCAACTACATACACTATATTACCAAAAGTAACACCTGCCTTTTAGAGCTGCATGATTCTGGCAAAAATGAGAATCACGATTTTTTTTTTTTGCTTAGAATAAAAAGATCACGATTCTTGTGACATAAAATCTTTCACATTATACAAAAAAAATTGGGCTAGCTTTACTGGTTAGATTTTTTTTTTTGATTCATTAAAGTAATTTTTTCCCCAAAAAAAGTATTTGAAAGACCGCTGCACAAATACAGTGTGATATTAAATATTGCAACAACCACCATTTTATTCTCTAGGGTCTCTACTAAAATATATATATATATATATATATGATGTTTGGGGGTTCTAAGTAATTGTCTAGCAAAAAAAAAAATGATTTTAACTTGAAACTAACAAATGTCAGAAAAAGGTTTAGTGTTTAAGTGGTTAAACTTTCCTCATTTACACACCAAGTCTATTCCTTTGACAAATTGTTACAATGTTTATACTTAAATTCCACTGCTAAAGAATGTTGTGATTCTTGGCAGACTACCCAGTTTATTTCTTCCTTTCTTTTGACGGCTGTGGCTTCAGAAGAGCAGAGAGAATTCTTTGCATAGAAAGAATCGTGAAACACTTTAGTCAAGATCACAACGGGGAAAAATGGCGATAACGATTCTTGACGATTAATCGTGCAGCTCTACTGCCTTTACATGTACTTTAATGGCATCCCAGTCTTAGTCTGTAGGGTTAAATATTGAGTTGGTCCACCCTTTGCAGCTATAACAGCTTCAACTCTTCTGGGAAGGCTGTCCACAAGGTTTAGGAGTGTGTCTATGGGAATGTTTGACCATTCTTCCAGAAGCGCATTTGTGAGGACAGGCACTGATGTTGGATGAGAAGGCCTGGCTTGCAGTCTGCGCTCTAATTCATCCCAAAGGTGTTCTATCGGGTTGAGGTCAGGACTCTGTGCAGGCCAGTCAAGTTCCTCCACCCCAAACTCGCTCATCCATGTCTTTATGGACCTTGCTTTGTGCCCTGGTCCAGATCATTTGGTGGAGGGGGGATTATGGTGTGGGGTTGTTTTTCAGGGTTGGGCTTGGCCCCTTAGTTCCAGTGAAGGGAACTCTTAAGGCGTCAGCATACCAAGACATTTTGGATAATTTCATGCTCCCAGCTTTGTGGTAACAGTTTAGGGTTGGCCCCTTGCTTTTCCAATATGACTGTGCAATACTTTTGGTAATATAGTGTATGTAAAACGTCTTATGTACAGATTAAAGGGTTAGTTCACCTTTAAAAAAAAAGCTGCCTATGCAGGTAAGGAAAATTTGTATATCATAACAAACTGGGCAGCTCTGACTAAGGCTCGGTTCACACGGGGGCGACTTGTCAGGCGACCTAGCCGCCTGACAAGTCGCCTCCCGTTCTGTGCTATGGAACCGTTCTAATCGGAGCGACGCAAGTCGCTCCGACTTAGAAGAAAGGTTCCTGCACTACTTTGGGGGCGACTTGCATAGACTTCTATACAGAAGTCGTCCTGCAAGTCGCCCCGGCAGTCGTGTGCAGGTCGCCTCGGTGAGGCGACCTGCAAGTCGTGCCGCCTCTGGTGTGAACCGAGGCTAAAGTTGAATAATACCCCCAAAACAATTGTTGGTCTTGGGAGACCTGCAATAGTGTCTACATCGAGATGGTGCTACCCTGTATCATATAGGATGGGTATAATCACAAAAAGCCATATAACCAAAAAAGATAACAAAAAAGGGCAGCTACTTCCTTGTAAACAGTTTATTAACATCATACATGATAGAAAAAATATTCAGCATCACAACCCCCCCCCCCTGATGGCAGCTGAGCCCCCTATATCCCAGGACCCCCACCAAAACCAAA
Organism: Aquarana catesbeiana; assembly: GCF_042186555.1. Classification (NCBI taxonomy): domain Eukaryota; kingdom Metazoa; phylum Chordata; class Amphibia; order Anura; family Ranidae; genus Aquarana; species Aquarana catesbeiana. The sequence goes on from NC_133329.1 coordinate 130,979,430, forward strand.
AAAGTCCCCCTCTCTCTAACCTATGAAGCAATCCTTCCTACAAGGAGCTGGGGAAATCGCCGACCCCTAGAAAGACCCACCTGAAGGGGGGCACCCAAGGCCAAAGAAGACCGGATAGGATGCCCAAGGTAACCGTGGTCTAGACAGCCCTCCATCTTAGAACTACAGTGGGTAAATGGAGTGCCTGTAACTAGATCAACTGATTCCCAAGTGGTCCACCACAGTATAGGTTGAAATAACTGATGAAGTGCATATGCTATGATACCACATGCATGCCACGGTAACTGCTAAACCACAGCCTGACAGAATAGTCTCAATTACAGTTCGTGAGGTGGCATTTATTAGTAGAAGGCACCAGTACTAATAATTAATATTGGTTGCATGTTGTCTATTGGGAACCATAAGAACATGAAGCAGTACGTTGATTGTGAATTGCAGGCATAAGTGAATGAGTTGATTGATAGATGAGCAACTGCGTACAGAATGGATGTGCACTGGGCAAGGCAGCCAAATGTATGTAAGATAAGGTGCTCCTTCCAATTCCAGGAAAGACATACATCAGGCAGTCTGAAATAAAAAAATTGAATGCTTAAAAGCCACTAAGCGGTCACCTCAATTCTGATGTAGAAATTGGTTGCGAATGTACGGCACATTAAAATGACACCTGACAGATGCTAGGTAGGTGGAGAATAGTGTACTGCTACTCGGTACCTTCTCGATGGACTCTTAGCCGTGTCATCAGTCCCGGCCTGTGCTAAATAGCTAGTCCCATACAGTGAGGGTACCGCCGCAAGCACAGCCGATGTAACCACTTCCAGGAACACTGTGGAATCAGAGGGTACTCACAGAACCATGCCCATAGATCCGGCATCCATACCAGCACATGTTAGCATTCAAACTGCTTTTCCTATCATCCACAAAGATGACCGCTGCTTTGAAGTTGCTTCCAGCCTGTGGATAAATCACTGTGGCGGCTCTGGCTACCATCCTGTGTATGGTCCTGCTGGGGAGATGGCTATGTGGTGCTGCAGGGGGAGGGGGATGCATCCCCACATCAACGCATTTCGTTTTGCCCACCAGAACTTCATCAGGATTTGTGATGCTGAATTGAATATTTTTTCTATAATGTATGATTTTAATAAGCTGTTTATGAGGAGGTAGCTTAGAGGTGTGTATACCCTTTTTTGTTCTTTTGTTTTTTTTTTTTTTTGTTATAAAGTTAAATAATGTCTTTGCTTTAGGTGTAGACCATATATATAAACCTGACTGGAATACACCCAGGACATTGCTAGGAAATTGCTAGATGAGGCCTAGTTGTTACTGCTCATCCATCACTATCAGAGGAGTGAGCTTTTTCTCTGATTCCAACCCCCTCACGTGCTCTTTCTCTCCCCTGATGCAGTAGCTCCGAGCATTGGAGAATTCACTCTTATGATGGTGGAGGTGAGCAGTAACAACTAGGCCTAACTTAGCAATGTCCTAGTAACATCCTGGTAGTATTCCAGCCAGGTTTCAGGAGGTAGGTAAATAGCCTACACCTATAGCAAGGGAATTATTCAACTTTACTCAGAGCTGCACAGTTTTTGTTTTATCCACAGATACTCCTTATCTGCGTAGGCAGTTTTTGGGGAAAGGTGAACTAATCCTAAAGCCTAAGTTTACCTGCAAAAAAAAAAATACAAAATCAGCACAAGGGGCATTGCTTACCTTCACTGTGATGTGTCCAATGCCCCCTGCCACCGTAATCTTATGGTGTGGCGAGGGTTAATAGAACTGAGTAGCTGTCACAGGCACACATCAAGAGTGCCCAGTTATGCCTGCCCTTTCCACCCAGCTCCTCCATTCAAAGAAGCTGTTACTACAACATTTATGAAGGAAAGTGATCTATGAATAGAGGGGGCAGATCTGTTAATCATCCGCCTGTCCTCCATTCATAGTTCCTGTTTAATTCATGGAAGCTCTAGTAACAGTTTCTATGAACGGAGCATCTGGACGGATAGGGTGGACCAAGCCTCTGACAGCTCCCCAGTTGTTCTACCCTCCCTGGAACATAAGGACAGAAGGGATGGGGGACAATGGAGGACAAAAGATTTCTAGTGAACTAGAAGACAGAAGCACAAGGGACAAATCACACTGGTAAGGTAAGTAATGACCCTTGTACTGTTGTACTGATTTTGTAGGTAAATTTAGCCAATAAAGGGTATGACATAATCTGCACAATTTCTGCAAACTATGTTTAAGAAAATATTTTTTATGAATATATATCTGGAATAAAAGTACCATATGTTTGCCTGGAGATCAGATTTACAATACACCTGTCATTGCACAGTCGTGGGGTTTGCTGTTTCTGGCCTCTCCCTGAAAATGCTAGCTGCCTGTCTTTAGTATTTCTGAGACAGACTGCAAACAAGCATACATTTTTTGAAAGTAGGAAAAAAGTCAGTATCCTTATCTCTAGGCTTGTTCTGGCTCAGTGACTATGAAAGAATAGAGGTAAAAGTATTTTCAGGACAGCCAGAAAGAGAAGTCAATAATGGTTAAGCACATACTTTTCTCATGACAGGTTTCCTTAAATATAGAATTTGTATCAACTCCTGCATACCAAATGATACTTCAGATTAGATTGACAGATGAAGTGCTTCACTGGCTACTGAAATGCTAACAAACATAAATATATTCATCCAGTTACTGGCTATACAGACACATTCATTGTGTTAAATTTTTACAACCCAATCCCACTGTTAGGCCAAGAGGAAATATTTTTTTTTTATCTAGCTCAGCCTTTCTAAACCTTTTTTATTCTAGAGGAACCTATGAAATCATTTTTGGGTCTCGGGAAACCCCTGTTGAATGTGTTTTATATCTTCAGCTACATTAGTGTAATCACTGAGTTGCATAACGAAAATAATAAAGAACGTACAGTATGTAGAATGTTTAACTCCTACAACAGATCATTTTTTAACATCCTCCCCCTCTACATGACAAAATGATTTTCAGCAATAATCATTAAATGAAATTATAATCATGAACAAAAAATAATTAAAGATAATGAACATTGTAGTGTTCCCTTGCATTAATGGTCTATAGAGTAATGGCCCCCTACATTTGTGGTCAGTGGAGACATCGCATCCTTTGGTCAATGAAGAATTGGTCCCCTTACAATTGTGGGCAGTGAAGAATTGGCCCCCTTACATTTGTGGTCAGTGAAGAATTGGTCCCCTTACAATTGTGGGCAGTGAAGAATTGGCCCCCTTACATTTGTGGTCAGTGAAGAATTGGCCCCCTTACATTTGTGGTCAGTGAAGAATTGGTCCCCTTACAATTGTGGGCAGTGAAGAATTGGCCCCCTTACAATTGTGGGCAGTGAAAAATTGGCCCCCTTACATTTGTAGTCAGTGGAGAATTTGCCCCCTTACATTTGTGGTCAGAAAAGAATTGCCCCCTTTACATATGTGGTCAGTAATGAATTGGCCCGCATACATTTGTAGTCAGTGGAGAATTGGCCCCCTTACATTTGTAGTCAGTGAAGAATTGCCCCCTTACATTTGTGGTGAGTGAATTGCCCCCCTTTACATTTGTGGTCAGTAATGAATTGGTCTGCTTACATTTGTGGTCAGTGAAGAATTGGCCCCCTTACATTTGTGGTCAGTAATGATTTAAGATAAATTAGAAGAACCAGCACTCTGAAATCCATCCATATTCTTTATTCAGATAAAATCAAGTTACAGGGTAACTGCTGACATGTTTCGACGAGCAGCCTTGGTCTGCAATGAATTGGCCCGCTTACATTTGTGGTCAGTAAAGAAATGGCCCCCTTACATTTGTGGTCAGTGAAGAAATTACCCCCTTACATTTGTGGTCAGTAGAGAAATTCCACCCTTAGATTTGTCGTCAGTGGAGAAATGGCCCCCTTACATTTGTGGTCAGTGGTGAAATGGCCCCCTTACATTTGTGGTCAGTGGAGAAATGGCCCCTTTACATTTGTGGTCAGTGGAGAAATGGCCCCCTTACATTTGTGGTCAGTGGTGAAATGGCCCCCTTACATTTGTGGTCAGTGGAGAAATGGCCCCCATACATTTGTGGTCAGTGGAGAAATGGCCCCCTTACATTTGTGGTCAGTGGAGAAATGGCCCCCTTACATTTGTGGTCAGTGAAGAAATTACCCCCTTACATTTGTGGTCAGTAGAGAAATTCCACCCTTAGATTTGTCGTCAGTGGAGAAATGGCCCCCTTACATTTGTGGTCAGTGGTGAAATGGCCCCCTTACATTTGTGGTCAGTGGTGAAATGGCCCCCTTACATTTGTGGTCAGTGGAGAAATGGCCCCCTTACATTTGTGGTCAGTGGAGAAATGGCCCCCTTACATTTGTGGTCAGTGGTGAAATGGCCCCCTTACATTTGTGGTCAGTGGAGAAATGGCCCCCTTACATTTGTGGTCAGTGGAGAAATGCCCTCTTGCATTAATTTCAGTGAAAAAGTGCCTCCTTGAAATAGGGATCACAGGAAAAGTAACTCATTTTGTTGGTGGTCATCATATTGATGCTGCTGCTCAGTGTGACTTCTTACACTTAATAGATATGCAAATGGGTGCCAAAGCACAAAGTGAAAAAGTACCTTTGATTGTTCTTAATATGTCACATGAAAACAGCCCAAGCGTTTCAAGGGGCAACAAAACACCTCCATCGGGGCTTAGTAGAATAGAATAAGGACTTGAATGGGCTCAAAGGAAACAGAAACAAAATGGATCTATATGTAACCTGGTGTAAAACTTCCTTTTGGTTTAGAATCCTAACACTAATCAGCAGCGGTGAAACATTGAACGTCAGTGGAAAATTCTGCCTCTAGAAGTAAGATTTGAATATCAGTCTGGGAACCCCTAGTAACCTGAGAAGCTACCCTTGGGTTTCACTGTGCCATCCACTAAAGATTACTTTTCAGAGGGCTAACAAAAGTGTAAATGAGCCCAAAGGCTGATCTAGTGTATATTTGTGGAGGCATTACAAGTCAAAACTTCAGAAAGAGTTTGCTGAAGAACATAATTGATTTGAAGCTTTCTTAGCAGAGTGTTTTTTTTATCATTATAGTGATATCATATATCATACTTATCCACCTCTTAAGAACAAGAGATAAGCATTTAATAAAGTATGTCGATGTAGGCAGTACTTACAGGAAGAGCCATTAAGCTTATTTATAGTAAGAAAGTTTCATTATGATCAACAGCAAGCTTTTTACATGATCCTGAAGATACGCTCCACCTACAGCTAAAAACATAAGTGTTTGATAGAAAGACCATACTAGATAAATTCACTGGAATTTCCAGAATAAAAACAAAAATAGACCCCCTCCTAATATTCACAGTTTTGCTCCCCCTGCAGGTAAAACAAGTGATTGCAGAGAGTCATTGATAAAGGTACAATGCCCCCATTGTCTACAAAGTGACTACAGAACGTTCGGTCCCCTCTGTATTGCATAGAGAGAGATGACAAGCAAATGACATAATTTCATTTTTCCTGGAAATTCTCTATAACTACCTAACCTCTGCCTATTATAAGCACATGGGTTACATTTCCTATGTATGTCCTGTGGTGTTATTTGCATGCTTATACAGGGCTTTCTTCTAAATATTTTCTTAAATAAACATTTGAAGCACTCAGGTCAAATATTCGGGAGCTCAGCTGAACAGGAGGCATGCTTTGCTACATACGCTGTTGTCTTTGCTGAGGAGTACAGAATCCAGAAGGAATTTGTCGTTGTTTAAATAAGTCAATATTGTTTTTGCAGTTCTGTGCCCAGATGAAGCAGGACGCTGGGCTCCAGACTATGTAAAATATGTGCTTCTGCAGTCAGATTCACTCCCTCCAGGCTACCTTCAGAGCGATTTGTCTCTGCCCAGCCACCGCTGGTAATAGTTCTCTCTCTCTCTCTCTCTCTCTCTCATACTCGAGAGGATCTGCAGGTGTAGAGTGCTCAGACCACAGAATGTGGTTAAAAGGAAAGGGTTAATGTGGGTCACACTGTGTAATGTCTTATTTAGGAGATCTGATAGCACAGGCAAGAGGGAAAGTATCTCCAGTGCATAAATACCCTAATGAGGTCTCCAATTTGTGGGTTATAATATAGTTTGAGGGATGTAAAGTATAACAGCTAAAATAAAGCGATAAAAGCAAGCCTAAGATGTACTTTCTGTATGCCTTGTACATATGGGTTTCAGCTTGCATATGTATGTACATCAAGCTTCTAGATAACCTTTGTAAAACATTCAGCTAACATTAAGCAGCCTTTAAAACAACCTCAGCATCCGTTTGGGGAGGTTGAATATAAATGTTAAAGTGGTTGTAAACGTCAGACATGAATTATGTACAAAGCATAGCCCTTGATAGTGTGTTCTTGTCTCAATCCAGAGCCCTAAGTGTAATTTCTGTCTGTTACCCCATTCCCCTGCTATCTGCGTGAGTCACTACTGACAAGTTTTTTGACACCAAGAAAAAAAAGGTGATGGGGAGGAATCTCCAGCACACAGCCTGTGTAGAGTTACCACCTCATCCCTTTAAACCCGAACACATATGAATTACACAGGTTCTGAAGCTAATATTATACAGATAAAGCACCAAGTGAGTTCAATTACCACCTTAATCTGCCTCAGAACCTGTTTAATTAATATGTGTTTGGGTTCAAAGGGATGAGGTGTCAACTCTAAGCCTGTGGTTTACAGCCTTAGCTCTGTCCCTGTGTGCTGTGTAAAGGGGGGTGTGCCCCTTCCCCTCCAATCAGATGTCAGAGCTTTCCTTACTTAGATCCGCAGTTTGTAACTTCAGCTTTCCATCCCGTTTTTGACAGCTCAGACAAGCTTTATAAATTCTGGACTTTGGATATAAAGAAAACCTCAGATAAACAGGTACAACTTATGTAGGAGGATTTGGTTTATCTCTGTGTATCACCTGAGGTCAGTCACTTCACAGGGTATATGTAAGGGTTTACAACCACTTAATTGGAGCACTAACTTTAATCGATTTGCTAACAGGCCTTAGTAAATTTCTGCGCTACTTGAAGCTTGTTGAACATCTGCTTGTTTAAAGCGCTAGTTAGTCGTCCCTGCAAAATCTTTGTTTAATAACTCCTTTCTGAAAGCATAACTGAACCCTCTTGATTTATTACTCTAATGCAATCAGGCAGAATATAGAGTAATAAACATTCTCTTTTACTTTTTTTTTTTTTTGAGCTGCTGAAAGGGTTAAAATGCCCCGTGTTGGCAGCATGTAGGAGAGCCACACCACACACTCAAACAAAATGCAGGGGTCTGACTTGTCCACCTGAACACTGCTCTGATCAACAAGACTGGTCAAGGAGTTCGATCGTTGTTAATGAGACCAGTGTGCAGAGGGGCGAGTTGGATAGCTGGAGAGCCAGACTGCTGCATTGTGTAAGGGCAATGGTCCAACTCTCCTGCGAGTACTTGGTATTTTAATACTTGCTACAGCATTTAGTGTCATGAACTTGCAAACAGCAGCTTTTAAAATAATGGCCCTGGAACATCCTTATCCAACACCCCCTCATTCCCACATCATTTAGTGCTATGCGATCAGCCTCACTACCCAATAGGGAATAATCCAGGGGAACACAGTGCTCTGACTTTGAAGTCTCATGTAGATGTTTACTTATTCCATTTCCAGAGAATTTACATAAGTTCCCTCTGCTGCCAGCTTTTTACTGGTTATTTTGGCCTTTATAGCCACAATTCAGTATATGATTCAGTTTTATGCTGCCATACAAATGGCAATTTTTGGTCATTTCGACCACATTTCACCAGTTTTCAGTAGCAAGCCAATGGATCAAGGCAGCCAACCCCCCAAGAGTTTTATATGACATTGATTTCTGGGAGGTGTGTGGATCCACTTGATAATCTCTACTATTAAAAGACAGGTGCAAATGGTATGGCCAGCATAACGGTCTGATACCCCAAACATAGTTCTGCTGTGCTGGTATTTTGAATCATCTATTGGTTAGAGATCTTGGCACTTTTCATTTGCATGGCTCCTCACACTTTACCCAAAATGATTGTGTAATCCACATTTGATGAAATATTAATGCTGCACCACTGCAGCAGTTTCCATAAGAAAGACTTTGACAGAATAATAAAACAAGGGGCAATCTGCCAAAAAAAAGAAAGCTGTTAAAGATTACCTATACCCAGAGTGTGCTTTTATCAGTGAAGTCACATTTTACTTTAAACCGTTATATTCTCTTTTTTTCAAATTTCAGTTTAAAAGGGCAGTTTGTCACAAAAAGTTGTCAGTCGATCATGTCTGAACAATTGGGGACTATTTACATCATTGCGGTGCACTTAGCATCAAGGAAGCCCATTCGTGTGAATAAGCTGCTTGGCGCACCAAAAATGGTCCATGTAGCATTTCTGGAAATATACTACACTACAGCACACCACATCTTATAATGCACTGCAGTGTCCATCGACAAGATGCATTAGGGCCATTCAAAATGAATAGCACTGCATCACGCACATGCATGTAGCCTGCATTGCCATTCTTAATGCAACACAGTAGTGTGAATCGGCTATATCTATTGTTAGGCCTGGTTCACACTTATGCATTTTTAGTGCTTTTTGCATTTTGCAGTTTTGCACTACTGTCCATTTATGGAACACGTTCTGTAGTGCAAAATGCAAAAAGCACTAAAAATGCATAGATGTGAATTAGGCCTTTAAAGCGGTCAAAAAATTGCAGCGTCTTTGCATTGAGCCAACCTAGTCATCACATGATAAAATAAACGCTGCTAAAACCTGGGTTGTGGTGTGTTTGCTCATTCAGCATGAATGGAATGCCTAACACGATGCACTTTAACATGTGGCTATGCATTGCAACACAGCAGAAAAATGATAACAAATACATATATTAAATATGTGTGTGTATGTATTGTATAGGATACCAGGGATGGATCCTGGAGGGCAGGTATGTGTCCCCATTATTTGTGTTTGTGGTCCCTGGCAGGGGGACTATTTGGGTATAGTTTTGGAGTACTCAGGGTTTCCGAGTAGAAAGAGGTAAACTGACTTATGCCGCGTACACACGACCGGTTTTGCCGTCGGAATAAACTCCGAAGATTTCTCCGACGGAACTCTGACGGAATTCCATTCAAGTGGTTTTGCCTACACACAGTCAAACCAAAGTCCGACCAAAGCCTGACCGACCAGAACGAGGTGACATACAACACGTACGACGGGACTAGAAAAAGGAAGTTCAATAGCCAGTAGCCAATAGCTTCCATCTCGTACTTCAGAGCATGCGTCGTTTTTGGTCCGTCGGAACAGCATACAGACGAGCGGTTTTCCCAATAGGAATTGATTCTGTTGGAAATATTTAGAACATGTTCTATTTCTAGGTCTGTCAGAATTAAAAAAAAAAAAAAAAGTCCGATGAGGCATACACACGATCGGAATAGACGATGAAAAGCATCCGTCTGACTTTTTCTGTCGGACATTCCACTCATGTGTACACGGCTTTTTCCCAGGATTGGTAGGTCCTTATATGGGATCTGGAATTCAGAGACTAAGAGAGACTTTGGGTGGGAAAGAGCCACCAATCCTGACCACAAGGACGAACGTTTAGTTGGGCATTTTTTTCAGCTGCCCCTGAACTCTCCCCTATGTTATCTTATCAGTACATGTACACAGGGTCATTTCTAGGCAGTTAAGTTTAGAAGCCTTTTTTGGAACACAAAAAATGGGTTCAGACAGATATTCAGAGGTATTTGAAACGCCAAATGCCTGTAACAGCTTGTAAACGCTGCTAAACGCGGTAACTCGCGTTTAGCAGCGTTTTGTTTACAGCTGTTTTTCATTTTAACAACATTTTTTTTTTTTTATAAATGCTTCTAGACACAAACGCGGCATATAAACGCAGCTAAATGGATGTTTGTAGACGTCGTTTTCTAGCCGCCAACTTAATTCATTCAGGAGAGGTTAAAGCGGCCAAAAATGGTGACCCCCTGACATGCCACATTAGGCATGTCATTTTTTGGTGGGGGGAGCGGATACCCTCTTTTTAGAAGGTCACAGCTCCCACTTCCTCCCGGCGCACCATGCCACCAGAAGGGAGATCACCTCTCCCCCCTCCCTCTCGGCAATCATCTGGGACACGTCACAGGTCCCAGATGATTGCCCAGCCAGTCATGGCGTGAAGCGTGGCTCGTGAATGCGTAGTGGGTGCCCACATTTACAATGCCGGTGCCTCAGAGAGGAGGGGGAGACGAGCGGGGCTTCGTTCCCCCGCATCGCTGGACCCTGGGACAGGTAAGTGTCCGATTATTAAAAGTCAGCAGTTTGCAGTATTTGTAGCTGCTGACTTTTATTTATTTTTTTTAAAGCAGAACACTGATTTAAC